>NC_088798.1:107355501-107679251 GCF_011386835.1 Chrysemys picta bellii
ACTGCCACAAGATATCGAAGCAAGATTTTAAAAAAAGGATTAGATGTTTATATGGGTGCTGCGGGTGTTTGTCCCTGCCTGCTGTATGGTTTGGAAATGGTGGATCATACAGAGATGGAAGAAAAGAAGATACAGGTAGTAGCAAATAATATACTGAGGTGATTGGCAGTCAAGTGGAGGTTAAACAGAATAGGCATGGGAGAAATTAGCAGGAAGATGAACTCCAGACTCTCAGTGATAGGCAGGGGAGCACATATTTAAGGTGAGTTGGACGTTTGATAAGAATGGGAGAAGAATGGCCAGCAAAGAAATCATGGGAGGAAAAGGATCAGAAGAAAGGACGTAGAAGACTGAGGATATGATGGAAAGACTCTGTCAAGAGAAGTTTGAAGAGAAAAGGACTGGAACTCCAAGACCTATAAACCAGGGTCATGGGCGGGAAAGAGCGGCAAAGCATTGTGGGCAACTCTAACTCCATGTAAATGGGAAAAGGAATCGAGAAGTGAAGAAAAGTGATTAGACGTCTGTATAGATAATGAGACCATCCATAGTTACGTAAGACAGGTTGATCTATAAAAGAGGTATAAATCCTCATGCTTCGGGATATAAACCACCATTAGTTGTCTGGGGTCAGAAAGGAACTTCCCCTATAGGCCTTTATGCAATTATCTATTATGGGGATTTTTCCACCTTCCTCTGATAATGGTCTTTGGGATGGCAGTTCCCATGTCCCAATGCCCAAGCCCGTTCTGTGAATCAGTAGAACAGCTGGGGATTAGAATTTAAAAGTTCCTTGATCAGTCCACTAGCTCATGCAAACTCAGGCAAATAAATAAATAGTCTGCAAAAGTATTGAGCCACTTTTTTAGCTCCAGCCTCTGATTCATATGCATTTGTTTTGTGCGAACAAACACTACCTGTAAGCTCAAATGGCTGTTTTGCCCACTTTGATCGTCACAGGGAAACTGCAGGGACAAATGCTGCCTCTCTCAAATCCCATGGAGTTCCAGATCAGGAGCCCCTCTTGCAAATGAGTGCGGAAGTGCACTTCTGGGGCGCTGCTTAAGGGGCTAAGACGGTCAGCACCTTTTTAGCGCGGACTTCTTGTGACGAGTTCTCCCCGGGGTTCCACTTGCAACTGAGATACCACTGAGCCCGCCTGTCCCACCAGCCTGGGTTCCCCTTACTCTGTGCTGCTGTGACAGGCTCTTGGCTCAAGCCCGCTTCCAGCACCACACACAGGTAGGGACACATCCAGGTGCAGCTACATTCACACAAATGCTGAGATCAGCTCTGCCTGGGAGAGCTCAGCGAGGAATTGCCCAGCACTGAAGTGCACGCTCCCTGGAGAGTAAACCCAAAATGGTATTGTCTTGCGCTGTGGAGGGAGATATGTACAGCTTTTTACACACACACACACACACACACACACACACACACACACACACACACACACACCATGCTGTAGAATGAGGTCAGTATAGTGGATTACAGCTTCAGCTGGGGTCTGCCTGCATTGGGTAAGAAGAGAAGCTGCGTCTGCCTCCGTTCTTCACGTCAGCAAGCAGCTCTCTGCAGTGCCCAACAGATGAGTGGGTCAGTATCGGAGCGGGTCATTTCCAAGAACGCTGATGACATTGCAGTGACAAAAGATGCAGACCTCCCAATGGAGGCAGAACTCCCCTGCCCCCAGTGTATTTCCTTTCAGTTTGAAATCATTTCGGTGCAAAACATTAATCATCTAGGCCCTGATAAAAGAAACCCCCACCCCCCGGCACAGGAAGGGCATTGATTCCTCCTCTTGGGACTCACTCTGTTCTGAGCCCTGATTTAGCCAACACAGCTTTGCCCGCCTGTAAATCTGCAGGAAATCTGATGACACTGGTGTTTCCAACGGAAATGTGTGCTGATTATTTTTTTTTTAAATCCTGCCCTGTAAAGATAAAACAACTTCTGTTCAATAAATTGATAATGCAGATACTGCAGCCTGAGCAAGACTAGCTCCAGCTGCATGAAACAGGAAATCAACAATCTGCTATTTCCACACAAGCAGGGCTTGATAAAAGCGAGAAGGCGCGTGTGAGACTGTAACTAATGAGACATGATATGATTTATAGAAAGTGGTTTCTATTTATTTTTTTTTTATTTGTGATCCCTTTCGGCCGAGTCTGCTTTCGGCAATCCTCAGCCCAAAACAACTGTTACAAAGGCCTCTGCAGATACCAAGGCCTTGCTGCAGAAAGTTGCAGGGAGAAATCTGTGTGGCACTCTCCCAGTGGCCTTTAAAGGTATGTCTATCCCCTGTTCCTGTGTGTATCCTCCCATTAGGAGTATGTCCCTTGGCCCGCGCCACTTCCAGCAGCTCCCATTGGCCAGAAGCAGCGAACCGCGGCCAGTGGGAGCCGCGATTGGCCGGACCTGCGGACACGGCAGGTAAACAAACCGGCCCGGCCCGCCAAGGGCTTTCCCTACACAAGTGGCGTCCCAAGTTTGGGAAACACTGGGAAATACAGCTAATATTGGGGGTAAGGCTGCCTGAGGCAAAGCCGAAAAGTTGCAAAGGGCAACCTCTGCAGTTCTGGATTTTGAGCAGGGTTGTAAGTGCGGCAGTGATTGTCTGATACTCCACGCAAGTGTCTTGAAACCCAGCGTGTGGAAAGATGGGACACTTTAATGCCGACATATTCAGTGGGTATGTTACTTCTCTGTTTTTACCACTTCTCTTAGAATATAAATTTTTCACCCGTTAACGTACAGTCAAACACTAGGCATGTCTATCCTTTCTCGAAACAAAAACCTAAAAGCTCAACAAATAACCCCTCCTCCGAATTTTCCTTTACAAATCAGTATTATGTATTTATAAAGGAAGAATCCTTGCAAAACAAAACACACTTCCAGATAATACTCTCTCTTGTGGTGCTTGGCTTGCAGCTTCTTGTTTAAGTTGGGAGAAATTGCCAAGATGTGAACTATAACTAGCATATTTTTATCTCCCACATAGAGTAGAATATTGATAGCAGATGCTTCTTGCTTCTTTTTCAGTTGCCTTGCAAAGCTTTTCATTCTACTCATTTGTTTAATATCTCTCAGCACTGTAAGTCCATCAGTATTTCTTTTCCCTTAGATAATGGACAGTCTGAGCATTTTCTTTTGTGGTCAGTGCAGTACGTTCCTTCTCTATGAATCCTATGTTATGTTCTTGTTATAAATGTAGGGTGGCCCCATATATGCTGCAGTACTGTATATGATACGTCACTGTTCAGAAGAGAGCTGCACAAAATGTTTGACGTGAACCACAGAAATACTCAAAATCAGCCCGTTTCTGTGGCTATGTGCTGTTCCCATAGAAATCTTTTGGTGTCTGCACGTTTACCAAAGTTGGACATGACATTTTCCCCACTCTCTGAATCACAAGGAGGGGGTACGGGGGGAGAGAGAGAGAGGAGACTGCGGGTTCCGGGGTGGGGCCAGAAATGAGGGGTTCAGGGTGTGGGAGGGGGCTCCAGGTTGGGGCAGGAGGTTGGGGTGTATGGGGGGGTGAGGGCTCTGATGTGGGGCTGGGGATGAGGGGTTTGGGGTGCAGGAGGTGGCTCTTCACACTATATTTAAGTATATTTTTGCAAGGGAAATCCCAGGCCCTTTGTCTCTGGGTTTATCTACCTTCTGGAGACATAGATTCCAGCTTCTGGATTGCTCTTAGATATCACTGCCTGGGAATCGCTATTTTTACTGACTGACATTTCTGCGCCTCTCATGATTCTAGGCTTAGTTTTGCAAGGAAATACAGTCCCTCATGTCTGAAAGACAATAAACTCAATCTTGCCACTGAGCAGGTAGGCTCAAAGGTAGGCAGAGGAGATTGTACTGTGTTGCCTGGTTGAGTCTCGTGATAGTTGGTGTCCTACATAAAGCCCCACCTCCTGGAGTCATGTTATTACTTGAGAATCAGCTCTCTTTGGTGTGTTTTTTTTTTTTTTTAAGCAAACGTCTAGCCCTCCAGGTTGTGGAGAAAAGTTTGAAAATGTGACGCAAGTGTACTCTCCGCTTAAAAACTAGAAGGCAAATAAACACCTCCCCCACCCCCTGCCAACATTTATTATTTTCAAAATCTTGTGATTTTTAAACCAATCTCACATTTTGGGGGGCCTGATTCGTGAATTTTGAATGCTTGAGTTGGCAGTACAGACACTAAGCCAGGGGCCGAACCTGCCATTGGTCTGAGTTGGAGGGGCACAACATGGGTGAGTATAGTGACTCAGAGCCAGGTGTGAGGTGTAGTGAAGGAGGAGGAAAAGCCTGCTGACCTCTCAATCTGTGAATGAAAATCTCCTATTTAGCCGTCCTGTTTCCCATCCCAGCACGCACATTGTACCAAAAGTTGGCACAAAGGCCAGAGAGCGGTAGTGATTCCTAAACTAGACCCTTTCAGACGGCCTCCTAGAATTGCCATCACCTGTGTCCTGTGTCGTGGTGGATAACACAAAATGGCCAAATAGCTCCAGCATTAGAGCAATGAGTTGTTCCGTTGCCAAAGATGCAACATGAACTTCAGCCCTGAAGCAAATGGAGTTACACGAAGGAGGAACTCGCGGTGGGCTCTGCATCAGTACCTCCTGCCTTAATAGCACAGTCTGGCCCCGGGAATACAAAAGCTCTGAGCAAAACTCCTCCTAAAAGCCAGCAAATACCCTGATAGTGGTAATAAAGATGTTGCTACCAAATGACTTCTCATTCCCATTAGGTTTTTGTTCTCACCATCTTGTATGGAGGAGGACGTATGTCACTTCATCCTCTGTCGCAACTTTTGTAATTCATGTAAAACAAAGACTGATGGAAGATGTAGCGAGCCAGGAGGCAGTGGCCTTGAGTTTGTAGCTCCAGAGAGCTCCCAGTAATCTCTTCATCTGGCTCTAGCAGGCTAATTGCAAAACATTCAGCAAAGTACTTGGCGTTGGGAATTTTCAGTTATCCAGGGATGGTTTAGATAATTTTTAGTCCTGCCTCAGTGCAGGGGAATGGACCTGTTGAGGTCCCTTCCATTCCGGCATTTCCATGATTCTGTGATCTTCAGCTTGTGCCTTCAGGCCTGCAAACGTAAGAAGCAGTTCCCTGGGGAAATCCTATGAACTCGTTGCAAAACGAGTCAGGAACCTTTTGTATAGCAGTAGTTTAGTTCAGCAGGTAGTGCTCACGCCATGGTTAGGATATTCAGGGCCAGATTGTGACAACCGTTATATTGGTTGCACAGGGGAGAAGGGGTATACAAGGAGTGTGCGCGCACACACTCACAAGCTTTCTCTTACACCCGAAGGGCTGTGCTAGCGCCTCCTACAACCCCTGTGATTTGGAAGTGCAGAAGTTGCTCCTTCTCTTGGGAGCAAGATGCCAGAAAGAAGGTGCAAAGAGGCACGGGAAGTCAGCATGTTGGAGTGGGCAATGATGCAACATGCCCACCCCCTCTGTGCCCAGAAAAGCATCAACAGAGATCATGCCTCAGGCAAACATAAATCCTTGGTGCTCCAGCTGAAGGGGTGCAGCTCTGCATGGCTCCCTGCTCAGGACTATGGCATATATGCTACAATCTAATCCTGTGACCAAAATTGTTCACCCCTTACAAATGGGAGCCTTTACTCATGCTAGAAGTCCCATTGAAATCCAGGGGAGAGTTTGCATGAGTAAGAAACTAAGGGTTGCACAACCAGGCTCTTGTTGGTGGAATCAAAAAATCTGTGCATTTTGCAGGAATACCACAGAGCTGGTGTTTGGAGACACCTTAGTAACTACACCTACTTCCTTTCCTCTCTCTCCTCTTTTACCTCAAGACCCTTGCATGGCTTTCCCAGTGCACTGCCACAAACTGCAGGCAGTACCTCCCTGTTCAGCAAAGCAAGTGTAAGTGGCAGAGCCAGCAATAACAGAAACCTCCGTTCGGTGTAAATCTTTCAGCAGTAATTTGATTCGGGATGCGCAGCTGGAGAACTTCACTTTTTAAGTTTCCCTGGGGCAGGGGGTGGGGATGAGGAGGGAGAAATAAAGAAGCCAAACGCCTGCCCCCCTTCTCCTTTTTCTTGGCCACCAAGAATAATTCTATTTGAGGTGATTTTTTTTTAATGAAAGCCTCTGAGAAGTAATATTGCATCTTCAAACCAAACTGCTGAACTCAACTTCTTTTGCCAAGCGCATGCAAAAATTCTACTCTCCGGATTTTGAGAGGGCCCGGAGTGCCTGCCTTGCAAAAAATGGAGCTGCTAAGAGAGTCACTGGAGAGTGGTCTCTCTGGGAAGCCCTTACACAGTGCGTGCGTGGCTATAAAACCTGTATTATGAGGTATATAAAATGAGCCGTGAGAGGAACAACACAGAAACAAGCCACAGGGAGAGGCACTGTCCAGCTGGTAATTACTGAATTTAAAAGTGCTCTAATCAGCGTAGATCCATGTCCCCAGACAAGTCATTCTCACAAGACATTTCTCACCATCTGATTCGTCCTGCAGCGTAACGGTCCTGCTTATTTTTCTGTGCTTGTTTCAGATGCCTCAGGAACAGTACGCACACAGGAGCGCCATGCAGAGCTCGGAAGGCCCACAGGTATACAAAGTGGGGATTTACGGCTGGAGGAAGAGATGCCTCTATTTCTTTGTGCTACTCCTAATGATTTTAATCCTGGTGAACCTTGCCATGACCATCTGGATTCTCAAGGTTATGAATTTCACAATTGTAAGTAGGGGTTTTCAAAACGGGGGGTGAATCCTGGGGGAGGCCAATGGAATTTCCTTCAGGCATCATTTAAGATACAGTTTCATGGTGTTTGGGTTCCCAAACATTATGGGCCAAGTGTGAAGGTCTTCAGTAATCTACTTCATCTCCTGGAGAAGGATTCTCAAGGCTGTATGCAGTTTTATCAAGCCTAGGCATTCAAAAATCATGTGTTAAGTCCCCCAAATAATGAAATTGGCTGAAAAGTCATATTTGAAAACATGATCAATTTGGGATGTTTTTTTACTTATTATTTGTCTCTGTTTTTGAGTCTTTTTACTTCACATTTTTCAGCTTTTCTTCATGAGGGCTAGAAGCTTTTTTTTAAAATGAAAGATGCGATTCTAAAGTAATTACATGTCTCCAGAAACTGAGGCTTTATGAAAAACACCCCAAAAAACTGTGTAACTTCTGATAAAATCGTAAGAGCTGGCCCCATTGCGTATCTTCTTTAGATGAAAATTAGTAGAGCGTAGTCTGTCCTCTGGATGCAGGAGTTTCCATCTGGTTCTCCTGTTAATACTTTAAGCAGGAGTTACCTGCTGACTGGGACCCAGATACAGGGCCCAATCCACTCCCACCATAGTTCAATGGATAGACTCCTATCAAACTTAATGGGAGATAGACTACACAGGGATGAATTTCAGCTTCTGGAGCCAATTCTATTTATACTCTTTTGTGAAGAGTTAAATTGTGCATAGACCTTTAGTTGGTCCTCTGCACGGGAGTGAGTTTCACCTATAGTACAGATGGAGATAGACTAAAAGTCAGCATACAGAGAAACATTGCACCATGACACACTAAATCCACGTATGAGGAAGTTCTGTTATAAAGCCACTCACCGTACTCCAGTTGATAAGCCAGCTGAGCAGAGTAATAACAATAGGATAACTTCTTGAGGAAGGGAGAACTTTGTCAAGCTGGTCACGTGGAAATTGCTTAGGAGCATCAGGGTCTTTAGATGGCGCGAACTTTGAAAATGTAACCACAGAGCTCTCATTGAGAGAGCTGTAAGATCAGATTCCACCTGGTCAGTTTCTTAGATCTGTGGGTCCTGATGTGAGTAGCACTTTTGAAGCATCTCATCTTTGTTTTTCCCCTTTCTTCACTTGATTCTGTCCAAGCGCTGCTCAGACCTAACCTACGGTATCTCTTTGACAGTCAGTGAGAGGTTGAGTAAATGTATTGTATCCAACAGACTAACTACTATGTCATTATAATTAATCACGCTCTAACAGTTGTACTTTCAAGATGGACAGTAAATGGCAATGCATTTGTATTGCATGTGTGCTTTGGGAGGAAAACCTTTTAAAGCAGTAATCTAGAAGAAATTAGCTATTACCCATAGTTAACTAAGGGGTGAGCCAAAATTAGGAATGATTAAAGCTTTACCAAACCAGTTATTTACTTTGATGGGATTAGTGCCCTTATTAAGTAAAACTTGTGTCTTCTTATGGTAATACATTTTAGAAAATAGCTGCTAGGACATGAATATTGCTGCAGTGTTGGAAAACTGCTCTTATCCCAGCGATTAATATCTGGTTGTAAGCCAGTGTTCTAACGCACCAGCTTATGCACCAAAGAACACTCGCCCGCCACTGGATTTCAGTCCCGTTTTCTTCAGAGACTCAGCTTTATTTCTGCAAAATAACATAAGTTCAACACATCCATCGTATCCTTTTTCCCTGGCCAAGGGGCCTATTTATACCCTACAGGATTATATTCCTGTGAGTCCAGGTGAGTCTCTACTTCCTTCTCGATTGTACTCTGCTTGAGTGATATGTAAATTGGGTTCTTCCTCCTGACCCAGGGACTCTTGCGGGAGCTTGCCTGCAGCTGTTCAGCTCAACTGAGCTCCTTGCTGTCTTATATGAAGAAGAGGTGATCTTCAAGCAATCACCTGATCCCTGTCCTTACAGCATGCACTAATTGGTCACAGGTACGGCTAGGCCCAACTCCCCTTAAAGGGCCGGCCACTCTGTGACACTGGTTTTGTACCAGTCCCAGGGGAAAATAGATTCCAATAGGTATTTAATTAATTCATTTTCATAACGTGTAAGTTTAGTAGGCAGTGAACAGTTTGTGGTGATAATAATACAGGCTATAAATCCTCAAGTCTGAAAGGGGATCTGTTTTGTAGGGATTTGAAAAACCTATGCTCAGGTCTAAGGTGATAAGTTTGAATCACGCCGTGAAATGAAATGCACATATACACATATACATGTACACCAATATCCAAACTGTGTCACAGACACAGCTGCAAAACCCAGGGGAATTCTGTGTTTCAGTGGGCACAATACTTTCAATTTTTACTTTTGTTCCCAAGCATTGCAGTCCCTTATAGGTGTGTGTGACCCAGAGTGAATGAATCAGTCCCCGAGGAAAGAGTTCAGTACTGGTAGGTATCCATGTAGAATCAGTTCTGTTACCCAACTGTCCGAGATTGGTCTGGTCCAGAAACACACACATTTTCAGAATGTTTCCCCCTCGCCCCCTCACGCTCTTTTTCTCCTGATCTCCGAATGGGTGGGGCCAGTGAGTCATGTTTCATGTGCCGAGGTCTGGGTAATAACATGAGAGGATTCCATTTTTATTCAATTAAACTGGCTCACTATTAAATCAGTTATGTATGGAACTGCTCAAACTGCCGTTTAACCCCCCCACCTCCATTGTCATATGCATGAAGCACAGAATGCCTGGTGTCTTTTCCAGACATTTCCCTCCTGCAAGCCATGATCTTCCCTCCAAATTCCATGAAGGTTGCTACAAGTTAGGAAGTGTGTTTTAGAGATGGAGGAGGTTTGACGTCCTGCCTGGATCTTTCTCCTCTGGTGTACCTGTTCCAGTTCTCGCCATTGAATGCAGAATGATAATGACATGTCTGGAATCCCCAAAAGGACTGTGTGCTTCTGTTGTAAAGACAAAACTCTTTGTCGAAGGGGGAGATTTGTCATCTGCAGCAAAGGAAGAAGCACCGCTGAGTGGGGAAGAGGTTTTTTGGCCGTTGGCTGGTAGGCAGTGAACGAGGATATCGATCTGAGCAAGGCTGGCCCCTGAGAAAGCCATTGGTGTGGCAGAAGCTCTTAACACTGCAGAGGAATTCTCAGAGTTTCCCTGAGGGAGAACTTAATCCTTCTGCCTGCAAGCTCATTTGATAGGTGTTGGTGTCCCCAAGCCGGGGCAGACTTCCACGGTGAACAGCTCTTGCTCCAGACTGGAGCTGGTGAGAAGCACCTATAGGAGAGGGTAGCTGAACCTGATGGCGATGAGGCATTAAAGCAGCTGGCATGGCTGTCCCCGCTGGCTTGGTAGGGAACTGGCAGATTCACGTGGATGGGTTGCTGAGGGAAGTTCTGGCTCTGCCTGGTGTTGTGTCCTTATGCTGGAACAGAGAGAGCCGGGTGAAGCTAAGGAGACAGCGCTGAAAACAGACAAGGAACAAACAGACATTGTGGATCAAGGCTCCTGCAGCCACTCCACATCCTCGGGCTCTGCACCACTGCCTTGCAGAGCATTACAAACTGTGTGTGTCTGAGGGCAGAGCTGCATCTGAGTTGCCCCGATGGGAAGTCGTCCTTTTCAGAAAACCCCTTTAAGGACCCCTGCATTAAAGAAATTTAGGGTCAATTTTAATTTTTTAATAATGAATGGAGTAAAAGTCTCCAGCTAATGGCTGCAGATAGGCAAAAGCCTTAATTTCCCCCTGCTCTGGTACGAGGAGGTGAGGGCCATTCTAGGGAGGCAAAATAATTCTGGCAGGAGGTTAGCCATGGTGCCTGACAGGTCTGAGTTACCTGCAGCAAGGAGGGACCTCCCTTTGGCAGGCTGCCAGCCCTTCCAGAACTAGGAGAAAGTTCTTCTTCGAGTGCTTGCTCGTGTCAATTCCATTCTAGGTGTGGGCGTGCCCAGGTACGCCGTTGTCTGAATTTTTTGCCTTAGCGGTATCCGTCGGGCTGGCTCTGGCGCCCTCTGGAGTCCCGTGTTCATGCGCCGGTGTATAAGGTGCCGCTGGCCCTACGCCCTCTCAGTTCCTTCTTACCACCCGTGATGTTTGATCAGAGTGCCGTCCTCTTGCTTTGCAAGTGTGATAGTGGTTCTGTTGCCTATTGGTGATTCTCTTGTATATAGTTCATAGATAGTTAGTTAGTAATTAAGTGTAAGAAGTTAAGTTAGCTTGGAGTCCCAGCAGGGACTTTTCCCTAGGGTGGGGCATGCCCCGGTCCCCGTGCTTCAAACCGTGCTACACTTGTGGTAAGCCGATGTCAGTTAGCGAACCTCACAGCAGTTGCCTAAAGTGTTTGGGGGAGTCGCACACAAAAGAAAAGTGCAAAATCTGCAAGAACTTCAGGCCAAGGACGCAGAAGGAGTGGGACATTCGCCTAAGAGCCCTCCTCATGGAGGTCACACTTGGCCCCCTGTCCTCTTCCCACCCCCCAGTTCTCCCCATAGAACTCCAGTGAGTTGAGCTCCACAGGGAAGTCCTTGCAATACAATGAGTGTGCATTATATCCAGTAGGTGTGCTCATTGCATGTTCGTAAGCACAGCAAGCCTTCTGCTGGGGAAACCTCCCGAGTGTAATGAATGCTGATAATGGAGACTGGGGAAAGGAGGAGGAAAGGGCAGCATGGGGGAGGGGAGGGGGGAGAAAACCCTTCCCAAAGCAGAGCTGTTCTTATGGAGATAACCATAGGCGCCAACCTCTCCTGGCGCCGGTGGGTCCTCGACCCCTCCCAGCCCCGTCCCCTCCCGCCCCTGCCCCGTCCCAATTCCCGAAAGTCTCCGCCCCCCCCTCCCTGCCCTTATTGGACTCCTTCCCCAAATCCCTGCCCCGGCCTTGCCTCTTCTCCTGAGCGCACCGCATTCCCACTCCTCCCCCGCCCTCCCACAGCTTGTTATGCTGCGAAACAGCTGTTTCGCGGCGGCAAGCACTGGGAGGAGAAGCGGGGATGCGGTACGCTCAGGAGAGGAGGCGGAGGTGAGCTGGGGCGGGGAGCTTGGCTGCCGGTGGGTGCAGAGCACCCACCAATTTTTCCCCGTTGATGCTCCAGCCCCAGAGCACCCACGGAGTCGGCGCCTATGGAGATAACAATCTTCTCCATTTGCACCAAATCAAGTGAAATACCTTTTGCACCTCTTTAATCCCATCCTACTCCTTTCCCACCATTCATGGCCTGCGAAGGCATTCTTCCCAGTGCAGCCCTTTGTCAAATCAGAGTCTTAGCTGTGGGACATTTGAACACTAGTGCTATTGAGTGAAGAATGCCTAACTCATGTAAATTGATATTTTGTAAGGTTAAATGTTTGAAGGTTTAAAACAGAAAAAAAGTATTCTCTTTTTGCAGACTGATTTAAGCAGCAATTCCATGTTTGCACGGGGCTTGTTCTCCATTGCCTTGCATCTGGGGAAGTCGTTCACGCCTGTGCATAGGATTTGATACCCAGTTTGCACAGCAATGAATGGCTGCACCAGACACAAAGCAGAGGATAATCAGACCCATGGTGTCCAGTGGGCGTGTATTCTTATGCCTGTGCAGAGCCGCGTGATGTCAGTGGGATCTGCAAAGATTCATTCTTGGAGCTCCAATTGCAGGATTGTAGCCCAAGTTCCTAATTGTCTTCCTATTTGAGTTCCGCTTTTCATAATGTCTAATAAGGTAGTTCTTTAACAATGGACCTTGCTGTTAACTACCTTTTAATGAATACATACATACCTATGTACATATATTCTTGGTAGTTAGATGCTAAGGACCTGTGTTTTGACAATTACTGTAATGAATTTAGACCATCTTTAAATAGTGTTCTGTTGTATAAATTTGCAAATATAACAATAAAAGATGTACTTATTTAAGCACACAAGAAAACAAGTTCCCAATTTCAAATAACATGAGGCCAGGTAGGCTCATAGAATGAGGAATGACAAACCATTGGCCACCCCACAAGGCTAGAATCAGATGCCTTTTATTGCAAATAATGTAACAGTTTAAAACACTTCCCCTGGGGCCCATCTGTGGAGATTCTTGGATAACAGCAAGGCAGCTAAATAGACTTGATAAGAGAATAATGGCCAATAAGCTTCATTAAATGCCAAATGCCAAACTGCACTTCTGCTCATAAAGCTAATCAGGATTGGCTCACTGCTTGCTTATTTCCCCCCTGTTCTCCTATTTGTTATAGCTGCAGTCAGTAATTTCATCCTATTTGTAGATTGTAAGCTCTTTGGTTAGGGGCTGTCTTGTCATATTTGTGTACAGTGTCTAGCGGCCCTGATCCCTGATTGAGGCCTCTAGACACTATCATACTACATGTATTTGTTCCTAAGTCATCTTGCAAGATGACAATTCCTGCGAAGCGCAGAACCTATAAAATCATTTACAAGGAAACTATTTTGTAACTTCCAACTTCCGCTGGTCCTCCAAATCAGCGCCACAGGGTAAAGCCAGTGTCTCCTTCCAAACGCATGTGTGCCAGCATCTCTCATTCACATGGGTAGGAGAACCCAAAATATAGGGAGTTTAATTTCCCCGGCCATGTTAACGCTCCATCCACACCCTGCCTCCATTTCCCCCGGCACAGGAGGGTGTGACTGTTGCATGCAAAGAGCAGAGAGGGAGTTCCAGGGCTGTGTGGAGATTTCTGCAAGTCCAGGCTGACCTGATTTCTGCAAAGCCGTACCTGTCATGTTGCATCCTGTGTTCTTCACCTTCTGGGAAATGGAACATAGGAATTGCTAGACTGCATCAGACCAGTGGTCCATCTAGTCCCATAACCTATCTCCAACAGCAACTAGAATCCTACTGTAGGAAATTGAAGTAATCTGCCCATACAAAAGATTCTTGCTAGCCCCTGTCAGTCAGAGATTTACCCTAATCATAGCCCACAGAAACTCCCCATTCTCCTTCATAGGATTTGGGGTCTTTAATTCCAGCATCTGGTATCTCTTAAAGTTAAACATTGCGGAGGAACAGACCAATGCAACTGTTATGTTTTTTGTTTAAATAAATTGTCTCATTTAAAGCTGAAAATGAATATTTAAATATTGCAAGCGAATTGTTAACAACATAAAGAGGCTAAATGTTGCTGCTGTATGCGGTATAAAGGTTGAGGAGTGATACTATCCTGATTTCTTTATTAAAAGACCATAAGAAAAAATGAGCTTTGTAAAGTTGGTTATAAAGAGTTATTTTAATACAATTAGTCCCCCTGGTGTGTAAAGTACCTGCCACATTTTAATTACATGAAAACAGTAGAGTAATAACACAGCAGTGAAGATGGATTAGAGTTAGGAAAACTCATCTCAGCTACTAGGCGGGCTTCTCTTACTAATGGTTTAAAGTAATAGGGTTTGTTTTAATTATTTTTTCTATTAAAAATTTCTTCTGAATAAAATATGATCATACAGTCTGGGCTCCCTTGTCCCTGGTTTCTCTGGGGTCTTCCTAGAGGTAAGAAGATATTTTGCTCTGCCAGCATTAGAAGCAAAAATACTCAGCCTTTCGGCTTAAAGTTCTCCTCTATATTTTACAGCTACTGTAATCAATCAGCTAAAAGTGGTTAGGTTTGGAATTAGATTTAAAGTTGCATCAGCTTTATTGCTGCAGGGGCCACGTTTCTCCCTCTCTCACAAAAATTGTACATTTCCCCACTCTTAATTCATTTTGTTCTTTTTATAAGATGAGTAATACATTTTTTGAGATTTTCTACTTGACTCAGGCACTTTGTATATTTCACCTTGTTTCAAGTTCACCTCTCTCCAAGTTCTACAGAACTGCTTCTCTCGACGTAAAGGCCCTAATCTTATAAGGCTCCAACCACGACTACAATGTAATGTATGATTCTCTAGTGCAGTGGTTCTCAAACTGTGGGTTGGGACCCCATTTTAACGGGGTCGCCAGGGCCAGCATTAGACTTGCTGGGACCCAGGAATGAAGCTGAAACCCAAGCTCCACTACGGGCTGGCAGCGCCTGGGCTGTGGCTTCCTCTTCCCCCACCCAGGGCAGTGGGGCTCAGCCTCCACCCTCCTCCCTGGGTCATGTAGTAACTTTGTTGTCAGAAGGGTTTGTGGTGCACTGATGTTTGCGAGCCCCTGCTCTAGTGCTATACAACAATAGAGTCCATGGCTGAAAGCCGGACCCCATTGAATCATAGAATATCAGGGTTGAAAGGGACCTCGGGAGGTCATCTAGTCCAACCCCCTGCTCAAAGCAGGACCAATGCCCAGACAGATTTTTACCCCAGTTCCCTAAATGGCACCCTCAAGGATTGAACTCACAACCCTGGGTTTAGCAGGCCAATGCTCAAACCACTGAGCTATCCCTCCCACCCAGTCAATGAGTGTTTTGTCAGGATTTCACCCCATGGATTTTTCCTCGGAATTCTGAACACCAGGTTTTCATTTACGCCCTGGTAGAATGAGGAAATGATTTTTTTCCCTGTTATCAGAGATCAAATCTCCTTGTTGTACCCTGTATGAAAAAGAGGCTCCCCCCCTAGAGTCTTTTTAAGGGTAAATACAATACTTGTTAGCTTCTAGTTATTTGGTAACTGGTGTAGTAGGTGATTTTAATTCACATTTTTGTTAGTAGCTCAACCTTTTCATTATGAAGTTTCTGCCATCCCCTGAGGTGTATATCATCCAGTCGTGGTGACCTGCTGCTCTTCAATTAATCTGTTTCATTTGGCCCTCTCAATCTCTGACATTGCCTCATCTTTATTACCAAAAAAGCCTGTCTTCTGGGATTCACATCTCCCAAACTTCCTCTCTTGTGACAATTACTGCAAAGAAATCATTTAGTTTGTCAGCAGTGTCCTTATCCTCCTCAATTGTTCCCTTTATCCCTGATGGTCCAGTGGACCTATTGATTCACTCGCAGCCTTCTTATTTCCAATATACTTAGATAATTACTTCTTGTTTGTTTTCCTGCCTTTGTCTATTTGCTCTTCAAATCTCCTGTTAGGGCTCCTAATTTCCTCCTTACACTTCACCTGCCATAGTTTATGGTCTTTTTATTGCTTTTGTGGGCTAAATTGCTCTCCCCTGAAGAGTACCTCATTGATTTGAATAGCTCCTTGAACCTTGCTACTAGGCTGAATTTGGTTTTATCTTTAAACGTACAAGGGATGGGGGTTTGATTGATTGTTATTTGTGTTTGTTAATTTAACAGGATTTCTGTATTTTACCCTCACTAACGACTACATCAAAAGCCAATTCCCCTTCAGTCCATACTCCTCTATGCTGTCTGTCCGTGCCTCTTTCTCATTCTGTCTAGAGCAGGGGTAGGCAACCTATGGCACGTGTGCCAAAGGCGGCACGCAAGCTGATTTTCAGTGGCACTCACACTGCCCAGGTCCTGGCCACCGGTCCGGGGGGGGGCTCTGCATTTTAATTTAATTTTAAATGAAGCTTCTTAAACATTTTAAAAACCTTATTTACTTTACATACAACAATAGTTTAGTTCTATATTATAGACTTATAGAAAGAGACCTTCTAAAAACGTTCAAATGTATGACTGGCACGCGCAACCTTAAATGAGAGTGAATAAATGAAGACTCGGCCCATCACTTCTGAAAGGTTGCCAACCCCTGCTCTAGAGCTTCTCTGGACTTTATACGGGTAGGCCGCCGATTTAATGACGTAGGTACTACTTTGTGAGTGGATGGTCTTAAATCAGTACAAGAGCTTCTTAAATCATTTCAGCTTAAATCAATTACAGGCTTAAACTAGAGTGATTTAAGACACTCCTAAAACCATTAAGGATTGTCCATACACAGACTTGCTCCCACGTTACTAAATTGGTTTAAAATCACTCCTTTTAGTTAAAGTGGTGCAGTTTTGTGTGTAGACCAGGCCTCAAAGAACAAGATTAGGGACCTCTCTAGCCAGCTCTGTGTTTATACATTTCCAGCACAACGCACAAGGACTTTGCTCCTTCCATCCACTCAATTACAATCTTACCTGTTTGGTTTGGTAGCACTGATATAAATATGGTAAAGTATAAGGCCAGAGAGACTCAGGCCCACAGACTTCAGAAAGTTGTTTTATTAATCCCAAAATTAACTTCCCGAATTAAATTTAAGTTTCAGACTGAAAGAAAAATTTCTCATTCACTGGAATTCCCACACAGTCCAAACTCCTTTGCCATCACTCAAGGGGAGGGTGGTCTACATAAAGGGAGATTTTGTGATGGGAGCTGCACTGATCAACCTATTGAACGAAAACGGTCAGTTTAATGATAGAGCAGATTACGCCAGTGCTGAGATATACAGGGCATGGGAGCTAATACAAAGGAGATCCCGTAATCAAATATGTGGAACTTTTTTCTGTGCTTTAAAGCAGATTACAGGGGCAAATATACCGCTCCCACTCAGTATATTTTCATATGAGAGAATGCAGTGTATCACAAACCTGCAACACGTGGTGCTTTCAACATGTGTTTGCAGTTCAGTGCATGCCTACAGACTTAACGTCTTCTGGCAGATCTGGTGTGTAGGCCCAGCTATCGAGTTAGAACAGCCAGGTTCCTGCACATCTACACAGCAAGGAAATACATCAGCACATTAAAAATACATTACTGCTTTGTTTAGTTTCTCCAAGAACAGAGTCAAAAATAGAGTGGGAAGGAAGGTGAGGAGCAAGAGATTTGTAATGTGATATGGAGCATTTGGACTCTGACTCGAAAGTTCATTTCCAGTCGGGTCAGGAGTGACCAAAAGTTTTGTTCTCCGATAACTATCCTACGGCCTGCAGTAGATGAAGGGGTCTGGTGAGCTAGGGACAGTTCCTAATGAGATGTGTCCACATCACTTTCACCAGAGGAGCAGTGATGGGGTAAAAACAACGAGGAGTCCTTGTGGCACCTCAGAGACTAACAAATTTATTTGGGCATAAGCTTTCATGGGCCAGAACCCACTTCATCGGATTCATGGAGTGGAAAATACAGGAGCAAGTATAAATTCATGAAAAGATGGGAGTTGCCTTACCAAGTGTGAGGTCAGTCTAATGAGACAATTCAATTAACAGAAGGATACCAAGGGAGGAAAAATAACTTTTGAAGTGGTAATGAGAATGGCCCATTACAGACAGTTGACAAGAAGGTGTGAGTAACAGTAGGGGGAAATTAGTATGGGGAAAATTAGGTTTAGGTTTTGTAATGACCCAACCACTCCCAGTCTTTATTCAGGCCTAATGTGATGATGTCCAGTTTGCAAATTAATTCCCATTCTGCAGCTTCACGTTGGAGTGTTTTTGTTGAAGAATTGCCACTTCTAGGTCTGTTATTGAGTGACCAGGGAGATGGGGTGGTATGCCATGTCACGCCCCCACCTCCTTCAGGAACACAGACTGATCTGAGACCTCCTTGTTTGTAAACACCACCATCTTGCTGAGTTAGTGTTTTAATCCCTCCACCAATACATAGCAGCGTCCCCACACCTTTACGCTGTAGCTCAGCTTTCTAACCCCTTCTCCAAAATATGTGTGTGGGGGCGGTTAAGGTGTTCCTACCGGAGCCGGCGGCCCTGAGCAGCTCAAGGGGCCCCCTATTTGCTTTTTATTATGTGTTGGGGGGACAAAAATATTCCTGTTTAGCACCCCAGTGGGCTAGCACCACCTCAGGTTCCTACTCAGAGAACTCCCTTTGTGAGCCTTCTGTTTCTCTCCTTCTCCCCGCCCCCGCCGAGCATGCCTTCCTGTGCCCTTTTACACAGTTTCCCTTTTAATGGGCTCAAAGGACAAAGGACAAGGAAGGAGGGAAGGAACCATCTTGCTTTCTATGTGTGTACAGTGCCCATCACAATGGCATCCTGGTCTGTCACTAGGGCTCCTAGGTGTGACAGTAATCTAAGTAATTAGAAGGGTAGGGGAAGAGAGACATAAAGAAAGGGAGCATAAGAGAGGGGTGAATGAAAAATGTGTGGAATCATTATGCCAGTTCTGAAAGACCAGAGTTTGCCATTTTGAATCAATACCATCGCTACAAATGGGCCAAGAATGCAAAATTTCATTTCCTCCAAGGTTTCAGGCGTCTTGGTTCAGCCCATTTTTATAGAGAGGGATGAGTCATGAACTTTCAGTTCCAAATCCCCCTTTGTCAAACTTCTGGGGTCTTGTTCTGGACTTCTTTTTCATCATAAGAAATAGGAGGCTTACATTAGCATTCTTCTAAGTGCCAACAAAAGACAACCTTCTGACTGGAATGTCTGAAGTAGAGAGAGATCTGTATCTAAGAGAACCTGTAAAAGGTATTCTTATAAAGGTGTATAGCATTGGTAAAATGCTGGCAATGGGCTTGTTCCATGAATAATGTATAATTTGATTTTCCTCATATTCTTGCCTTCTGGTATAAGAAATGACTTAATTTAGAAATGTGTAGAAGAACTGCTTAACAGAATTGATAATCTGGATAGTTAGTTTTGATAATCTCTGTTGTTTTGATACTTCTGGTCTAACTGGTGCTTCATAGAATCATAGAATATCAGGGTTGGAAGGGACCTCAGGAGGTCATCTAGTCCAACCCCCTGCTCAAAGCAGGACCAATTCCCAACTAAATCATCCCAGACAGGGCTTTGTCAAGTCTGACCTTAAAAACCTCAAAGGAAGGAGATTCCATCACCTCCCTAGGTAACCCATTCCAGTTTTTTACTAGGAGGGTGGTGAAGAAGTTTTTTCTCATATCCAACCTAAACCTCCCCCACTGCAACTTGAGACCATTACTTCTTGTTCTGTCATCAGGTATCACTGAGAACAGTCTAGATCCATCCTCTTTGGAACCCCCTTTCAGGTAGTTGAAAGCAGCTATCAGATCCCCCCTCATTCTTCTCTTCTGCAGACTAAACAATCCCAGTTCCCTCAGCCTCTCCTCATAAGTCATGTGCTCCAGCCCCCTAATCATTTTTGTTGCCCTCCGCTGGACTCTTTCCAATTTTTCCACATCCTTCTTGTAGTGTGGGGCCCAAAACTGGACACAGTACTCCAGATGAGGCCTCACCAATGTCGAATAGAGGGGAATGATCACGTCCCTCGATCTGCTGGCAATGCCCCTACTTATACAGCCCAAAATGCCATTAGCCTTCTTGGCAACAAGGGCACACTGTCGACTCATATCCAGCTTCTCATCCACTGTAACCCCTAGGTCCTTTTCTGCAGAACTGCTTCCTATCCATTCGGTCACTAGTCTGTAGCAGTGCATGGGATTCTTCCGTCCTAAGTGCAGGACTCTGCACTTGTCCTTGTTGAATCTCATCAGGTTTCTTTTGGCTCAATCCTCTAATTTGTCTAGATCCCTCTGTATCCTATCCCTACCCTCCAGCATATCTACCACTCCTCCCAGTTTAGTGTCATCTTCAAACTTGCTGAGAGTGCAGTACACGCCATCCTCCAGATCATTAATGAAGATATTGAATAAAACCGGCCCCAAGACCGACCCTTGGGGCACTCTGCTTGAAACCGGCTGCCAACTAGACATGGAGCCGTTGATCACTACCCGTTGAGCCTGACGATCTAACCAGCTTTCTATCCACCTTATAGTCCATTCATCCAGCCCATACTTCTTTAACTTGGCGGCAAGAATACTGTGGGATACTGTATCAAAAGCTTTGCTAAAGTCAAGGAATAACACATTCACTGCTTTCCCCTCATCCACAGAGCCAGTTATCTCCTCATAGAAGGCAATTAGGTTAGTCAGGCATGACTTGCCCTTGGTGAATCCATGCTGACTGTTCCTGATCACTTTCCTCTCCTCTAAATGCTTCAGAATTGATTCCTTTAGGACCTGCTCCATGATTTTTCCAGGGACTGAGGTGAGGCTGACTGGCCTGTAGTTCCCCGGATCCTCCTCCTTCCCTTTTTTAAAGATGGGCACTACATTAGCCTTTTTCCAGTCATCCGGGACCTCCCCCGATCGCCATGAGTTTTCAAAGATAATGGCCAATGGCTCTGCAATCACATCCACCAACTCCTTTAGCACCCTCAGATGCAGCGCATCCGGCCCCATGGACTTGTGCTCGTCCAGTTTTTCTAAATAGTCCCAGACCACTTCTTTCTCCACAGAGGGCTGGTCACCTCCTCCCCATGCTGTGCTGCCCAGTGCAGCAGTCTGGGAACTGACCTTGTTTGTGAAGACAGAGGCAAAAAAAGCATTGAGTACATTAGCTTTTTCCACATCCTCTGTCACTAGGTTGCCTCCCTCATTCAGTAAGGGGCCCACACTTTCCTTGACTTTCTTCTTGTTGCTAACATACCTGAAGAAACCCTTCTTGTTACTCTTAACTTCTCTTGCTAGCTGCAACTCCAAGTGTGATTTGGCCTTCCTGATTTCACTCCTGCATGCCTGAGCAATATTTTTATACTCCTCCCTGGTCATTTGTCCAATCTTGCACTTCTTGTAAGCTTCTTTTTTGCGTTTAAGATCAGCAAGGATTTCACTGTTAAGCCAAGCTGGTCGCCTGCCATATTTACTATTCTTTCTACACATCGGGATGGTTTGTTCCTGCAACCGCAATAAGGATTCTTTAAAATACAGCCAGCTTTCCTGGACTCCTTTCCTATTCTCCCAGGGGATCCTGCCCATCTGTTCCCTGTGAGAGTCAAAGTCTGCTTTTCTGAAGTCCAGGGTCGGTATTCTGCTGCTCTCCTTTCTTCCTTGTGTCAGGATCCTGAACTCAACCATCTCATGGTCACTGCTTCCCAGGTTCCCATCCACTTTTGCTTCCCCTACTAATTCTTCCCGGTTTGTGAGCAGCACGTCAAGAAAAGCTCTGCCCCTAGTTGGTTCCTCCAGCACTTGCACCAGGAAATTGTCCCCTACACTTCCCAAAAACTTCCTGGATTATCTGTGCACCGCTGTATTGCTCTGCCAGCAGATATCAGGGTGATTAAAGTCTCCCATGAGAACCAGGGCCTGTGATCTAGTAACTTCTGTTAGTTGCCTGAAGAAAGCCTCATCCATCTCATCCCCCTGGTCTGGTGGTCTATAGCAGACTCCAACCACGACATCACCCTTGTTGCTCACACTTCTCAACTTTATCCAGAGACTCAGGTTTTTCTGTAGTTTCATACTGGAGCTCTGAGCAGTCCTACTCCTCTGTTACATACAACGCAACTCCCCCACCTTTTCTGCCCTGCCTGTCCTTCCTGAACAGTTTATATCCATCCATGACAGTACTCCAGTCATGTGAGTTATCCCACCCCGTCTCTGTTATTCCAATCACATCATAGTTCCTTGACTGTGCCAGGACTTCCAGTTCTCCCTGCTTGTTTCCCAGGCTTCTTGCTTTTGGGTGTAGGTGCTTAAGATAACTCGCTGATTGTCCTGCTTTCTCAGTATGAGACAGGAGTCCTCCCCTCTTGCCCTCTCCTGCTCGTGCTTCCTCCTGGTATCCCATTTCCCCACTTACCTCAGGGCTTTGGTCTCCTTCCCCCGGTGATGTCCCTTTCTGATGTCCCTCCGATATCCTGTTCATTTTTAGGATGAATCACCTAACAGGCATTGCTATAAGCAGTATTTAGTTGTTCTGGAGTACCTTTTCTATGTGGTTTTCCTAAAGGCTAACATGCCGGTTGGGTCAATTAGCATCCCCCTCTCAGTGTCCATGGTTTATGTCCAGAAGTACAGAGCCGTCTTGTAAATAACTCTACTAAAAAAAAGCAAAAATTGTCCATTTGCAACAGGACTGCAGTGCTTGTTGACTGGAAGAGTTGAGCGTGAAGTGGGTTTGGGTGTAATAGGCCTCCATTTGGGTTGAAACAATTTTTTGTTTTGAAATTTAAATTAATTTATAGTAAACTTTTTTTAAAAGTTGAAAACAAAACATTTAGAAACGATCAAAATGAAGCATTTCAGTTGACCTGCTTTTTATTTTTTACAAGAGTTTTTGAGATTTTGACTTTCTGTCCTGATGTGGGAATGGGAAATTTTTTTGAAATCTCAAATTCTTGTGGGACAGGAAAACTGTTTTCCTTCCAGCTCTGCTGCCCCGTTCCATCTGGGTACAGTGAACTCAGTATTAAGTGAGTGGCATGGAATTTAAGGAAGTCCGCTTAACATTGTCTTGTCTTTGGAGTTCACAAAGAAAGATGAGAGAGAAGGAGAACTGGGATCAGATTCAGATCTCAGAATGGTGTAAATGGGGAGTAACTCCATTTAATTACACTTGTATAAAAGAGTGAAGATTCAGGTCTTAGACATTTGCACACTATTCCTTGCATTCTGTATAGTCATAAACAGCTGGCCAAGGGGGATGGAAAACACTACCATTCTGTATGTCTAAATTATTACATGAGATGCAAGGAGGCAGGCAGTGAAGAACCAGGCCATCTGTCTCAAAGCACCAATTTATGTGCCTTACTGTTGCAGACTAGCTGTTATTAGATTTCAGTTGTCTAAATAAAAGGAGTGGGAGGCCAGGAAAGAGATGTTAATATCACAAGTAGACTTTGACTCAAATAGCACAATAAAAGATCATCTCTGTTGAAATATGTACCTGGCTTGAAACTCGGGCACCAAAATATTAATTAAAAATAATCTGGTCTGTCTGCTTCTAGAGACAGATAAGTTCCTACCCCCGCTAGAGTTTCTGTTTTCAGAGCTGCGAGATCACACTCCATTGCAGTGGCATGAAGGGACAACCTGGCTGGTTAACAGCAAAATGAGGTGAGCATGGACAGATTTATAAAAGAGGAACAGATTCAAGTATGCCCATGCTAGCAGGGATTTGAGCCTTTTCCTTTTGGATTCCCACCATGTTCTCATCCACGCAACAGTGCTGCCCTCTTCGTTTCCTTTTTAAATGAGATAGTAACTACTTGTGAATTTACAGCAATCTCCTGTATGAAATTTGTGATTATTTGCATTTAATTAAAGGCTGCTCCTGAGAAAATGAAGGGCAGCTTAACCTCAAAATGTAAGCCGCTACGTCTCCAGTAATTCCTTCTAAATGAAGTCTTTGCAGTTCCCCAAAAACCTGTTTACTCCTTCAGATGGATCCCTGAAAACTCTTTATTAGAAATGACCAGGGGATTTTGATAAAAGATTCTTTAGCATAGCTTTAACCAGTTAATTTAAAGTTTAATTAGTCAAAAGCCAGGGCAGCGGTGTGTTTCTGAAATGTGCATATTTAATCTTCTTTAATTGCCCAAATGGTTATTCCATTTACAAAGTAGCCCATTCAGGGACCTCCTGTTGCACAGTGTTGCAAATGTAGCTGTTTCCGCAGCTCTGTTAAGGGCTTCATTTCCTTTATAAATGTGCACAGTTTTGTGGAGTTGTTGCTGACTCTTTGCCAGCTGATTTTCTCTCCTAGGAGTAACTGCAGAAACAGCCGCAGCTTAATTCTGTAAAAACAACAAAATGGATGAAAACGTTTGCTGGGAAAATCAGTCTGACTCCACTGATGCTAATTTACACCAGCTGAGGAATACTGTATTAATTTTGATAGAATATAAGGGTCCAAAGAGTCAACGTTGTTAACGTGACTCTGGAACTCTGCAACATGAAACAATTTTAAACAAGGTTTGGGGTTTGTTATCCAGAGAGCTCTGCCTGCTTGGTCCCAGGGCAAACACATAATTAAAAATCCTTTAAACCTTTTATTAAAGATACAGAAA
This sequence comes from Chrysemys picta bellii, assembly GCF_011386835.1. Lineage (NCBI taxonomy): Eukaryota > Metazoa > Chordata > Testudines > Emydidae > Chrysemys > Chrysemys picta. Next base: position 107,379,858 of record NC_088798.1, read on the forward strand.
AGAATGAAAAACACTTAAAGCGTTTGAAAAGTAAAGTATTAAGTTGGGCTTTCATTTTAACAGCATCCCTTGTTCCCTTTAGCTGGAGAGAACCTTTAGGAGAAAAAAAATCCTTGTTTGACAGTCTCTTAGTTGGTATTAAAGATGGTAATAAGCTGTTCTTTTGAGGAAAAGAAAAGAGGTTAGTTGAGATGGGCTGGATCTGTTGTTGTTAACATCTGACCCTGCTTCCTTTAAGACAAAACAAAATGAACATGCACAAAAGTGGGAGAGAGAGAAAAGAATAACAGAGAAAATCCAGCTTCTGTCTCTGGGGTTGACTCTGACTTGCAACTTTACAGCTGGAAAAGCACAAGCCCAGCACACGGCCTCATCAGCCACACAAGACCTGGCAAACTTGTCCAGGGTCAGGCTGTTTTGCCCATTGCTTTTAGCGGTCTTTCTGGTCACAGGATTACAGCAGCCTGGGCTGGCTAAGCCAGACTTGTGTTCGGCAGAAGGCAAGAGCAGAGGGATAGGAAAGAGAAGAAATAAAGTGGGGAAGAAAAAGGAGTGAGCAAGAGAGAGAGATGCGCACATCTCAAGTGGTGACGGGGACTTTGCCTGTAGAGGTGGAGGTGGCAATATCATTGGGGTCCCTCTTTGGCCTGGTATGGTCAGGACATCTCTTAGAATTAGGACAAAGAAGGTCTGGAGTTCCAGGGGACAGCGGGGGTGACAGCCATGATGGTGAAGTGCTCTCCTTCCCTTGTCTTTTAGTCAGCCAGCGTTGGCATTCGTCAGACCATATTTTCCCCCAAAGTCTTTTTTTGAGGACCCCGGGGGGGGGGGGGGGTGATGGGCAGAATAGCCTGTCCCCTCTGTCACAGTTCAGGGCAGCGGTACCTGTATTCCCCCTCTGTGGTCCAGCAAGGGCTCCTCTCTTGGGGGCAGACACGTGTCTCTCTCCCTTCTGACTGGGGTATTTAGATTCCCAAAGGAACCATTGTGAACATCTAGTCTGACTTCTTGTATAGCACCGGCCAGAGAACCTCCCCAGAATAATTCCTAGAGCAGATCTATTTCCAGGCAGCACAGTTCCCTGACCATACGGTGATATTCCCAGCAAAAGACAGGATGCCTAAGCAGGCTTCTTTTGCCTTCTCTTCGGAGTCCGTACACAGTGTAACTGCCATAATTATAAGTTACCACAGAGCTCGTTCTAAGCAAGAACATTTTATGCTTAAGATAAAAGCATTACAGAGACTACGTATTGAAAAGAATAAAAGAACTTACATGCATGCTAATAAGCTTACCAGACATCACTGTAACTCTAGCTTGATCTCAGGCAGATGAGCAGTCTGCCAAACCCTCACACAGAGGTTTTCCTGTGGTTTCAGGCTCACAACGTGCTTTGGCCCAGAACAAGAACACGCATGAAGAGGGTAGGTCATCCTTTATACAGTTCAGGGTCCTTGAGCTGGAGTTTCCAGGAGCAGGTAATCAGTAGACAATGGGTTTTTCTCCCCAGGGTGTAACTTGGAAAGACCTCCTTGGAAATCCACTTCACATGGATTGTCCCAAACAGATCTCTGACGTTTATAACACTGCCCAGAGATAGCATTAATCGTGTCTTCCTCCTTCTAAAGAAATTCCATACAATCCCACAATAAAGTATAAACGTTTTTAATACAATGAACTCCTAAAGTACTTAAACTTAATTCAGTAAGATTTAATTTAATTCAATACGGTTGATCCAAGATATTGCCATGTTCGTCACACCCTCATTATTTTGTCCACCAATTAAGCCTAACTTCTGACATGCCAAGTTTTCAGTCCTGCACTTCTCTTGTTTACCAGACATGATCTAAACAAGTCTTTGAATTACATCAGTAGGCCTCTTTGTTTGGACTAATTCAGTCTTTCTGACTCCCCTCTGCACCTTTTCCCATCAATATTTATTGCTATAGGTTATAATAACCTCACTTTTTATAAACGAGTGAGGTACATATGTAGGCCCATTTCTTACAACACCCCCAGGCCTGCATGTGGAGACGCTAGGAGCAGCATTAGCTTCCTTTATGATTCCAGGATGCACTGGGTGGTGAAGGAAGCGTGCTGCACAGAGCAGCTGTTCCCCACCCTTGTCAATCTCACCTGCAAATCCAATGGATCCGTAACCCGGCAGAGTGGATGTAGAGAAGCTGATGCAGTGGGGGAGCATGCCGGACTGGGCCCGTTGCTTCTTTCCATGGAGAACATGGCCATACATTTCTTTCTTCTTTCATCAGAACCTGATCCAGTAACCAACTTTCATCCCAATCCCAAGCATCCTGAAAAAAAAAAAAACTTCATAGTATGCACTAAGTTTGGGAAAGATGTTCAGATACTTTGGTGAGGGAGCCATATACATCCCTACATTGGGTTAGATAGATACAGCCATGGAAACCCTACTGAGGACACACCTAATATAGACGCTTTCGTGCTTTTGTACAGCACGCCGCTATCTCGCCCTGCTACCACGAAGTCTCCACCAGTGGGCATGTGATTAGGACACCCATCCTTCTAGTAGATAAGCACAGAATAGTGTTCCGAGTTAATGCTAACAGCTGGCAGTTCCCTTCCCATATCATGTCCTGAATTTGGGAGTCGGTGTCAGCAAGGCTCACATGGATGTGGGCGACCAGCCCCCTGCCACCCTACTCATTACTATTCCCCCTTTTTTGATACTTCCTAATGTCCTGTGCTGCTACATCTCACAGCGTTCCTTCAACAGCGAGAGTGCCATGTCGCCAAGCATACCATATGCTAAGTCACTGTGTACCGTTCCCATCTGCGGCATGTAATAGAGGGGAGCGCCTGGATTTTAAACTTTAGTTTCATTTGTCGCCGAGATTATATCCCATCCACTTGGCATTATGAAAGGAGCGATGCCTCTTGCTTGGAGAGGGTTTGATTTCACTTTGAAAGTCACTATATATGGTTAAGACGTCATCACAGTACATCACACACAAAACCACCGTTTTAGTCCCAGGTGTGTCTTACTTGAATTACAACTTTCACCTAATTACATCTACTGTCGCTTTCCTATGGTCATTGGCTGCTTCCATTGGAGGCCCAGCAGTTGTAAACAAGGCTTTTGACCATATTAGAGTCCTTTCCTGTACTATACAGCTAAAGACAGGTACTATACAAATAACAATGAATAAAATCCATAAATTAAAGCAGTATAAATGACCTTTTCCCATTGTTTATTCTCTGTCAGATATATATGAATATTGAAAAGCCTTCTGCCTCACTGTAATTCTTGCAGGGTTCATTAACATACAATGTAATATAATTCAACAGGAACATGCTTCCTGTGCCTGTCTTATTTCAGCCTGAGGGATACAATTTTGTTAAATGTATAATGAAATACATGAAATATTTAGCAGGAATGAGTTCTCCTTTCAGAATCAGCTTAGTGTGCCGCAGTTGGCTCAGACATGGAGTTTCATTGCTTGCCAATTGCATACATAGAAAATCCTAGGGATCTCTTGATCCTGCTGTTACGGGTTAGCAGTTGAAAAGGGACGTGACCTTTCAGTGTTCTTGCTTAAGAAGCAGGCACGCTTCAGGGTAAAAAGGCTGCTTTTCTTAAGAGGCCTTTTAAAAATACCTTTAGTCCTGCATAGTCGTGGGTGAGGTCAGTTTTGCTAATCCTGGTTCAGATGACTTAGCAGGAAGGTTTGGTGTCTGGCAACAAATAGTCTTTCAAAACCGAATATTAAAGCAATTTGTTTTAGGAAGCCTAAAAGAATTCTCAGAGTAACAGCCGTGTTAGTCTGTATCCGCAAAAAGAAGAACAGGAGTACTTGTGGCACCTTAGAGACTAACAAATTTATTAGAGCATAAGCTTTCGTGGACTACTGCATCCGAAGAAGTGGGCTGTAGTCCACGAAAGCTTATGCTCTAATAAATTTGTTAGTCTCTAAGGTGCCACAAGTACTCCTGTTCTTTTTTTTAAAAGAATTCTGAATTTCTTCCATGGGCTAAAGAGGGAATTTGTGCTTTATATATTTGCTGAATTAAGGGTTTCTTTTATGTCCAGTTTTCACCAAATGGGAAAATGACACAGTAAATTGTGCAGAATAACTCAACTTCTTGCAAAAAAAGCAAAAACTTAGCTTGAGCAGCTAGTGGCTGGGATACAGAAAGGATGGGAATGAAATGTCTGTGTGAAGGCAATTGTCAACAAGCATTGACCACAGATATTTGTCTCAGTTAGTAAGTGACCTAAAGGTCGCTCAGTATTGTGCATTGACCGAGGAAAATACAGATGTTAGAGGTCAACTGAAATTGAAGGCAGTGATAGATAATTCATCTCTTATTTACAGAAGGGTTGCATTTATTGTTAAGTTCTCTATTCCAGTAGGAAACTCTGAGGAAAAGACATGCTGGTTTGTCATTTCCTTTATTTAAACAAGAGCAGTATGTAAGTCTTAAACAACAGAAGGGTTAGTTCCCTTCTCTTCATGTACCAGTATATTTATGCTTGCATCTGTAATTTTCACACCATGCATCTGAAGAAGTGGGTTTTTTACCCACGAAAGCTCGTGCCCAAATAAATCCGTTAGTCTTTAAGGTGCCACCAGACTCCTCGTTGAATAAGTCTTAAATAGTTAGGGACAGATTGTGGTCCTACCTATCACTGCACCGATAATAAAGAGTAAGAATCCCACTACCACCTATGCTGCTGCATTAACTCTTCCCACATTGCGGCTGGAGCAGTGGGAAGAGAAAAGGAGCCGTGCACCCAGTACCGTACTGTCTTCCCCCAAGCAGGTAGGTGGGGAGGGGTTAGAACCTAGGATTTCTTCCCTGCCATCCAACATAGCTGACTGTGCAACCGGGCAGAATGTATTTGTACCCACTAAAAAGGGCTGCAGTAAGTTACTTGCCCCTGGGAGTAAAGGAGGAGTGAAAAGCATAGACATAGTTTGACTTATATATTTGGTAGGGAGAGGGGGTTAGCTCCAGTCAGGCCAGTGGCACCGCGTGTGTGTGAGGAAAAGTTCCATGCCTACCCAAGGCTTGCAGTTTTGGGGGCAATCACCCCCCCCCCCCCCCCATCCCCAAACTACGCCCATGGTGAGATGGAGAGGTTCCGTTTTTGGAAAAATGCGTGCAGGGTGCATAAGATCAGTATGTGAAGCACGCAGGTCTCTTATTTCTCTTTTTGCCCGTATAGTGTGTTAAATGGGTATTTAATAACCATTCCTCTGATGCATGACTTAGTTCTCCTCTCGGGCTGATGTAAATCAATGGAGTTGCTCCTGATTTACATCAGTTTAAGCAAGATGAGAATCAAGCCGATCCAGTGAGAGAATGAACAGCTTCCGGAAGCTGAGGCAGATTCCAGAGGAAAGGGCTTTATGCCTTGAAAGGTATACAGCATATATGCCATTGAAAAGAAAAACCTCTGCTGGAACAGAAGTGATTGCTGCTTTGGGTCAGCATTAAATAATGTGGCAACACGTTAAGCACCTATTAACTTTGCCAGTCTAAAACAAATGCAGATGTGTTGTGGGACTCTCTGCAGCATCTAGCACATACCAGGGTTCCTCAGGAAGTCCTCTGTGCAAGGGACACCTGTCGAAATCAACCACAGCTATATGCACAAAAAGCTTATAGGAGAGGGTTCCCAGCGCACAGTTTTGGAGAACATATGTCATGGGAATGTGCCGTGGATGGAGCAATAACATATGAATTCTGGTAAATGGAAGTAAATTATTGTTGTAATCTTTTTCTTTTTTTACCTATAGCATTTCCTCTCCTTTTTTAAAAGGACTCCTTTTAATAAGAGACGTGAAGTTAAAAGCTAATTCACTGCTCGGTTTTACAATTATCATTGCTGTATGTGTACAGGATAATCTGACTAAAAACCTTATTGAAAACAAATTTGTACAGATGATGAAATGCATCACGGTTAGATCTTTAAAATTTATCCAAAGCCTTTGCATTTAAATTGTTGGCAAGATATATAGAAATTTATACTGTGGCAAAACCTGCAGGGTGCTCTGGCTTAATCTTTAGATCTTTCTATTGTTTTAACAAGAGTCTGTAATCAGGCATGTGAAAAATCTGTTTCACCATGGAGAATCCCACTAAAACCTGCCAGTTCGATTTCACTTCTTGTGTTACTATATAGAGAGTAGAAAGCAGATCTCCCGGTGTGACTCATTCTGACTCCGTAGAAGCGGTGTGAAATGTCTCGGTAATACTCACTAATCAACTTACGGAAGCTGCCAGCCTCCTGTGCCAATTTCTAAAATAATTCACTAAAATGTAAACAGTCAGGAGTGGAGCCTTTGCCTTGCACCAGATTTCAGTGCCATGATGCTATCTGCAGACACCCCATGTAGATCTCACAAACCGCCCTCTAGTGAATGACAAGTAGTCGTCATCCCTGTGTCCTAATGGCCGAATCAGGGTTTTCTTGCACCTCCCGTTTTTATTCTGGATCTGATCAAGAATCATAAGCAATCCATTCATAGGTGTCTCCATCTCTTTGCAGTGACCCAGCAAAGTAAAGGTTTAAGGGACTTACAATTGTCTCTAGAATCAGCACATTCCTGTATTCCCTTTGCCTTCATAATTCATCTGTGTTTGAGTGAAAGATAACAGGTCTTCCAATTTTTATATTTTTAATAAGATCCCTTCTTTATTGAGTTTCCCCTCATTACAAAAAACACAGACGTAGCAAGTGAGGTGCTGAAACACTGTCTTGTTATAATCAAATAAATTAACTTTTTGCTACTTAAATACATTTTTCCCCATTGGCATCCATCAACCTAATTGGACTGCAGTCATCTGGAATCAAAGTGCAGTGCGGTTCCATATGCTGTATAAAAAAAGACATTGTGTCAAGTATGTTTATAAGGTTTTTAGTTTTTTTCAATATACTCTTCAGTGTTTGCAGCATCCCATCAGAACACTGGGAATGTATCATTCAGAAACATTATTCCCTTCCTGTTTTGCCATATGTCTTCATCCCTGTTTTGCCATATGGAAAAGTCTTATAAACATAAATAGGAATAAAACCAATAAGGCTCTGTAGAAGTAACACTAAAAAATCCACAGAATTTAATAAATATATGCCTTATGTAGACTTTTTTTTAAAAAACATCCTACCCAGTTCTATGGCAGGGGTATAATTTTCTATGATTTTACAAGAAGGCCATTAGAAAGGATATCATTCTCTATTCATTTCTATAGAACTTTCCCACAGAGGTGTTTATTTGGCAAACACTGGCCCTAGTCCTGCAGACACTTGTGCACAAGCTTAACTTGCTCAATAGGACTTATTCAAAGGATTAAAATAAAGCTGGTCAAAAAATTTTTGATGGAACAGTTTTCCATGAGAAAATGTTGTTTAGTCAAAATGGAAACACTCACAAGAGCTTGTCGATTTTGACAAAAATTTTGAAAGAATTTGAAATTGAAATGGAGAATTTTATTTTGACTTTCTCATTATTGAAATAAACTATTTCAACAAGATAATGTAGCTGTTTCTGAATCAAAATATTTCAGAATTTCTGTTCCACTAAATATTGAGACAATTTGATTTTTTTGTTTTTTTGTTTTTTTGGTACCAATTCAGGACAAAAACAAACTTTGAAATTTCCCTCAGGATGGAAATTCTCTTTTTTGACTAGCTTTAGCTTAAAGTTTAAAAGGTGTCTGAGTGATGTCAGGATCAAGAGCATTGTGGGTGTCTTTATAGAATGGAAGTGACGCAGCTGTTTTTTGTTTAACTCAAGCAGTATGTTTAACAGTAGTTTCACCATAAGTTGATGCCAGACCAGCAAAATCATTCATAGGTGCCAAAAGGACTCATTATATAGCTTCATGTGTAACTTTTTATCATGTACATAAATAAGACTCTCTCTTCACATGCTGTAACAATCTAAGATTACTTGGAGATGCCACTCCAGAGATTCTGGTTCAGATTCTTAGCTCGTGAAGTCAGTGGAGCTGTGCAACAGTTGAGGATCTGGCCCCGGTTATGCTAATTAATTGTAGAGTTAAAAATGGAAAGGGAAGACGCCTGTGCTAATTTAACCTGATTTCAGCAGGCTTTACCTACCAGGAATTGGAATATAAAATGATTGCTTTTGCTCTCTGCCCTGTATTTATCTTTAGGAGGGTTCTGATGGGTTTTAGCTAGTTAAGGTAGCAGTAAATGTCTAACTGGAAGCTATCTGGCATTCATAACCTCAAGCTATTTAGGAAATCTGAAAGTCTGAATGGAGATTTAAAAAAATTGGAGAAAAGAGCAGAAGCAACTGCCTATTTTTCAGGTGAATTCCACTCAGGATGAAAAATTATGTCTGAATTGAACGAAAATGTTCCTGATGGCCCAAGTCAAAAGGCCTGTTACAAGATGTCTAACTCAGTTAAATTCCTTTCTGCTTTAAATCATTAATGATTAAGTATTTTATGTCTAAAGTGATATGCACTTAAAGGGCATTTTTCTTAAAGGTTAGCCAGACTTAAAAATGAGTGCCTGAACTGAGGAATACTAACTCTCGAGTGACCTTGTGCTGTTGAGCTGGTAAAACCAGTACACTGTCTCTGCAGGAGACTAAATTTTATGGAGATGTGCCGACTGTACACCTGGCAAAATTTAAGAGCCAGGAGATGCAGTAAAGTGAGGGAGCTGAGGGAGGAGAGAATTAGCCTGATGTTATAGTTTATGAAGCAGCATGATTTACAGAAAAGTTACACAAAGCATTTGTTATGCAGTTTGGAAAAATAGACCTGTTTAGTATACATAAGGTGACATGGGGACTTCTTCACCCAAGAGATGGCATGTTACAGTGTTAGGCCCCAGTCCTGCAAAGACGTCTGCATGTGTTTGATTTTAAACACTTGCATAAGTGTTTGCAGGAATGGAGCCCAGTGGGGAGTTGGATAAGCCAAATGCAGTTAAGTTAAAGCCATTTTATAGTAGTATTTGGATATACAACTAAAAAAAATGATGGTGTTACTGGAGCCATAACTGCGCAAATATAAAAGTAGAATTAACCCATAAGCAGATGTAATTGGAAGCTGAGATAATAGAATTTTATCTTGGCAGTAAAACAGCCTGTGGTTAGAGGGTCAGCTGTGATGTAGTAGGTGAAGCTTGGAACTGAGAGTCAGCAGATCTGAGGCCCGTTCTCTGCTATACCATTGACTTGTGTATGAACTTGTTCTCTCTCTCTACCTCCATTTTCTCATTGCTTTAAAAACCGAAAGGGGATGATACTTACCCATCGCAGTAGCTATTGGACTTGAAACAGGCATTAATTCAGGGAAGTCCTATGGCCTGTGTTATGCAGGAAGTCAGACTAGATTATCACAATGGTCCCTTCTGGTCTTAAAAGTCTAAGGATCTATGGACAGTATCATAAGCACCAAGAGTAACTTTGCCTCCAGTTCAGAGGAGTTTTTTGGAAACTGATGTTTTTTGTCTTTTTCCCCATCCACAAATTCCATATTGCAGAGAATTCATGCAGTAGAGTTTGCCATAGGAACTAGCCACTAATAGTATAACACAGGGGACCCACGTTTTCAAAGTCAGCCTCCCTCTTTGTATGTCTTACATTACATGCATTTTTTAAAGTGCACTTTTCCATGCACATGCAGCATTGCAGATGAGTATTTATTTACCCAGCTACATGCTTTGCACATGCAAATCCAAATTTTGGACAACGAATTTTGGTACATAGCTCAAATTTAGAGGTAGATCAGAGGTCAATTTGAAATGTGACCTGAGAAATTAAAATTATATTTAGTTATGCTCAAGAGAATTTTTCAGAGGCACAAAGGGTAAGTCAAGTATCAGAGGGGTAGCCGTGTTAGTCTGAGGCTGGGTCTACACTACCCGCCTGAATCGGCGGGTAGAAATCGACCTCTCGGGGATCGATTTATCGCGTCCCATCGGGACGCGACAGTCGATCCCCAAATCGACGCTCTTACTCCACCAGCGGATGTGGGAGTAAGCGCCATCGACGGGAACCCGCAGAGGTCGATTTTGCCGCCGTCCCTACAGTGGGGTAAGTCGGCTGCGATACGTCGAATTCAGCTACGCTATTCGCATAGCTGAATTTGCGTATCTTAAATCGACCCCCCCCCCCGTAGTGAAGATGTAGCCTGAATCTGTAAAAAGCAACAGAGGATCCTGTGGCACCTTTTAAGACTAACAGAAGTATTGGAGCATAAGCTTTGGTGGGTGAATGCCCACTTCATTCAAGGGTCTTGCGTCTGATGAAGTGGGCATTCACCCACGAAAGCTTATGCTCCAATATGTCTGTTAGTCTTAAAGATGCCACAGGACCCTCTGTTGCTTTTTAAAGGGTAAGTTAGGTGTCCAGCAACCATTGCCTGGATGTCTAACTGCCTTGTGCCTTTAAAAATCTGCCCCTAGACGTGTTAAGGAATACTGCAGGGCAGGCCTTGATCCCAACATATACATCCTCCTGTACTGAGGCTCTTCAGCAAGGCAGGACTGTGACAACAACTAGACTCTATTCCATGGAGAAGACTATCTAAAATACGCTTCTGTGTATCAGCCTGTGGACATCATTTGTCTGAAGCGTCATTGAATCTGTATTTCTAATAAGAACCTGGGTTCCTTTTTAGTAACGACTGTATAAAAAAACAGCGGGAGCCATAATGAGCAATGCATATTTTGCAGCTTGTTACTGTTCAATCACAAAGAGCAGCCTTCACCCATGGGTAGTGCTTGGGCAAAAAGCACTTGATTAGATTAATAAGGAAATGGTGGTAAAACAGCTGCACAGCTTCGCCCTGTTAATGTTACAAATCTTGTCACTTCTAATGCACGAGAAGCTGTTGCCCATGTGCGCCCTTAGACAATGGCATGAGATGATCCAGAAGGTGCCCTCCCACGGAGATGAAAATAAGCAATCTCACTCTTGTCAAAAGGATAAAATAAATGGCGCTGCTGCTGAAGCAGAGCCGTGCACACCAGAACTGTCAGTGTGGTGGAACTGGTCTCGGAAACAGACTTTCAGAATCCTTTTTTTATAAAAGGTTCTGAACAAAATCCTGGCCTGAAGCACCATCCAGCAATACTGCAAAAGAGATACAGCGGGACCCGTGTGAATAGATGAGCAGAGGTTTCTTTGCATTGTTCGAAACGCCCACTTGCTGAAGAACTGGAGCCGGAAGACATGAAAGCCTGAGAAATTTTTGGAGACTAGTTTGTCCATATGGAAGTTTAGTAATAGTAATATATGGAGATATACCTATCTCCTAGAACTGGAAGTCACCCTGAAAGGTCATCGCGTCCAGCTCCCTGCCTTCACTAGCAGGACCAAGTACTGATTTTGCCCCAGATCCCCCCCTCGAGGATTGAGCTCACAACCCTGGGTTTAGCAGGCCAATACTCAAACCACTGAGCTACCCATGAGGGTCAGGGACTCCTAAGCTGTTCTGCATGAATGCCACACAGGCAAGGTAAAATTGCCTGTCTTCAGCCGGAATGTACATAACTAGGTTTTCCAACACAGAATAGGCCTGATTCATGGCCCCATTCCACTGCCAGACAGGTGTAATTCTCAGCGTAAGTTCCCAGTGTAACTAAGACTCAGGGCCCAATGTGTACAATTTGGTTCATTGGACTTGTTTGTCTTGTAGTTGCTGTTTTTTCCCCCTCACTTCTTGACATGTTCCTTTCCTCTGCGAGTGTCCAGTTTCCCCAAGGGAAGCATGGCATTATTTGCAGAGAGAATGCCAAAATGAGAGCTTTGGGTCGCATCATCTTTGCATTTAAATGATGCACACGTTGCATAAAATATGTTGCAGTGCATCATCATCATTTCTTTTAACATTCAGACTCAGCAGATGAATCATAACTTCTGCATGTTCTGGGTCATCTTGTTACCTTATTTTCATGAACATGCCAATCTCGGTTCTGGTGAATGGATATGCACGTACAAACACTGCTAGATAGTCCACCTATGTCCATGTTAGTGCCTAGACCAAGTTGGGAGGAAGAAAGAGCTTGTTAATCAAAGTACTTAAGCAGAGGACAATAATATATACAGTGTTTCAACTTTAAAATGCAATATCATCCTCATTCTTAAGATCCTGTAAAAATGAATCTTTAAATTTCACAGCCACTACTTTGGCTTCAATCAGCATTGTCTTCAGATAGACTATTAGAACATTAAATGACACGGGTGAGACAATGCAGGTCTGGTATACTCCTGGTTCTACAGAAATCCAGTCTGTAATACAACTGTTGGCCCTCACACAGCTAAACGTACCGCAGTACAGTTCCTCCACTAGGCACGCTAGTTCCTCAGGCACCCTATACCCTGTTGCAGCATCTACAGTGCTGACCAAGGCGCTGAGTTAAAAGCGGCTGCAAAGTCTATAAATGCAGTGTTAACTTCCTTTTATTGCTCTAGACTTTTTAAAATAACATTCCGCAGAGCATGTATAGCCTGGATTGTAGATCAACATGTACAGAAACCACGCTGGTTGTTTCTCGTTTTTGGGATGAGACAGCATTTCACATCCGTACAAATACTCTGTTCTAGATTAGGTGATAAGGGAGTTTGTCGTTCTATCCAAGCATCTTAACTCCAGAGGATGGTTTTGTAATGAAAGTGGCTTCTGGTTACCAAAACCCAGTGCCCACGTCAGTGCAGATTTTTACAGAGCCAGCTTACCTGTCTCCTGTTGATAACAATAATTGGAATTATTGGACCTTCAAAGCTGTGGAGAAAGTAATGGATGACCAGCTGCACCACAAATGAAAAAGTAATCTATAGAGTAATTACTGCCAGTCAACCTGAGCCCAGCTGGGAAATATTAATGGGTTGCTTGATCAGTCCATACAGAGTTCTCAGTCATTCTCCTAGAGAGCAACACAAATCCAGCAAAGGGTTCAGGATCCTTGGTCGGCCCACTTATTGACAGGAGCAGAATAAGATGTGGCATAATATTCAGTAATGAAAAATAAATGTTATTGGCTTCTATCACAGAGCTGTTTTTTTAATACATTTAGAAGTTTGAGGTGGCCTTTCTTAACAAATTCCTTTGATCTTTTGTTTAAACAAACAGTATAAACACGTCTTGCCAAAAATGAGGAATGGCAGCTCTACTCAGTAGCACTCCATAAGACACTGTTACAAAACTTAGCAAGGTGACTCTGTTGTGTTACTGTCGGAGAACCGTTAAATACGCAACATGCTGTTCTTAAAACCAAGCCATGTGCCTTAGAAAACTGAACTGAATTGAAATGTTTAGAGCCAGGAAAGACCAACAAGATGCGTTTTAGGGCCTGGATCCACCAAATCACTGAAATGCGTGCTTTACTTTGGCCAAGTGAGTATTCCCATTTCCTTCAGTGGAGCTGTGCATATGCTTAACCACTTTGCTGGATTGATGCTTTTAGAGTAGAAGTCCACCTGCTCCACAGGATAAAAGAAACAGGTCTGCACCAGATTCAGCCTCCCCATCCCTCAAACACTGGGGAAGTTCAGGTCCAGCTCCAAACATTGCAATTCATCCCTACCCCTCTAAGAGAACTCACTTGGTTTTGGTAAACCGAACACCGTCAAGCTTTTGGTAAGTTCACATTCAGTTCTGGTGGCTGGGCCTACTTTATGGCTCGGGCCCATCTCCAGTGTAATGTAGCTGAATAAATGAGAGGAATGAATCTGAGCAACAAGCTAGGTCATCAGGGAATCCAGGTGCCATGAGGAAGAGATCTCCGATTGCTTCTCTATCCAAGTGCATTAGCATGTTGGAGAATTAGGACAAAAGGTCCTATGTGTTTTCTTTTTGCTGTACACCCCCACTAGGACCAAGGACAATCTGTCTTTAGGGTTTGTTTTCTGAAAAGGTTGATGGTTAAGATACTATTACAAAATTTAGCAAGGTGTGCCTTTGCTGTGTTACTGTTATTCGTGCATCCAGAGTGCGATTATTTTATTCTTTATGTTTTTTCCTGGGCAGTGGTTTTCCATATCTGGACAGTTCAAAAAGCAGCACATATATGTGTCATGTATGGAAGACTGACAAGTGAGCAGCACCAAGCCAGGAAGGAACAAAAAACAGTCTCTGGGGTGCTGAAGAACCCAGCAGTAAGGGCTCAAAACCTGGACCTGCAGAAATCCAACAAACAAGGGAAAAAATGTTATGCTAAAAATTGGGGACGGGGGGTTGTTTCCTAATTCAAGAAGTCAGGGAAGCTGCCTCTCCTTGGTAAGATGGAGCACTGAAGTCATCCCCGGTGCATCTCCACTCTATTCAATGGGATGAAATGGGCCCACAATTGTTTTTTGACTAGTGGAGAGGTATCATGGTCCAGCTGATAGAATGTTGGTCTAGTGCTTAGGAGGCCTGCATTATATTCCCGGCTGTGCCACTGACCTGCTGGGTGACCTTGGGCAAATCACTTCATCTTTCTGTGCCTCTGTCTCCCCTTTAAATCTTTGTTTTGAGCAGGGACTGCTTGCCATTACACGTTTGTACAGCATCGAATACAACAGGGCCCAGATCTCAGTTGGGGCCTCTAGTTGTGACCCTAATAGTAGCTAATAATAGTAGAGTTAGAGCAAAATTCTCAGCTGATGTAAATTGGAATGGAGAACGCCACAGAAGTCAGTGCAACCACGCTGATTTAGACTAGCTGGGCACTTGGCCCTTAGTCAGCAAATCAGTCTAAATCTGATCAAATTAAATTTAGATTTAGAGTTTCCTCCTGGAAGAGAATATTAAAGCCCATCTGCTTTGCCAGACTTTTGCCTGGTGTCAGACTTTGTTGCTGCTAAGGTTTGAAGGTCATGTTTGTAAAATTCATGAATGTTGTTGGATATTTTGTTCTTCTCTCTTTTCTGTTTAGTTCAATTATTTAAACCTTAACTCCGCAAAAAGACAAGTTTGCAAAATCATCCAGGTCCTTGGTTAGCATTCTCAAGTTATTGGCAGAAATTTTAAAGCAATAGAGACTCTTGAGTTGTGCCCTTTAATTTCAGTTCAAAATGCAAACGGTCGTTGAAAACATCTGTTCACAATCTCACTTGAGTGGTCTGTGACCTCAGTATTTGTTTTCTGTTACCCTCTATAAAACACTGTAGTTTTTATCAAGTTAATGTGTAATGTGACTACTTCTAATCAAGAAGTCTAAAAACTCGTCTTGAAACTAACCAAAGTCAAGATCCAAGCACCACATTAGTTGTTGTCAGTTCTCTTTTTGGTCCCCTGCTACTCAGCTGTGTGTACAGAATTGTATTTCGGCAATCCCTAACAGAAGGGCTCAGAAAGAACCTACACCAACATGGCAGCCTAGCTCACCAAGAGAATTATTTGAGATAAATGTATTCAGTTAATCCTCAGTTTGCTTTCTTCAAAATGTATCAACCTAACACAATGCTACCAAATTCAATACTGTCTGATATGATTCTCTTAAAACATTCTTCCCACAATTGTTAATCATACTGATATAGAAAGAGTCCACCACCAGACTAGTCAATGTGATGCAGAGTACACCCATCCTAGAGCCTTTAATTTTTAACTTACTGAGGTGATTTGGGGAACCTATGTATGACTTGTGAATTCGGGTTGATGTTGTGACATTATGATGAAGTTGTTACTATGAAAGTTGCTGCCTCACTGAATGCCCTATGGAAATGTGGACTCCACCATACGGGGGCTGGGTTACATCTCTGCCAGACCAGGGACAATGGTGGGTCATTAGAACTCAACAACTGTCTATTGAGAATGAAGCACATTGGGGCAATGGGTTTGCTCAGGCTAGGAGAGATACATTCTCCTCTTGTCTGTAGAGAGGGGGGAAGTGGAAAGAGTAGAAACTTCCCAATTAGGACCAAGCAGGAGGTTGTAAAAGGACTCTACCGGAGGAAGAGAGAGAGGAACTACAGAGGAAGTTTGGGCAGGAGGGATGGGAAGGGGGAGGACTGGCCAAGGTCAAAGGAGGTGATCTTGGGGATAAGGGTCCATGTTTCAGAACCCAAGCATTGCACTGCAACAGAATTCTGGATGGCCCTAGACGACCCTGATCCTAACCCACAGAATGCTCTGGCATGGGGCAGAAACTGAGACAGGGAAATCTATGTCAAGCTGATTATTTCTGTATGGATCTGTGTATTTCTCATGCTATCAAAGAGCAGCTGGTGGTTAAGGATCTCGTGCAAAATCTGTATGTGCAGCACCTTACCATGTGCCCCTAAGACAGTAAAACTGTAGCCAGAACGCCCGTACAGCTGGAGTTCTGGGAGAGGGTGTGGGTAAGCAACAGGGGGAGTCTGAAGGGGTCAGTGCTGGCAATAGGGACGGGGCAGTGGTCTGTGTGGTGTAAACGCCCAGGAGGCTGATTTCAATAGAGGATCTGCATTCCAGGAGTGTACCCAGGGGCAGTGACTGAACTCTGTGCAGACCCCGGAGGCTTAAACCACACAGGATCCAGGAAACCCGATCCCCTCACAGCAGCCTGATGAGTGTCCAAGAGGGGACACTCAACTGGGACCTGTGACATTGATAAAATAGAAATCCTCAGTGTTGTTAGGAAAAGGAAAAACAGAGTCTGACTCGTACAGAAACCTTTTCCTCATGTTGCCACTGAGCTCATAAAGATCTAACTGAAACTGTTGAAATAGTGTTCAAGGAATATAGGTTCTCCTATGGCTTAAAACTGTCCTGCCACCCTCAGCACGTACTGCCAAAAATCGAAACTTCTTCCCCCTCCTGGAATGGATATGCTAACAGATGGAGAAGATTGCTCATGCTCATGTGCAAAGAGCAGTACCTTGAGGGACTGTCTTTCACAGAGATAGTCTCTCTGATGCATCGTCCTGGGGTTGTACAGGTCCATGTCACCGCCTGTGCACAGCTGTGACTAAAATCTAGCCCAGCATTTGCTGCAGTTTACCTTTGCTTCAGTTTCAAAGCAACATCTTTTTACCAAAGCCATATAGTGTGGTGAGAATTGTGTTCTGCTGTATAAGTCTCTCAAGTAAATCAGTAGTAAACAACAATAAAATATTTGTTTAGAATAGCAAAATACATGTACGGGTCCAGTGAAGAATGAGCTGAGCAGGTATCCTTGGAAACTGCGAAATACTTAGGGCCTCATTCACATAAATAGGCCTGTTGACTAAAATACGCTGGCTCTTGGCACTGAAGCCCATTGACTTACTTTGCATGAGTAAAATCCGCTGGATTTGGATGATACCGTAAGCGTTGAAGGGAAATAATTGACTTGGTATGCTGCCTGTAACTGTCAAACAACTCTGGGAGGCTCTAGATAAGGTGATGAGTGCTGTTCGGTGAACAAAATGTTACCTATCTGCAAGTAAACTGCAGCTCTACACTCTGCTTGTCATTGAATCTGTCCTGAGGAATAAGACAGATAAAAGGATACTCTAGTCCCAAGATGTAGAGAACTGATATCCACAGTGAATCATCATCAAGCTAAGCTTCATTTTTGCCTCCCCCAACCCTATTTCTCAGGCAAAAAAAGTAGTTATCAACCCTTACATGGAATAATAAACTCTGTTTTCTTTGAGCAAAAATTCTCTTAAATAATTTGGATTTTGTTTTAAATCTTTAGGACTCTTGTTTTTGTTGGTATGTATTGTTGTTTTCTGTAGTACAACTATCACTTACTCAGTATTAATTAGAGATGGTCCAGTGCCATGACACTGACATGATACTTAATAGGATAAATCTGGCACTCCTCCTTCTGTCGGAGGAAAAAAGATTTGTGTGTAATTAAGCAAATATGGAGAAGGGACTCACAACTTCTGATGCATTCCTGAAAAAAGGAGGTAAATAGTAGATCAGGACAAGCATTTTCAGATGAAACTTTTTTTTTTTTTTTGCTCAAAAATGCAGATTCTGGTCAACCAAAACATTGTGCACATTTGTGTTACATTTGCCTAATGGTTCTGGCTGAAAAAACACCTCTCCATCTCTCTCACACATCATACATGTACACACAATTTCTGGGGAAAAAAATCAAAATGCTTCATTTCAAAAGTTTCAAAACAAAACATTTGTATTTTTCAACATCAAAAACGTTTTGTTTTGAGTTTTATTTTATTTACAGGTGGGAAAAAAATCTCAAAAATGAAACAAAATGTTTTGTTTGATATGAAACAATGTTGTGGACTTTTTGGTTTAGCTGAAAATTCAGAAAATTTTCAATTCAGGTCAACCTAAAATGATTCCCCCTCCGGGTTAGGTCATCAAACTGAAATCAGTAATTTGTAGAGCCCTAAAAATAATCATCTCTCTTTTTACTCCAGGAGAGATACAGTAGTTCTGTGACCCTCCTTCAGAAAGACTTAAATAGATAAAGCCCTGTGCAGATACAACATTTGTATCCACATCCAATCCTCAAATATGGTCCACGGATATCCGCATCCTTATCCACGGATGAGAATATCCGTGGATTTGCGGGGCACGATAAATTGATATTTTGAGTTTCATCTCTTTATCTGTTGACTTATCCACCCACCATAAACAGACAACATCTGACTTCCTTTTACATTTGTTTTGGACTCCAAGATGCTTTCCTGAGAGGCTGGCTAATGGGCATCTAGTCCCTGCCCATTAGCCTTTTCCTCCCATCCCATAGGTCTAGCCCAGAATGCCCAGGTTTCCTGATCCATTCCCTACCCTAATAATATCCCCCCCATCACAGGGACTTAAAAGAAGTTTCATTTTCCCCCCTTTGGTCGAAAAACTATTTATTAATTTTTCCAGGGCAAAGACATAAATATATACACAACACAAAACATACTCAGTCTGGTTTTGATTTGCTGTGGAAAAGCAGTAAAAGTAAGATCAGTCCATAAATTCAGATTTGGATGTAATGCCACAGATTTAAAATATATTAAAAAGCCTGTAAACGAAATATATTCATTTTATCTGAGTTATGATGTCAAGAGCAAGGTAATTTACATAAGAGGTTTGATAGACTATCAGAGATTACTATACTATTAGGGAGAAAAGCCTATTAGATCTTAATCCAGTTGATAAAGCATATTTCTTGAACTAAAACTCCTTTAGTATTCTGTATAAAGAATTCTGTTTAGCGTAATTGATTATTTTACAGGAGGAACAAAGATAGATACAGTTGAAGAAATCAATTTCTAGACATATTTTAGAGATTGTTCTGCAGAAGATAGACTTTCATGAGTGCCACCTCGCCCAAACGAAGACTGCAGATTACTAATCAAGTTCTTACTGTACAGCTTCCATTAGGAAATCAATTTTACTTGGAGTGGTGGAGTTCAGTACAGTATGAGAGTAGTAGCTGCATGCAACTAAAAAGCTGGTCTGGTGTCAGATCACTACAGAATGACCCCGTAACTAAGGCAAGTGTTAAGAGCTCTATGCAAAGAGCTGCACAAAGGAAATTGTTTGCAGTTCACAAGGTGTTTTTGGTCCTACAAAACCCAGGAACTACTATACTATATATTCATCAGTGCCAGCTACTGGCTTCTTACCTATTAACTAAATATTTACACATATACAGACACAGAGCATTCCTGTAACCGAGGTATTCATTTGCTGTCTTGCACAGTAGCTGGAGTTTAACCAGAATATGGCATTTACTGCTCTACCAAACAGGTTCGCTTTTATCCATGTACTGGTTTAGCCAGTATCCAAGTGGAAAGTTTGGTAAGAATTAATAGATCAGCTTTCTCCTGGTGCCAGACCCTCTCTTCCAGTTAAGGCAATGATGTAGTGCCAGGTCACTAATATTCCCCATAGAAGGGAAGAAAGGAGTGGAAAATAAGTTTCTTTTGGCAATTATTTGTTGAAAGAAAGGGGATTGAGACCATCGGATATTATGGAGATGGGAATAGTATGAGATCAATAGGATAGATAGATAGCAGTATTTGTTCGGACCTTGGAAGAAGGCCTTTTTGGAAACGCTATGTGGTGGGGCTTCTGCAGATTCTATAGGAGTGTTGCTGAGGGGCGGAGGATGGGGGTGGAGCCAGGGCACAGTCACTTTTCCCTGAAAGTCAACAAGGATTTTCCTAAATTGATACTGAAACCTATATGAATAGCTGCTCCAGAACCTCAGATTTCCCTGAGAAGAGGTGGTGGGGCCAGGTGGGAAGGTTGTGAGGTCCTGACAGTACTGCAGATACCGTACAGATACCCAGATCTCCAAAACTGATGCAAGATCTGCAGGAATCCTCATGGAAACCCTGCCTCTCTGACCAGCGGCAAAGGCTGGTCCCTACTCTGCCAACTGCATGATGGAGCGGAAGCTCTGTACTTTCTGAACCACGGAGTATTTGTGCCAGACTTTGGCTTTCCAGTAGGTTTTTCTCTGACAGGACTATGATCTGGGCCACACTTACCATGTTTACTTTTCTCAGTTTAATTTGGATTTGCTGTATTTTTTGGCAATGGTTATATTAGGGGGTAATTTATGTACAGTAGCTTCTGGAATCCTAATCTATCTAAAAACTATTTTGAGACAAGTTTGTGGATTTTTTTAAAAAGATGCCTGGTTTTTATGAATAAATCAGGTAGATTTGATTGAAAATTTTCCTTTGAAACATATTTTTCAACATATTTTTGATTAAGTGGAAGTTTTCACCAAAAGAAATGATTTTCACTTTAAATGATTCGCTTCTTATCAAAATAGCAAAAAATGGCATTTTGATGAAAACCAAAAAATGTACCCGTTTTCTTTTCTTTTCTTTAAATTAGTTTTCAGATGCTGAAAACGAAACAAACGTTTGCAGGGTTTTGTGGGGACGGGGTGTGTTTTTTGCCAACCTCCCCCTAAAGGTAATAAAAAGAAACAAAAGCAACAATAACAACAATTATCATTTTCATCAAAACAATTTGTAGGTCAAATTAATTTCCTGGGCAGCTCTAAAATTAGACTTCTAAAGCATGTAGTTTCCTGGAGATGAGAGAGTCAAAGTTAAAATACCTGCAGATAATGGCATTCCTTGACACACATGGATAAAGTGCAGGTCCAGAGTTCAGTATAATGTTTATTTGTAGGGTGCAAAACCTTTTGTCTCTCCATCATTCCCTGTTTTCGTCTTACTCTTTCTTTCATACTCCAGTTTCATCTCTGTTTCTAGACAAAATGTTACCACTACTATTTTTTGCAAGCTTTATGATTCCCCTTTCTCCTCTTGTTTATTTCCCGTAGCAAATGGCTTCACACATTTCATTGTGAAATGTAATATAGCCAAAGTGTACAAAAAGATGTATTTTTATGTGTGAAGACTTCTAAAGGTTCTGCTTAAAAGAGCATGCTGTGTTAAAGCAAAAGTATAATCAATGTGTGGTGACATTCAGATTCAGTTTCTACCCTCAGAATTTAAATGTTAGATACAGAAACAACTGTTGCCTTTATTGTGCTGCACATGGAAGAAGATTAATGCACCCTGAGCTAAAATAATTGGGGAGGGTGGTGCCTGAGGTACTACTAAAGATATTTTTAATTGCAATATAAATGTCATCCCTTTTTAATTCAAGTTATACATGGGAGGTTACTTTAATGCCAAAGGGCCTGCAGTCATGATATATTGCACCTTTGAGCAGAGCCAAAGTATAGGAACAGCCCAGCTTAAACTAAAATATTCTTTGCTAACTCTGTTTTAGATGAAGATTTAGATGTTGATGCATGACATCCCCTTATAAAATCAGAAATATCATTTGCATAAATGGCTTGCTGAGCAGCACGAAGGAAATACAACATCATTAGGATCTTTTAAAAAAAGGCAAAATATCTCAAGAAAATTGTAGTTGAGGGATTTTGGTATTTGGGTTTTGCACAGTTCCCAGTACAAGGGCACTAAGCTGATGTTTTTTGCTTAACTACTTTCAAGTATGGGGAAGACATTTTACAAACTTCATTTGCAACTACAGCTATAGCAACAACTCTAAGCATTCTTAGGACTGTATTAACGTCCTGGGGAAATTCTGCAGAGCCATAGGCACAAGGACTTGTTTGAATTCTGATGAGGTGTTTAGTTCATGATCAACCCATTGGCTGAAGCATGCTTGCATAAAGTATTTATCAAACAATTGCATTTGCAAATGACAGTTACATACTAAAACATGAAGTGTGATGGTTCATGACATGTGAACAAGAAACAATGGCTATGTTTGCCAATTAAATTGCTTGCAGTGAGTACGGGTCGTCCTCGGAATTATTACACAGTTGGTTCCTTACAATTGCGTCGTAAGTCGGAACGTTGTAACTCGGAACCGCAATCTACTCCATTGCGGGATGGGCGTCGTAAACTCGAAACCCATAGGCATAAGTCGAATCAGGGTGTCAATCTAGAAGTGTCGTAAGTGCCATTCGACTTAAGTCGAACGTCATAAGTCTGTACTTCACCCGTTCTCCTTGGTGAAATTCCTTCTGTGCAGAGGGCTAGTGCATGGCTTCTGTACTACTTAAGTCCTAGAAAGTGGTGATGTATATAAGTCTTGGGCTGGCCTTTGTGCAGGGGTGATTGTCACCCACACAGTGCACAACTGAATATGTAGTCACTACCATTTGATTTGCATGTGCCACTGTGGTTATAGCATGGGGAAATTCAGCAGATGCTGTTGTGTGTATCTGTCCTTGAAACACAAACCCTTAATCCCCTGACAAAGTCTGCGTGTAAAATTAACTGGCTTCATTTAGGTTGGAGTTGTGTCTGGCTGGTTCGACCACATGTGAACTAAGGAATGACAATTTTTCCTTGAAATGTTTTTGTACTGGGTGGTGGAAGAGACTGAGGAAACTATGAAGTGTATCTGATCGGCAGTTGTTGTATTATATGAGAACACCTAAAGGATATTAATTTGATTCAGTGGGGAAAATGGAATCAGAAATCAATTAATGACTGATGACTGTTTCTTTTGTAAATTGATTTCACATTTTGGCAGCCTTGAGGAAAAAGGTCTGCCAGAATCAATGAGCTTACGATGTTAAAATACAGACAAGAACATGTGTCAGTTAATTACTCCTGATCTCTTAATTTATCCTGAAATGCTCAAAAGAAAAAAACACAAACAAACAAGAAACGCTGACAACCTTTTGTGTGCTTTCATTTTTATTTATGTATTGTTACATTTATTTTCATTCTTTCAGTGTGCTTTCTTCTAAGTAATTGTTAAAGTAGGCGGTTTGGGGTTTGGGTTAGAATACTTTCCCCATGCATATTGTATGTCCAACTAGCATGCTTAATTGCTCATTCCATTGTGAAAGCTAAAAAGGATTTTTTACTAGAGTCCACAAATATACAGGGCCTAATTATGAAACCCACAGTCATGCTGATGAGCATTTACCAGAGTAGCTCAATTGAATTCAATTTAAACACATACTCCAGCGCTTTGCTAAGTAAGAATGGATTTACTCATGTGCTTAAATTTAAACATGGGCTTAAGTGTTTTGCTGAATTGGGGCTTGGAGTTGCACCAATGGTAGTAATTTTTCCTGATAGTTGTAACAGGAAGAAGTCCTCCAGGAGGGTGCCTGGGAATGGACTGTCTAAAAGAAACAGAAGTTCTAATGCTGTTTGTTTTTTCATGAAGTGAAAGAAAAACAGGTTGTCTCTTTCACAACCAGAAGTTAGTACAATAAAAGATATTACCTCGCTAATCGTTTCTTCCTTAAATTGATTGATGCTAAATTCTCCTCTTTTCCTGTTTTACTGTTAGGAGTAAATACCAGTAAGTATTAAATAAAAGATTTTCCCCACTTCCAATGGATACTTTGATCTAACAGGTGCAACACCAGCATATTGTCTTAAGAGGCTTATATAAAATCTCATTGAGACCATTGGCTGACGACTTCAACTTTGGGAGAATGCTTCATTACCATGCAAATACAGGCAGTCTATTGTAGCATAATTGTAGAACACTGCCTTGTAAAATCACCACCATTCATATAGTACATGCAGCCCATCTCACACAAGCCAGACCCAATCTGCTACATGTTTAAAAAGCCATCACCTCTCCTTCTGACTCAGATATGCATTTAGGGTCCAATCCAGCTCCCATAACATCAGTGGAAAGATTCAAGTTTTTTACAGCATACTTAGTGCAAGTACCTCTGACCACTTTAGACCAATAAATAATATAATTAAAACTTATGTCCCATAGGGCTTACAACCAAGATTTTAAGGAAGCGTAGGTGTCTGGCTGACAAATGCCTGAGAGTTTGTTTAGGGGAGATCTATTATAAGTTTGAAAACTTAAAGAAAATAGATACAGTTATAGAGTGTAGTGGGGTTAGCATCCTGGGAATGCTAGGGGTTGGGAAAACATTGATTAAGCCTGTAGCTTCATTTTAAAAAGTCAGCAATTCTCCATATCTGGTCCATGAGGCCAAGAGATTTCACAGCATAGTATGAAAATCCCATGAGAACATCTGTGTTGGAGTTATTACCTAAAGTGCAACCAGGTCCAAGTGCAGAGACCAACCCAACTTGGGTACAAGTATAAGTTTATTGCATGAGTATCTCATCAATTATCCAATGATAACTAAGATGCTATAAAGTGCAGGGGATTCTATTGTTCGAATCAACCTGGCCTGATTCTTATTTCTTAGCTGAGATGTTGCAATTGTCATGAAAAATCAGGGGCTGTTCAGGTGTCCACATTTTTGTGTATGCCCAGCTGATCCATGGAGGTAAAGGCTTTCATTACGGATGGGCCTGAGCCATGAAGTTCAGATATAAATCTTAGCCAAATCTCTCTGTAACGGGATGCACTCCATGCCCCTCTGGTTCAGCCCTTCTCCTCCTCAGGGACACTTCAGGCTGGCACAACACCCGTGCTCTTTATTTGTGATCAAGTCCCCACCACCAGTCTCCCAACTATATTCAGGCTTTTTACAACAGGTGAGCTTACCACAAGCCTCATCAGCAACAGACTAGTAGATCTCCCATTAAATGCAATGGAAATACTGCCATTGACTTTAATGGGTATTAGATCAGACCCTACGTAGCTCACTAGGATATTGTACAAATATCATTGTTCACAGATATCATTGTACAGATATTGCCCGTATGCAACTGACAAAACAATTAGCTGTGGGCTATACATTTGTGACACCAAAAAGTGAAATACAGTATGGCCATAATTATTGGACACTGTAGGAATAGTGAAATGAGAAGAGTCATTTGAATATTTTGAGGCAGGAACTATTGGTGTATCATTGTTTATAAGTGGTTATTATTCTGTTCTAGCTGGCTGATGTTTATGGCATTTAGGATTTAGACTAGGGGTTTCCGTTCAGTTCAATCAGATGTCGATGAATAAGCATCTGTTATGCTTAAGTTTCCCAGGGCCTTTCCTTATTTTCTCTAAATCAAATGCTGAGTTCAGCAGAGCCTGAAAATGAAAACAAGCTCCAAATGGTCTCATTGGGACATTTTGGAGACAATGCTGTGAAAAGATGTGAACAAATGAATGGGATAAAATGGAGATACCCATATTTATCTAGAAGATTGTAAGAGTTCATTAATAAGCACAGGTGATGAAAGTTTGCTTGCTTATGATACAGAGGGCTTGAATACAGGTGCAAATTCTTCTAAAGACAAGAGGGGGAGTGGAGATTTAAGACCGCACCATTGAGCTCATTAGGGGACATCACATTATAGTTTTTCTGGTGGGAAGATGCAAAATCCCCGCTTTTGAAATGGGCATCATATGGAAAGACCCCCACAAGCTCATGTGCACAGAAGTCTCCCAACAGAGAGCACCATGCTGGGGCTTATGTCTGTGGGTATTATCAACACTCTGTGTACTTCCATTATGTTTGGTGCTGTATATCTCCATCATGGGAATGACTTTCAAAAGAACTCAAGGGAGTTAGGTGCTCAGCTCTCACTGAAAGACAACAGAGGTTGAACATCTTATTCACTTATGCACTTTTGAAAACACCACCATATATTACTAAGCATCTGGTTCTACTGCAATAGCTTTTTGGGGATCAATAGTTATACCACCAAGGAAAAGGTCTTCCATTCATGAGGGGCATTTTTTAAAAAAGTTATTCTAAAAAAAGAGAAAAAATTGTTATGCTGTCTGGCCATAACCTCTGGCAGTGTGTGACGTCCTTGAATCATGATTTAAAGACAGCAAGTTACAGAGAATCCACCATTTACACTAGTTTAAACCTGCAAGTGACCCGTTCCCCATGCTGCTGAGGAAGGCGAAAAAACCCCAGGGTCTCTGTCAATCTGACCCAGGGGGAAATTCCTTCCCAACCCAAAATATGCGATCAGATAGAATCATAGAATATCAGGGTTGGAAGGGACCTCAGGAGATCATCTAGTCCAACCCCCTGCTCAAAGCAGGACCAATCCCCAACTAAATCATCCCAGCCAGGGCTTTGTCAAGCCTGACCTTAAAAACCTCTAAGGAAGGAGATTCCACCACCTCCCTAGGTAACGCATTCCAGTGTTTCACCACCCTCCTAGTGAAAAAGTTTTTCTTAATATCCAACCTAAACCTCCTCCACTGCAACTTGAGACCATTACTCCTTGTTCTGTCATCTGGTACCACCGAGAACAGTCTAGATCCATCCCTTTTGGAACCCCCTTTCAGGTAGTTGAAACCAGCTCTCAAATCCCTCCTCATTCTTCTCTTCTGCAGACTAAACAATCCCAGTTCCCTCAGCCTCTCCTCATAAGTCATGTGCTCCAGTCCCCTAATCATTTTGGTTGCCCTCCACTGGACTCTTTCCAATTTTTCCACATTCTTCTTGACACAGTACTCCAGATGAGGCCTCACCAATGTCGAATAGAGGGGAATGATCACGTCCTTCGATCTGCTGGCAATGCCCCTACTTATGCAGCCCAAAATGCCGTTAGCCTTCTTGGTAACAATGGCACACTGTTGACTCATATCCTGCTTCTTGTCCACTGTAACCCCTAGGTCCTTTTCTGCGGAACTGTTGCCTAGCCATTCGGTCCCTAGTCTGTAGCAGTGCATGGGATTCTTCCGTCCTAAGTGCAGGACTCTGCACTTGTCCTTGTTGAACCTCATCAGGTTTCTTTTGGCCCAAACCTCTAATTTGTCTAGGTCCCTCTGTATCCTATCCCTAGCCTCCAGCGTATCTACCACTCCTCCCAGTTTAGTGTCTTCTGCAAACTTGCTGAGCGTGCAGTTCACACCATCCTCTAGCTCATCTAGATAGACCCTGAACTTGTGGGCAAGACCGGCCCATTCCTCTTCATTGCAAAATAATATTTAATGATTCAAGAAGTTAAGATATCTGGCTTTCGAAGAGCAAACCAAAACCAAAACAGCCAGAGTGTTGCAATGGATATAATCACTCAACAACCTCATTGAGACAATGTGTTCACGCTTGTTGTACCAGATTTGTATCATACACTAGAAAGCTTATCAGCACAACATGGGCTTTCTTTATCCCCATGTGCACAGGCAACTGTCTCTAACACAAATAGCATTTTTGTTAAATCGAGGGGAGTCTGTATCACTGCATATTTTGGGCAATCCCAGCCGATTTACAGGGGTTTAAAGGGGTATCTAGATAGTAAACTGCTCAGGGCAGTGCAGCTAGCTTACAGATGGAGCAAATAATGTAAATAATTACATTTACATGCAAATAATGTAAATAATTTCCACAATATTCAATTGTCTTAAAGGGCCTTTCCAATTGTCTCTGCAAAATGAATGCGCAGGGTGGTTCTAGTAACTTTTTTATAAGTGGCAGCTGTCTACCCAGTTGTACATATTCATTAGCTGTGGTATGATTTCATTAGCCACTGTACATTAATTGCATAGGAAGCAACTCGTGCTTTTGTTCCTAAACAAGCAGTGATGCAGCTTCTTGTGACTGTACTTATTAACTTATCAGTCTGGATAAACTGTTCTTTATTTATATTTTCAATTTGTCATTACCCATGAACTGTACCAGTCAAAGGATGAACGTGAAAAGGTAATTAGGAAGGTTACGTTTAATTAGTTTTTGTTTCAAATCGTACTCTGTGCCACAAACCTGGCCAACCAGACTGATGAATGCTAATGAATGAAACCACATGATTAAACCATCTGTCACTGTCCTAAAGGGTCGATTCAGTGCTTGGATTGGGTGCTTAGTCAGAGCATGAAGACTGCCATGGAAAGCCAAATTGGCCAGACTTAATGTTCTTCTAATCATTAGCCGATTGACTTGACAGTGATGGGTAGCAAACATGCACCAATAAACAGTGATGAAGTCGTTTCTAGATCAGTTCTGCATAGGTTTATCAGGCTAATTAGGTAGTCAAAAATGTTAATTTAATCAAAGAAACACGTATTCATTAGAGAAGGTGTGTAAGAGAGCTGAAGTAGAAAATTAACTCAGTCAAGAGGTAAAAAAATATAGCTTCTGATTAAATTGTCCAGATTTAAAAAGTAACCACATTTATGTGCCGTATTTCCTAAAAAAAACCCCCAAATTTAGTGCAAATATATCCCTAGTGTAAGTCTGAGGAGGTCACTGGGGCTTTCCCAGGGATGAATTTGAGCCATCTGATCATATTGGTACATGTTTTCTGTACCACTGTACTGCATTATTTTTCAAGCTGGGTTCATTAGCGTCTTACTTCATGGAACTTTATTTAGCACTGTTATAATGTGG
This sequence comes from Chrysemys picta bellii, assembly GCF_011386835.1. Classification (NCBI taxonomy): domain Eukaryota; kingdom Metazoa; phylum Chordata; order Testudines; family Emydidae; genus Chrysemys; species Chrysemys picta. The sequence goes on from NC_088798.1 coordinate 107,408,503, forward strand.
TTGTGCTTGTGTGATTTCATGCAATGTCCTTAGAACATGACTGATGTGTGAATCACAACTGGAACCGTTTTGTTAGTGTTGTTGTTATAATAGAAATATAAAGATGGTTCTTGGGAAGTGGATTTGGAAAAAGAAAAAACAGATTTGCAACCAGTAACAGAGCAAAACATATAGTGCAACAGATGAATATTTCATCTAAGTCTGATGAAAAAAATTTAAGATGGTTTTCCAAGAATTTCATGGTAATTATGGGCTCCTACGTGCTACTGCAGTACAATTAATAAATAATAGTAATTAATTACAATAGAGGACCCTCTTTTAATATTTTACCTCTTTTTCACACAAGCTGTATTGGTTTTGAAGAGATTTGTTTTGCAGACTTAACGGCCGACATTCTCGCAATATTCACAAATACTGACCTCACTTTGACTAGGAAACCTCATCCTTAGCAAGAAAATCCTTCTTCAAGCCCTTTCAAAAACATCAGTACTTTCTCACATGTGTGTTAAGGCCATTTCTAAATGGGGAATCATGATGGGTCTTTGTGCATGTTTCTGCATATTGTGAAGAAGTACCAACAGCAAAACAGGAATGCTAACATTTTTTCTGATTGTGCAGGTTTGCATTCATTGAGTAGCTGTGTGTCACTTCTTTTTGGAAATTGTTTGGTGTTCTGAGCCAGGGCTTTGCTTTCCTACAGTTTTCCATAAGACGTTTTTCTTCCTTGATTTACTTACTGTTACTAGGAATATAGGAATCGCCATATTGGTCCATCCAGACGATACTTAACTACATTATTTAGTTCTTGGGAGTGGCTAGAACCTGATGCTTCAGAAGAAAGCAAAATTAAAATAATACACGTAGCAACTTGTGCAGATCTCTACATAGGAGAAAAAAATATACTCTGCTCCAAAAAGTCACCCCATAATATTGGTCTTAATGACCACTTGTAGCACTCAGGGCCAGGTCCTCAATGATATTTTGGTGCCTAAATTCCATGGATTTTAACATTAGGAAGAGAGCGTGCTCCACTAGTATCATTGGTTCAGGCCAACAAGAAGTGTTCCGTAAGTTTCTGATTCTTTATTTGGAAGATGATCAGAGAGGAGGAATATTGGCATGTGTTATCATATGTGGATTAGTTGCCTTTATAACATAATTTTCATTGTAATGGTTCATGGACTCATTTTAATTCTTTTAATGTTAGCTGGGTTATGAAAGGAAGGTGCCAATTATCCTTGTTATTGTTTGTTTGTTTTTAAGTCTATGATTTCTTGTTGGATCTTGTAGGGTGGCAGATGGTAGAAGGGAGATTGAGAAAGAAATTAAGGTTTCTTATTATAACTAACGGTTTTTATGGTTTGAAATAGAGGCCTCATTTCTGTGGTTAAACTGTAAATAGTTTTCATTAACATAAGATGCGAGTTCTGATAACTGGAGGAGGTGATTGATATTGATTTAACAATGAAGGAAGAAACCATTAAAATGCGAATGTTAAATTTGGGGGAGAGAGATGAAGATGGAGTCTTCTAATTTGGGGTAAATGAATGGATGGCATGCGTGACTTTTCTTGGAAATGTATGATCTTGTTAAAAAAAATGTTTATGAATAAATTCCCGTGCAGCTGTATCATAAGTAGTCAAGAAATTCAATATAATTGGAACACATGAGCAGAACAGTTATAGAGAAGCGTCTAAAGCAACATTTCAAGGGGATTCTTGCTCAATATCCTGAAAGATTTAGATTTTTAAAAGGGATTAGCAGTGTTCAGGTGCCTGGATACATTAAAGGGACCTAATTTTTCTGAGTGTGGGTGCTCAGCTATTTCTGAAAATCAGTCTCAAAATGGGCACCCAAAAACTGGCATACCCAAAATCCCTAGCCACCTTTGAAAATCTTGACAGACTGTCCGAGAGGCAGAAAGTTTGCTGTTTTGAGGAAAGGAGAATTAAAGGGAGATTGAAGTCTTACCTACGTGTACTTGTGGCACCTTAGAGACTAACAAATTTATTTGAGCATAAGCTTTCGTGGGCCAGAGGCTTATGCTCAAATAAATGTGTTAGTCTCTAAGGTGCCACAAGTACTCCTGTTCTTTTTACGGATACAGACTAACACGGCTGCTACTCTGACACCTTACCTACGGGTGTTACGTTCAGAATCTGATTCTGCATTCTTTGGGCAAACCTCCCACTGAACATAGCAAACAACTCCACAGTTCATTTGTACTGAGGAAAAATACTTGTCCTGTGTGGCTATTGTACAGTCGGGGAAAGGATTTTTCTTCTTCTGGGAATAAGAGATATGGATGGATGGAGATTTTCAAAAACACAAATGTTAGGTAAGTATCAAACTCTCCATTGAAACTCATTGGGTGTTAGATGCCTTGCAGCTATTTATGCCTTTAAAAATCTCTCCTGCTGTTAAGATTGGCTGTGAATTGATCCTGGCAGGAGGCCTATATAAACCTCATTGTAAATTGCTGTTGCCTTTTTGGATACTTGAACAGTGCTAACAATATTACAGCTGATCTTAGCTATGATGTGGACTCTCTAGGAATTTCATAGAATCATAGGACTTGAAGGGATCTGGAAAGGTCATCTATCCAATCCTCTGCACTAATGGCAGGACTAAGTATTATCTAGATCATCCCTGACCATTTGCTTGCCTGAAGAGGAGGCGGAGGAGGGGGGAAATCATTTCAATGTAAGCCAGTGTTTCTCAAACTGGGGTTGCCGCTTGTGTAGGGAAAGCCCCTGGCGGGCCGGGCCGGTTTATTTACCTGCCCCGTCCGCAGGTCTGGCCGATCGTGGCTCCCACTAGCCGCGGTTCGCCGCTGCAGGCCAATGGGAGCTGCTGGGAGCGGCGGCCAGCACATCCCTCAGCCCACACCGCTTCCAGCAGCTCCCATTGGCCTGGAGCAGCGAACCGCGGCCAGTGGGAGCCGCAGTCGGCCGGACCTGCGGACGGGGCAGGTAAACAAACCAGCCCGGCCCGTCAGGGGCTTTCCCTACACAAGCGGTGGCCCCAGTTTGAGAAACACTGGTCTAAGCAGAGTGCTGTGCTGAGATGATTGAATGCTAAGATGCAAAATGGTATGCGGGGCCAACCACATAAAGGTGAATGGCTAGATCCCTTGCTCCAGTATGGCCCCTTTACATCACCCTGGCAGCTCACAGGGATTTTGGAATTGCCCTAACTGGGTAGCTAAGAATTCCCCCAGGTGGTGAAGAGCCGGAGTAGTTATCTCTATTATTCCTGATTGTAGCCTCCGGCAGTGTGAGTCGGGCACAGGGCAGGGCCAAGCAGTGCTGTGCTCGGATGAGTTCTGGCCTGTCACCAGCTGGTTCACGTTAGCACCATTGAAAAGGATGACAAGCTAATTTGGCCCTTTATTTATATACATTTCTTGTTTTGTATATCGCTAGCTGAGCTCAACAGCCCATTTTTGATGCTCCGCCTTCTGAGGATTCCTCCTCTTCATTTGAGTCCCTTCTTATTTCTTACATTCCTGCGGCCTGTCAGGCCGTCATTATTACACGGATGTGCACTCAGAGCTGAGATTGCCCGCCATTGCCTTGATTATGTTTTTTCACAACATAGAATAGTCCAAAAATAGGATGGTTTTCCTTTTTGATGGACAAGTACTATCTCTGGGAACTTGGAAGGCTGCTCTGGCAGAAGTTGGATAGGCTTCTGGACAGACCCGAAAGACAGTTTCCTTTTTTAGAGTAGGTTCCTTAACAAGTTTGCAACGGAGCTCAGCTGTTTTAGAGTGGATGGAATAAGAATATTAGTGAATGGCTGTTTTCAGTGTCTTTCCTGTGTTCACAGCAGGGTAAAATTCACCCCTGTGCAGAGGGACAGAACAAAGCCCCTCTGAATTGTTACACCTCTACCCTGATATAACGCGACCTGATATAACGCGAATTCGGATATAACGCGGTAAAGCAGTGCTCCCGGGGGGAGGAGGGGGAGGCTGCGCACTCCAGTGGATCAAAGCAAGTTCGATAGAACATGGTTTCGCCTATAACGCGGTAAGAGTTTTTGATTCCCGAGAACAGCATTATATCGAGGTAGAGGTGTATTTGGGGAAATAGCATCTATATTTGCATTAAAGGATTCCACACCTATGCCCCCCATCCATGTGGATAGGAGCTTTAAAGAGTGTTAGTTTGATACAATCACACTGAAAATTCTTTGGTCTTAATTATTTTTAAGTTACCCATCTAACATCAGTAACCAAGGAGGGTTCCATGTGTTTCACAGGAACATATTCATGTTATGCATGAAATAGAAATAATTAGTTAAATAGTCTTTGTACCAGCTTTATATAAAGCTGTTGTTACTGCTTTGTCTTAATTTGTAGTGAAGGACATCACCATATTAATTTTTATTGCAGTTATTTTTGTGAACTGTAGTAAATTGAAAGCAATCGATTTTTGTTCTTTTTTTGAGCAGTTGTATTCTAAAGAGTTACTGTGGTAGCTCTGTGTGCCTTTTTCTCTACTGTTAACTTATTGACCCTTTTTATTCTCAGATCAGAAGGGTTTAAATAAGATTTGAACATTCCAGAGGGAGGCAGTGAATTACCAGTTCTTCAGTGTGCTTTTCTGTTAAAATACTTTCGCTCCTTGCTGTGATGACAGTCTCAGATCTTTGACAATTGTTCCTAGCTATTGTTTAACAAAATTGCTGTACTTTGCAAAAAAGATAGGCTTTGGCCATGCTACTTTTTTAGTCAAGTGGGAATCATAAAATCAAAGCAGATATGAAATGGGAAAGGGTTTTTTTTTCTTTTGCTCCTTAGATAAGGATGGCTGTGGATAAACATTAGAAAACATAAAATATTACCCTTTTGAAAGGAGGAGAAAAGAAGACTTAAGTTTACAGAGCATCTACAGTAATGCTGGCTTCAGGCTCGCTTAATCAGAGGCACACAAATTTCACAAAATGAGTTATATGAAAACAGTCTGGCAGTAAAAGTCTTGGGGTGAACTCTGCAACAGTCGTAACAAAAACTGCAAAGGTGCTCTGCAATTCAAATTGCCTATCAAAGCAGAATGCTTAAAAATCCCTTATATAAAGAAACTTAATCATAGGTGAAGTTCTTATTTTGCATCTGGAAATCACAGTTACTAGCAGTAGGCTGCATGGTTTAATTAACTGGTTGAAGTAAACTAACTCTCTGGGGGTCTGTCTACACTAGAGTTTTTGGTCTATTCTATTCTATTTAGATTCTTATACTATGCTAGTAACTGCGTGCCTTCCAATAGTGCATTAAACACCGTGACTGATATCTGTCATGTGATGTTCTCTCATCTTCTCCTCAAGGGGAGTGGCATGTGCAGTACGGGCTCTTGGTTGTGCTATAAATCAAGCTAACTGAGTACCAATTAACTAGTGTTAATGAACATGACTAAATTCTTGTGTAGATGCTCTGAAAACTTTTGTTAATGGCTCAGCATAGGGTGAACCACAACCAGGAACACGTTTGTTTCCTGGAACAAACCTTTGTAGAGTGTCCACAGTAGAGTATTCAGTCATGTTAATTAACTCACATTAGTGGACAAGCAGTTAGCTTGAGTTACATCATAACTAGAAACTATAGTGTAGATAAGCTCTAGGACAGCTAAGTTGCTGTTGGCTTGTATGACAAGCATATTCACAGACACTACTGATATTAACTAAGGCCATGTCTAGACTACAAGCACCTACAGCAACACAGCTACCGCTATGCCACTGTATTGTAGGCACTTACTACATCCACAGAAAGTGTTATTCCATCACTGTAGTAAATCCTCCCTCTCGAGAGGAAGTAGCTAGGTTGACAGAAGGATTCTTCCGTTGACCTAGTTGCATCTAGAGTGGGCATTAGGTCGACCTAACCATGTTGCACAGATTGCAAATGTTTTCACGGCCCTGAGCGATGTAGCTAGGTTGACCTAAGTTTAGGTGTGCACCAGGCTTTAGGTGAGAAGCTTGTGTCACCTATGGACCCGAGAGACTTTTAAAACAATATAAGCAAAGGAGTGAAGAAGAACTTAATATTACGTCAGTGAACTGACGTGGAAAGCAGTCTTGAATAATATTTCAGAAAATCCAGTACTTTGGTCGGAACTTGGTGAGCTCCCCTACTACCAGGTCTCAGCGTGCTAGATGGGGAAAGTCTAATGCATGCTATAACTAAACTATCAGTTGAAGTCTAGATTTAAAAGCTGGAGGCGAGCCTGTCAAATGTCTTCTGTTGAATTCTCCCGAAAGGCTGATTCAGAATACACAAGGCAGTTTAGTGCCAAAACTCCTCCTTGATTGATTCTCGGGACAGATAAAATGGTACTTGGAGCTTGAATAACAAGGACATTTGAAATGTCCCAAACATTGCTAGGAGCCAGAACTTGGCAAGCTTAAAGTTCAGAATAACCGATTTTGAAAATCAATAGCAAAGTTTCCAAGAAGATAATAATGTAGGAAAATAGGCTTCTCCAAATGTATTGCCAGAGATGAGCAGCAGAGACTTTAAATAACTTATTGTATAACATTGCAGTTTGGGTTGATCAACAATTAAAATAATTAAACAAGATTTTTTTTTTAGCCGTTGGAAAATCTCTTCTTTTCCAGCAAACAAACAACATGACTGGTCGGGTATTTTTAATACTTTGGGAAAATATGCTTTTGATTCAGCAGAAATATCAATCATTTAAAAGTAGCTGCTATGCATGGATAGCAATTACTTTTAATGGTGTAGCAAACTTAGGTTCAGCTCATTATCTGTGAAAGAGGAACTGTTGCAAGATTTCCTGTCAACTTCATTGATGTACCAGAAGCTCCAAACACATGCTGAAGTTTGGCAGCATTTGTTCTTTTTACGATTTTTTTAAATGTACAGTTTCATAGGATAATAATGATAATAATAAACCCATAATAAAACCATGGTGATAAGAGAACTGCAGGGGAAGAAACAGCCAAAGGGTCAAAATGACTTCAGAAGAGAATATGCAATCAGTGGAGCCTAATACAAATGCATTCACGTTGAGGAGAAAATAAGTATATTTAGGGCTGTCAAGGCTGAATCCCCATTCCGGCACTTCAAGTACAGAAGGTGGGGGCCCGCAAGGATTGTAAAAATTAATACTTGCCACTCCAGGCTTGTATTAAACTCCCAAGGTTACAGCTATTTTCTGACCTTAGCTTGGTAACGCTGCCACCACCCAAATGCAAAAAAGCCCCCTTGGACCCAGGAAGGAGCACTTGGGAATTCCTCTCTGTGGGGTACCCTCAAGCCCTTCTGGGTGTCCATAAAAGGGAGCTACCCCCCCTTCATTTATCACAAGGGCTAAACTGGGAAATGCGTACGTCCAGGAGAATGGTTATTCTCACAGATAGTTCTATTTAGAGGTATAAGTAAGGGTTTTACATGTCCTTTTAAGGAGCAAAGCTTCCTTCGCTAGCATTTGTGGTCCCTACCCACGCACTCTAATTAGCAATTATGTTGTCATTGTCCTTCTGTGATTCCTCCTTTGGAAGGAAAAGTCCTAGCCATGCAATAATAAACACGAAGGTTTAGTGTATAGTGGCTACGGTATAGTGAAATATAACTTCCATTCAGAGACCTAGTTTTGACGGTCCTAGGAGTGGTTTCACATGAGTGGATTAACACTCCTGTCAAAGTACAGCAAGACTTTCTTCTGCCAAATGGGAATTTTAAGGAGTTTCAGTTCAGAAGAAAGTCAGAAATAAGAAAGAAAAACACTCATCCTGGCTGTTCTTCCTGACGGGCCCAAACTTTCCCAGACAAGGTTGGCCAGTCTCACTATCTCCTTGCATTTGCTTTTGAAACTTAGAAATCATTTTGCCCCCCTGTTTCAGGCTATTAATGCTCTTTGATCCCTCCATTGGGTCAAGTCTGATTTCTTAAAGTATCTGTGGAGCTCTGACTAAAACGTCAGTCTTGCTGAGAAGACAGAGGATTTTGTCCAGTTTGACTGGATTTCATCTCCTGTGTATATTAGCCTACGTAAATCCAGCAGCTGAGATTTCCTTCACTTTAATGTGCTATATGCTGTGGAGTTAAACAAGATTATCCTGAGCCTTCAGCCTACTGGTTTTAGTCCTGATTTCTGACTTCCATTGTTCATGAAAGGTTATTTCCAGTTCCTCAGCCCAGTTTTAACTCACACAGCTAATCTTTCTTTAGCTACTGACAATCTCACACTACGTTTCAGATCTGCTGTGAATACTCAAGTTCTGAAGAAGCTGAATTTACCAAGGGACATTATTGCCAATTATCATCACAACCTTCCTTACCTACCTGAGATCACTAGAAATAGCAATGACCATTCAACCTCAAGAACATCTGAAGCGCCATGGCTTTAATAACTCATCTCAGTGAGAATTTCAGCTCTTCTGTAATGCAGACACTGCTTGAAGTTTGTAACGATTTGCTCTCCTTTAGGGAGCACTCTTTTCTGCTGTCTTTTTAGTTTATATACCACTCCATTCAATACTTTGGATCACAGCATGTTATTAAGGAAACCCAGGATTTCCTTAAGCTTCTTTCTTTGTATTTGAAGTTGTATAATTAGACTGGACGGTCACACTTTTATATTAAGGTTCTATTTACAAATAATTAAAAGTGTAAATAAGAGGAGACTATTGCCTATCATATGGCCTAATATTGTCTCATTGCTTCCTTCTACACCCCAGGCCCCCTGTCAGGCCGTCTCTATCTGCCTGTTGTCTCTTGTCTTACTGTTACTGTTAGCTCTTTAGGACCAGGATCATCTTTTTGTTCTGGGCTTGTCCATCACCTAGCACAGTTGGTCCATGACTAGGGATCTTAGGTGCTACATCGGGGTAGGCAACCTATGGCACGTGTGCTGAAGGCGGCACGCGAGCTGATTTTCAGTGGCACTCACACTGCCCGGGTCCTGGCCACCGGTCCAGGGGGCTCTGCATTTTAATTTAATTTTAAATGAAGCTTCTTAAACATTTTAAAAACCTTATTTACTTTACATACAACAATAGTTTAGTTCTATATTATAGGCTGATAGAAAGAGATCTTCTAAAAACATTAAAATGTATGACTGGCACGCGAAACCTTAAATTAGAGTGAATAAATGAAGACTCGGCACACCACTTCTGAAAGGTTGCCGACCTCCGGGCTACATTAATACAAATAATAAACAATAACGATACGTTATAGATGATTATAAGCCCATCAATAGAAGGCATTATTAATGTTTATAAGCCACAGTAATAATCAGCCTCTCGACCTCACTCTATAACGATTGACTGCTATTAAAACATCCATTAAGCATTTATTCCCCCTTTATAAGCTACAGTCACTTTAATATAAGTATGACTGGTTGGACTTTAATCACCTTTTGTTCCCTTCTATATTGAGCCCGTTGCTTTTTAGGAGACATTTATTACCTTTAGCAGCCATTGTTACAGTTAATCAAAGCATTGTGCAGCTGTTGTGCCTTGAAAAGCTGGTCTTTGAAAACACAGGTCGGCATTCAGAGAAACAATGCATATGTAAAATGGGTGCAAATCTCTATTTACACATCCTCTTAAAAAATGTAAGCATAAGGGCTATTCCTGTCAGGCAACTTTAGGTGAACGAAACCCACAACTAATATAGCATAATACGCTGAAGTAAGAATTGCTTGGTTCATGCAAACTAGTTACTAAGTCACCCTAAAGATGTTTAAAAATCTGGCGCTACGTCACTTTTGAAAATGGGATTTAGCCTTGCAAGGCTGAGAACAGCAAAACATCATACCTTTACAAATCCTGGCCTAACTGCCTCTGGACAATAAGATTAGGAGAATGACCCTTCCAAAAAACCAAAGATGGGGAAATCCACCCAGTCATTGTCTTTATCTGATCTTCTGGAGGATCAAAACTAAAGAAATGTATAAACAAGCAACCGTGTAGGATCTCAGTAAGGAGATTTGAGGGGTTGAGTGCACACAGTGTGTAACTTGTATAGGTTTTTCATAAGTATTCATTATTATTATCGATCATTGAATTGTGGTGGCACTGTGGGTATGTCTACACTACCCGCCAGATCGGCGGGCAGCAATCGATCCAGCGGGAGTCGATTGATCACGTCTACTCTAGACGCGATAAATCGACCCCCGAGCGCTCTCCCGTCGACTCCTGTACTCCACAGCCACGAGAGGCACAGGCAGAGTCGACAGGGGAGTGGCAGCAGTCGACTCACCGCAGTGAAGACCCCACGGTAAGTTGATCTAAGTACGTCGACTTCAGCTATGTTATTCACGTAGCTGAAGCTGTGTAACTTAGATCAACCTCCCCTCCCCCCCAGTGTAGACCAGGCCTTAGAGACCCCAACCCTGTTATGATAGGCACTATACAAGCATATAACAAAGGGACAGTCCCAGTCCCAAAGAGCTCACAGTCCAAGTTAGCTAAATTCACGTGTTAGGTAGTCTGAGAAAATGTTTGGGGTCCAGTCAAGATGTAAAATTGCCCCTCAACCCTCTGCATCCACCATTCTTACTTTTCACCAGTTCATATCCCCCTCCGAAACGCTATTGGTTTTTGTTTTTCATCTTCTTTCCTGAACTCCCATCTCCCCACACCCCAACCCACTCATCTCACTTGGGGTCCAGTCCAATGGAGGTCTTTCCCCGGACTTCAACCAGCTTCTGATCAGGCCCCATCACTCACTCACTCACTCACGCAGAGATATGCTACTGGTCTAAGTGACACACAGTTCCTTACAAATAAGAAGGACCGTCTGTACTTGGAATTTTCATTTTGCTCCAAAGATAAAGTGAGATTTAAAATGACATGACTTCAGAACTTTTTACTCTTGGAGCTGAAATAATTTGATCATCATTTAAGGAAATAATGAGTAAAGGAAAGAGGACTAAAAACTGCTTCTAGATGGACAGCAATAATATTCCTCGCTTTCTGTAGATTGGGTCCAATTCCACAATCCATGCTCACATCAACCAGTAAGATCTCACACAAGAAGTTCTACTCAGTTCGTTATATTTAAGGAAGTTCTCTAACCCCCTGAGTTATACCATATTCATGGACAACATGGTTAACACAAACTGGTTTCAGAAATTCACACTGTGTGCTTGTCAGAGTTTTGCTTATTTTCTTTAGAAGTTCCGAAGATCACACCAGATGCGACAGGATTCTGCCAATAACACTTTATAATTTACAGCACTGTATGGTGCTAAACCTAACTCTGAATTGCTTTGTCATTAAGAATAGAATAGGTATAATTAATGTAACACTTGTAACCCCGATCAGTATCACAGAAAGATAGTATCCAAGAGTAATGTACATTAGAAAATGCACATGACCTGAAGGCAAATCCAACGGCGTATCACAAGGAACAGAATCCAGAAAATACTAAGTATGTCTTTAGATTTCATAAGTCATGTGAATTTACTGCTGGTGAAAAGTGCTGGTGATTGAGGTTACATACAGCTGATAAATAAACCTGCGTATTGTAAATCAATGAGCTAATTCCAGATGCTGTCCTGCTGTAGGGGATGCTTACTGAAGAAGGGGGAAATGCCCCAAACCCCCAATAAAATGGATTTTTGTAATGAGGTGATGCACAGAGATGTGCTTTTTTAGGGGCAGATTCAGGTTAAAAAAAGAAAAACCAAAACAAAATGTCTCTCTCCGGCTACCACTTTCCAGAATCTTTGAAAAAGTGACTAAGAAAAGGAGTTATGCACAGCCCAGGCCTACTGTACGATAGGAACTAAATCTTTCTGTACATTTTTGCATTTGGTTCTTGTATGTTTCATATAACAGCCTGATTTTCATGCATGTAATATTGCACTCCTGACTGTCAGGAGTCTATGTCAGCTTGTTATGACTCAGTGAGCACCCTTGCTGTAAATTATCTGAAATTGAAAATAGCGTCGAGATGGCTTGCTGATATGAAAAGATGTGACTCTTTGCCTTCCTTTTTCTCAGAAAATCAACAGTAGGAAAAATTCCTTATCTCATGACTTACATTTGCGTTCTAGGAAGTGTAAACTACCATGATAATATTGGAAATTATGTTCGGAGGCAGCATCTTGCACTATGAGTCTGGACTCCAGCTTTTGATGACTATTAATGCACCTATTTCCTTGCTGTGTAATGTATCCCTATTTATCACTCTGACCGAATACTTTAATAAAGGCACAGACAATAAGCATTCTACAAATTTTAAAGATGCAAAGCAAGGTGTAAGCAAATAATAATAATACCTCACTCTTGTCTAGCGCTGTTCACCCAGGATCTCAAAGCGCTCTGCAAAAGCAGTCAGAATCATTATCCCCATTTTACAGGTGGGGAAACTGGGGCATGACTGACTAAAGGGACTTGCCCAAGGCCACCCGGTAGCAGGGCTGGGAATAGAACCCAGGTGTCCTGAGTGCCAGTCCAGTGCTCTCTCCACTCTATCACATGTTTGAAAGTTATTGATTTCTTCCTTTATTCCTCACAAACGGGAATCCCAGTTTCCCCGGTGTAGCACTGTAAGAGAGGAAGGATGATGCAGTGATTACAGCACTAGCTTCGGGCGTGAGAGACCTGGTTTCAAGTTCCTGTTCTGCCACAGAATTCCTGCATGACCTTGGGGAAATCACTTAGCCTCTTTATACATCTTTATACTGAATCACAGACGTTTCCACATCTAATGTGGCAGTACTCAAGGGTCTCTTCTCATTTCATTTAACTCCCACTAACTAGACTCCTCACTGAACTAAGGTCCAGGTCCTTGACTGATGTAAATTGGTGTAGCTTCATTGAAATCAAATCAGTGGAGCTACACCATCTTATGCCAGCTAAGGATCTGGCCTGTTGCTCTGCTACCACAAATAGTGACATTTGGACTCCAAAGATATGTAATATACTTTTCCTGTTTCAGTAATTCTTTGTTGGCATTTGTACATAAAGAAATAGAAATCAATGTACTTTTGGGGACAGTCTGTTACAGCTCCCTCATTTCTATGCTTTCCCCAGAGCCTTCCTGCTAACAATGTCATACACACACTATAGATAACTGTGGGAGACAGATTAAATTATTTTTCGGTATACTCTGATAGTGAAAGAGCAAAACTGTATATTTTTTGTGACAAATACAGCTATAAAAATTCTGTGGTGGTTCCTTGACCAAGGAGGCAGCTTCTTAATCAAGGAACTAAGGTTGCTTCTCAACACAGGGAATCTGATTTTAAGGCAAGTTCCTTCCTACCGATGACACACAAATAAACTGTTAATTCTACCCATTAAGGCTTATTGAATAGGGTGGGGCCTATTAAATTAATAAAATAAATTAATCAATCCCTGAAATGATTGCGGTGGAACAATTTTTATAGTGGGGGTGCTGAGAGCCATTGAACCAAACTGTAAACCCTGGATATGATGGAAACCACTTCAAGCCAGGAGGTGCTGCTACACCCCCAGCATCCCTCGTTCCAGCACCTATGGAGACTACGAAGCAATTGAGAGTTTGGATTCTAACATGTTTAAAACTCAGGATCTTGACGATCACAGCCTATTCAAACTGAATAATTTTCCACAGGATCGGAAATGTATCCGGATACCTGCATCCATGTCTCTTGTATCATCATTGACCGTTGCTGCATAGAAGAGATTGAACAAGAGTGGACCAGTTATGCAGCCCTGCTTAATACTATTAGTGATAGGAAATGGGTCAGACAGAACTCTATCTATGCAGGCTCGTTTGAGCTCTCCATCAGGAAATAACCTCAGAATGTTGTCCAAGATTACCCAATAATAGTCAACGCTTAGGTCTGCTGTCAGTGTCAAATGCTTTAGCCCCAGGTCTGTACAGACAGTGTAGAGGTTCTGTTGCTGTTCTCTGCATTTCTTCTACATCTGACAGGCTACAAATATCAGGACTGGCATTCCTTGTGTTGGTCTAAAACCACATTGTGATTCCGGTAGCAGGTGGTTAGCGATGTTGTGTAGCAGACGATCAGAGAGTACTCTGGTCAGAACCTTTCTGGAGATGGAGAGTAACAAGATACCATGATAGTTACCACGATTGGATTTTTTTGCCTTTCCTCTTGTATATGGTGACAGTGGTGGTGTCTTTGAAGTCTTGCATTACATCTTCAGTACTCCATATATTGAGAAATAGTCTGTGCAGTTGGATGGTGTTGTTGAATGTTGGTGCCACCTCTGAAGGACTTTTCCTTTGCCAGTGATCAGTGTTAGGCTGACCTCACTTTTCAAAGGCACTGTAGTGGTATGTGTAGGACAATATACATCTTTCAAAGCAGCATAGAAGTCTTTGGTCTCATGACAGTCGGTGTAGCCCTGGATTTCATCTGCCTTGGCATTCCACTGTTGATCCTGAATATGTCTAAGCTTCGATTAGATGTCATGACACAAATTTCTGTATGTTCTAACTGTATGTTCTAACTATGCCTACAGGAATACGGAAGACAAGAATTTGACGATGCAGCTCATGTTTTTTATTGAGTAGCTGCCTCATTCTTGTCAAACCAATCTTGATGATGTCATTTTGCTGTACCCAAGGTGGTGAGAGCAGTTTGATATACAGTGTCACAAAAAGTGCCCACTCACTGTTTACATTAGCACCAGTAGCCAACCCAGCAGGTCAGACAAATCAGCTGTAACACTACTGTAGAGCTGTGCTTGCGTAGCTTCATCTTGTCATCACTTTCCGGTGAACTGTCTGATTGGTTTAGTTGATGACTTGCAATGCACTGGCCAAATTACTAATAAGAGTTTAGGGCGGATCATGCGGTGGTTCATCCAGCACTTTGCCCCGTGCATAGCTTACAGCGATCTGTATATCCTGTAGATCTCGCCGCTGGTTGAGGATGTCATCGATAAGATACCATCGTTTGGATCTTGGGTGCATCCATGACATTTTCTTTTTGTCTGATAGGCGGAAAAAGGTATTTGTGATTGCTAATTGCTGCTTGATCCACCCGTTAAGTAGGAGAGTTCCATTGCTATTCTCTTTTCTAGTCTGAGGCTGTCTGATGGCAGGCTGCCAGATTACCACATTACTTCCAACCCCTGCATTAAAGTCGGCCATGGTAATCAGTCTATTTGACGCCGATGTAGACACGAAGAGTTTGTCTAAGTCACTATAGAACTTTTCATTCTCATCATCGGCATTTGTCATGATAGGAGCATAAGCACTGATGATGGTTAACATATTGCTTATGTTTCAGTGCCAACCATAGAACCATAACTTGTGTCTTTGGGTAGACTTTCAAGCTTGGAAGCAATGGAGTTGCTAATGGCAAAACCAACACCCAGTTGTTGTGGCTCTGAGGATGGACGACCTCACCAGAAGAACATGGACCCTGCAGCAATCTCTGTGAGTTGCCCTTCGTCAGGGAGTCTGGTTTCACTGGGTGCAGGAGTTTCAATCTTATACATGGCCAGTTCTCTTGCAACAAGTGCTGTGCCTCTCTCAGGTCAGCTGTGGGTAGGGTTGCTACATAAAGTCTGCACATTTCACAAAGCTAACTGGTGTCGTGAGCCTGTTATATGCAGGTCTGCAACTATGACCGCCAGGGTCACTACGCCTTTTGCTTCGCCATTTTCCCATCACTGTCAGACTTTCTTCCATCATCAGAACACACTCGTGGATTGTTGTTAGTGTGATGGCTTATGTCGCTCCATCCATGCTGTCTCGCCTGTTCGTCTGTGCTCCAGTGACCTGCATTCACAAGACGACTGGCAGGGGTTAGGGTGTAGTCTATGCCTACATCCACTTGCTACGCCATTGTAGAATGTAATGCTCTTGTCTGCCATAGAAACCACTGAGGTCTTCACTGTCAACCCAGCAGCTAGGGGCATGGATTCATGAGCGTCAGGGCATGTCCACGCACCAGTCGGCCTGTTCACTACACTTCTAGGGCCCCATTCTGCTCCGAGATCCTTTGCAGAGTTTGCCTGGGCGCACAAGGGCATAGCTACTGGTTGGTACCGCTCAGGAGGTACTGCAAGGGGCTTGCCCGGGGGAGAGGCTATGTATCATCAGGGAGGATTTTTGCACCTTCCTTTTCACTTAAACGAGGCTAGCTGGAGGTCTGTGATGATGGTAGTAAGATCACTACATTGATCACCGGCACTAGACGTTACATACAGACTATGCCACTAACCCTGCTGTGGAACTAACTGACCATTAATTGCTCAGGTAGGTAGGCAGATTTTCCCTCCAGAAAAACGTGTTATTTGTCTTATTACAAACACACACGCACTATTTACATCCCATGTTTTGTGTCTACAGTAAAAATCCATTTATGGTGATGTTCCAGTAGAATGAAAGTTCCAGGTTGTTTCAGTGTGCCACAGTGGGCAAACTACGGTTCCGACCCTCTGCTTAGAGTGAAGTTGTTCTGTAAAAAAAAAAAGAGAGAGAAGAAGAAAAGTCCACTATACGAGGATTGTACTGTATTCCTTTCATTTCATATTCCTTGAGCTTGTAGCAGCATGCCCTAGAAAAGGTCACAGCATCCTGGGGGACATCTCCTATCCAGATTGGTGATGGGAAGGGGGCACTGCCCTAGCACACGTTAGCAAACTACCATATATCGTATGTCACAGTTGTTTCATCTTTACTCACAAGAGGTCTAGGGACTAGAACAGCTGGCAAGTACACTATCAGGACTGCCATGTTTTGGCAAAACTACTTGTGTTGGGGAGTGGGAGCCAGGGGAGTTTTACACCGCATCTACTAACACTGTGCCTCTCTTCAAAGAGCCTCGTGGCAGGAGAACTGCTAACAATCCGATCTAACTGATGGAAAGGCTCCCATTGATTTCAAAGGCAGTTGGATCAAACCACAAATGCATCCACAAAAAGAAAGAAAGAAAGGTTCATGATTTAAAACAATATGCGCTAAATTTATCGCTGGCGTTAAACTCTTGACTCCCGAGGACTCGCGCCAGGAATGCGTTTGGCCCAATATATTCACATTTTTTAAAAATGGTGTTTACTCTTTCCTTCACTCCATGATTGACAGTGGCTGTAATTCCTGATTATAAGAACATAATGTCTCAAATTTGTCTTTGAGACACTTAGTGCATTGGGGCAAATGTATGTGCTAGTAGTTTTGTTATTAAACTGCTGCTCAGTAAGCACAGTGCACGTTCCTGCTAGTAATAGATTTTTTTTCCCCTCAGAGAGAGCGAATTTCTGTAGGGTGGAAATTTCTTCCTTCTAATTAGCATGAGCACGGTAATAAATCAGAGTAAAAAGTTGGAGAATTTAAGGGACATGTTTGGAATGAATGTTGAATTTAGGGTATGAAACCTCAATATCAGCTGTTGGAGCAAAAAAGCAGAAAAACGCTTAAGAGAAAATGGGTCATTTTATAATGCTTTGGTGGCAAAATGTTCCATAGCAGGGAATTGGGATGCATGAATGACAAATTTTGAACTATTTGCTACAGTATTAGTGGAAAGGAAGTTATTACCTTAGAGAGAAATTCTGCATAGGTTTTCTGTTGTAGTAACAATGTTGGGATTCATAATCAGTTTTCCAGTATGTCAACTAATCCTTTTTACTGTAAAAACTTACACTCAAATTGGGTGGCATATTTGATAGAAGTAATGGTTTTCCTATACAATACATTATAGCCCTGTGATCTCAGTAGGGATCTGTTTTTAAAAGACACACAGTATGCCCTAGAATAGCTCTAGTATGACGCAGTGTATTTCTGAACTGATTGTTCTTCAAGCACTGGGAGAGTGATTTATTTCAAAATTATTCTGGTGTTAATTTGGGAAATTTTTAATTGCTTTTGTCAAGGGTAAGTTAATTGGAAAAGTAACTTGAAAGTACATTTGGTATTTTTCTTCTCTTTGCTTAAGGAATTTTTTCAAATTCCTTCCATTCTAACTCCCACTAAAGTCAATGCAAATATTCCCATTGACTTTAATGGGAGTTGGATAAGACCCTAAACCAGGGCTCGGCAACCTTTCAGAAGTGGTGTGCCAAGTCTTCATTTATTCACTCTAATTTAAGGTTTCGCGTGCCAGTCATACATTTTAATGTTTTTAGAAGGTCTCTTTCTATAAGTCTATAATATAGAACTAAACTATTGTTGTATGTAAAGTAAATAAGGTTTTTAAAATATTTAAGAAGGGGGGAGGGATAGCTCAGTGGTTTGAGCATTGGCCTGCTAAACCCAGGGTTGTGAGTTCAATCCTTGTGGGGGCCACTTAGGGATCTGGGGCAAAATCAATACTTGGTCCTGCTAGTGAAGGCAGGGGGCTGGACTCGATGACCTTCCAGTTCTAGGAAATAGGATATCTCCATTAATTTTTTTTTTATTATTTTTTTTTTTCATTTAAAATTAAATTAAAGTGCAGAGCCCCCCGGACCAGTGGCCAAGACCCGGGCAGTGTGAGTGCCACTGAAAATCAGCTCGCGTGCCGCCTTTGGCATGCGAGCCATAGGTTGCCTACCCCTGCCCTAAACAGACCATTCAAATCAGTGGTATTCTTTCTATTGAATACAATGAGAACACAATCAGCTCCTGACACAGTACACTGGGGATCGGCACCAAGGAAACATGGGTTTGATCAAAATCCATTGGGAGTTCACCTGGATGTTTGGAAGAAGGAGAAATTGGCCTGGTCTAGGTGGGGATCAGAGTGTGGGTTAGAGCAGCCCGAGTAAACCCAAATCATTGAGGGGCTAATGAGCTTTGGTTTAAGTGACTAACCCAGCATTACCTAGGAAGCCTGTGGAAAAGCCTGGAGCTGCAGAACCCAGTTGTTTTGTATTGCAATCCACTGCCTTAAACCACAAGACCATCCTTTCTCTTCTTATCGTCTGCTGCCTTATTTTCTACACACTTTTGAACTTCTACAGCAAATGGGGCCAGGGTCTTACAAACAGCAGGAGTTCGCCACTGTAAAAATGTTTGTGAGCTTTTTATAAATGTGATTTTAATTGCACATACATTATCATGGGGTGGATTGATTTAAATCCAAGTGGTTTAATCACCAGTGTTAAATAATTGATTTTAATCTTGTTTTACATTTGTTCTTTTTAGTTATTTTCCTAAAAAAAGGTTAATTTCCAATGGTTGGTAACTACTACAACATGTTAATTTGCAACCAAATATAGCCTTTACCCTAAATTTGATACTACTTTTTGCTCAGGATACACCATATCTATTCATATTTATTCAAGCAATTATATATTCAATATATTCTTATTCTTAATTATCAAATTTTGTACAGTGTTAGAAAATGGTGACTAACCCATTTCCTGTTTCCTCGATATTATTTTACTCAGGATTTGTGTCAAACTGCATTTGGACAGAAATTGGAATTTAATTAAATGTTCAAAAGAACATTTTAAAATGGATTTTTAGTAGTTAAATAAAATTACCTTAAATCTGGTAGATACATAAGAAAAAGGAAAGTAAATTTATCAAAACTTAGGCACTTAGGAGCCAAAATCCCATTGACAGCTAGTGGGATTTAGGCTCCAAAGTGTCTAAACCACTTTTGAAAATGAGATATAGGCTCATAAATACCTAGAATTAGTAGGTCTCATCCTCTCCCACCTGGATTTTATTCATAGATTGGAAGAGGAAAACATTTTTTCCTGCCTTTTTAACTTCCAGTCAGTTTTCTGCTTTGAATGAGAAATAGTCAATGGGTTGCCATAAAACCCGACCAAAACAAGCATGATTGGTCCAAAAACCTTCAGCTAAACTGAAACCAAAAGTAATTAAGGCAAAAGCATTTCTGCACAACAGAAATGGAAAGTGCTTATGTATGGAAAAGGAAGAAAACAATATCGGTACTTGTTAACTGCAGTTCATGATACTGTGAAATATTCAGAAAGCTTGATCTGATAAGTTAAAGATGTTGTCCTCCTGGTTCTGTATATAATTTTAAAAGCCTCACCCTTTACATCATTGAGATTTGTGGAGGGCTCATTGATGCTCCATTCTTTCTTTCTTTAACTAATTTTAACAAATTGTAGTGTGTTTAGTGGCTTTAACATAAGCTGTCATAATTTCAAATTTAATTTTAAACCGGTTTACTTTTACAAAGAAAAATGTACCGTATTTAATTTAAGTCTTAAAAACCTGATTTAAATAAGAGTAATATACTTTTTTTTTAAATTGTCAATTTTTATCTACCTTGCAGTATCAGCAAACAATTTCCCTTTCACACAGTACTCTTTGGTTTACTAACAGCCACCTTAAGTCCATTGCGTTATCCCGATAACTTCATAGCATATAAAGCTTCAACAGGAGCCTGTATGGGTCATTTTTGGGTGGGTAAGTGGATAACTAACACAGCTGGTGCTCGCTCATTAATTCGGTTCTGAGCCTTCCTGTGACTGATTGCCTCAGCTGCAGAGATTATTCAGAGGGGTCTCTCACAGGTTGGCAACAGCTTATGGAGAAAAGCCTTCTGTGAGTCAGTTTCTCCCATTTGCATGTTAGTGTTGTAGTTACGGTTCATAAGAAGGGCCATACTGCGTCAGACTTAAGGTCCATCTAGCTCAGTATCCTGTCTTCCAACAGTGGCCAATGCCACATGCCCCAGAGGGAATGAACAGAACAGGGAATCAAGTGACCCATCCCATCGCCCATTCCCAGCTTCTGGCAAACAGAGGCTAGGGACACCATCCCTGCCCGTCCTGGCTAGCAGCCACTGATGTATGGTATTGTTTTACCCCGTTGATTTGGTGCTAGCAATCTGGACGTATCCTGTCTGAATCTTCCTCTTCCCCCAAACGTGGGATATGTACCTCCTCGCAGTCCGGTTAAGTATTTTGGAAACCTTCCTCCCTTCCCCTTCTTTCACCCACGGGGTGTCACCCTATCCTACACCACATTAATTGCCATTAATCAGAACTCCTACCTTTTTATCTGTGATACATGTGAATCGGAAACCCAAGGGCAGTGAACAGAAGGGATCTCTCTCTTTCCTCACAGTGTTCAGTCTGTCCTGGCATTTAAAACCACAGTGCGTGCCCTGACTTTTCAAAGCTCAACGACTATTATTCGTTGTTTCTGGGAGCCTCTGATTCACCCAGAATATAACTGATACAATGTGCAGCCCCCCTTATTCTAACATGCACCGAACTGTTCAACTGCACCACTTTTGTTTTAAGATCATACTACTTCAAAGATGCTGTATATGACATTGGCAGGTGCCATCTGAATTGACCGAGTATTTAGCCACTATATTGCGCTCGCTTGACTTGCATTTGCAATTCCCAGTGCACGTGTGTGCAAGTTGAGGATTTGCACATGCTCATATATATAGACACATAATGCTGATGTGTGATTGTACGTAGTCAAGAAAGGTGAATACTTTTGAAGATATGGGTCCAAACCATATGTCCCTATCTGCTTATGGAGGTTGGAATTGATGGGCCGTTTGACTGTCCCTGATTGGCAGAAAGATACAACAGCCTTAGAAATACCATAGGTTAGGTTAGATTAAGTTGAGGTACAGTAAAGCAAAGTAGAGCGTGGAACTGTTACTAATCACAGTGTCCAATCTGTCTCCACATTTGAAACCAAATTAAATAATTGGTTGCCATTGCTTCAGTTATCTTCAAAAATTTCAGTAGATGGCAATTTATTGCAAAGCATCCTGCCGTTCATCTGCGGTGAACACTGTGTACGTGCATTTTGTATTAGTTAAAACCAAGCAGCTGGTAGTTTTCCACATGCCACGTCTCTAGCATTTAAAGGAGTCAGTTGTTTTTTCTTTGAGTTTGTCGTTGAGTCTTGTTTTCTTTAATTAGCACTTAAAAAGCTACTCTGGTCTGGGCATTGGACGTAGGTGTGCCGGCCAAAACAAAAGTTCAACAGCCAGAACTCAGCTGTACTCAAAAGACCCCGTGTGCGCGTGACTATGATATTCATGCCGGTTTAGCTCCTCTCTAAACTGCACTCGGTCACCAAAGACAAGTCCAGAAGTGGCTAGCTCTGGAAATAAGGTGCCACCTAGATCAGTCAGAGAGGAAGAAGCAATCACACAGCCTTCTGCTTATTTTGGAGATGCCAGTGTTTTAGGCCCTTCAATTTAAACATCTATAATTTAACAGGAACTGGGGCTCTGGATCCCAATGGTAAAATCATACTGCAGATGGGTAGCTAGATACTTGCACTGCGTTTGATTCTGAAATTACAGGAGAGTAATGGGGGTAGGCAGGTAGAGCAAGAAGAGGATTAGATACAACGTAGAGGAGCTGAATTGATTATGGAGGCTTTAAATCTCAAATCTAAGATACAGGGGGAGCACAGGAATCCTCCAATAGAAAAACTGTTCTGCATTAACTTATTTGTAAACTTTGGTTTTATTGAGCTGTATAATAATTGTACATATCCTCAAGCAATGCCGAACACAACGATCGATAATACAAGCAATGATAATCAGATGTTACAGCAGTCTGACATGAACACAGCTCTCCAAAGATAATTCTGTCCCACAAGACATTACCCAGCTTAACTTCAGCTCCGTCCTGTGAAAATCTAAAGCCTCTTTCCCATGCAGAGGAAAACCTTGTAGACAGTTTTGTTCCTGAAAGCCGACCAAGAGGAGTAGATAATGGGGAAAGGCAGCCCGCCCCCTTTTCAGGAAGGGCTTGTAGGAGGTCAACACTGTCTGAAAAATGGATGGGGCTGGCTGAGGAGGGGAATGGACAAGGCAGACGTGATTCAGGGCATTTCCCTGTGATGATATCCACGGTTAGAATCCTTGTAGAGCACCAGGCAAAAAGGAAAGGTGCCCTCCATGTGTGGAAACCCCAGGACAGCCGCAGAAGCACAGAGGAGGCTTAATTAATTAATTTGCAAAGTCCTTTTGGATCCTTGAATGAAGAGCTCCATGTAATAATAATACCTAGTTCTTCTATAGCACTTTTCATTAATAGATTTCAAAGCACTTTACAAAGGCGGTATGTATCGTTATCCCCATTCTACAGATGGGAAAACTGAGGCACAAAGAAAGGAAGTGACTTGCCCAAGTTACCCAGCATTCCAGTGGCAGAGCTAGGAATAGAACCTGGGCCTCCCAGTCCCGTGCTCCATCCAATGCAATGTTGTAATTACTGCTTTGAGTTTATATTTGGAGAAACCTGTTGGGGGAATAATCAGTAAAATTCTAAGATTTAAAGTCAATATAAAGCGATGGGAGGAATCTTAGAATCCTAGAACTGGAAGGGACCACGAGAGGTCATCTAGTCCGGTCCCCTGCACTCGTGGCAGGACGGATGGGCCTATGGCTTAGTCAGAAGACCTGGGTTCTATTTCTGGCTCTACCAACAGGGGAAATAACCTTCCCTCCCTATACCTCATCTGTAGAATAGGAACAGTAATAGTAATAAATCCCTGCCTCGCAAGGGAGTGGTGAGGATTAGTTCATTCATAAGTGCTTTGAGATCCACAAAGGGAAGATACTATAGAAGAAAAATGTTGTCTTTATTTATTTTCTTGAGGAGAGATTTTACAAAGGCCTCTTGGAAGTCGATGTTCGCTGGACACCCAAGTCCAGTTTGAAAATAACCCCTTTATTGTGAAAATAGCTGTCCAGGTTAGAGTGGCTAAAGCAGCTTCCAGATGTCTACTACAGAAAAATCTCTCTCTTTGATGAGTGTCCGGTGGATAGGAATTCCATTGACTAAATCCCTCAGCTACAAAAGATAAACTTAAAAACAAAGTATAAAAAAATGCAAAGCCAAAAAAAACCCTTAAGACTTTAACTAGAAATTCAGCCCTCACTTTCCAAACGAGGCCCACAAGAAACTTAGCTTTCAGATAGATATCAGCGATATAGAGCCTTTCCCCTACACTAACACCATCATCTTGTAATTGGTTGTTAAACTGAGCTCCTTTCAAGCTAATAAAAACCCTTTCTCATTCAGCAACATTGAATTGACATTTTTGTAATTCAGGATCTTACCATCACAGTTCCATTTTACTACATAACAGTCAGCAGCAGCACATAATTTTTTATGCCTGCCCATTAGAAGGCATCGTATAAAAAGAAAGGTGGTTTAGATGATAACATTGATGTGAAAGTTTTCACTGTACCCTACTGAAGAACTGAACAATTTAAAGCGGGTGGTGTTGAAAAGATCATAGAATCATAGAATATCAGGGTTGGAAGGGACCTCAGGAGGTCATCTAGTCCAATCCCCTGCTCAAAGCAGGACCAGTCCCCAACTAAATCATCCCAGACAGGGCTTTGTCAAGCCTGACCTTAAAAACCTCTAAGGAAGGAGATTCTACCACCTCCCTAGGGAACCCAAGATCTCATACCTTGTTTTTACCAAGGGTCAGCATGGTGAAATGAGATTTTAATACAAAGCCATTGTTCTAGGCAACTCTTGTACCATGCCAGCAGCATCGTGTCATTCATACTAAAAATTAGGAAATTTAATGAAAAACAAAAAAACCAAAACTATAACTGAAACTGCCCAAGCAGTTTCTTTTTCCTGCTGTTTTCCAGATAACTGTATACATTTATGTCTGTATTTATTGCTTATAGATTTGTTTCTCCTATCTTAGACCTCAATTCAGCAAAGCAACCCTCTACAGGACAGCACTTAAATATGTGCTTAACTTTAAGCACATACTTAAGTCCCATTGACTTCAGTGTCACTTAAGCACCTAAGTGCTATCCTATATCAAGATGCTTTCTTGAACTGAAGTCTGATAGGTACAGCTAATACATTTTTTGACTTTAATGGGCTTTAAGCTCTGAACCAGTAAAGCACTTCTACATGTGTTTAGCTTTAAGCATATGAGTATTCCCTTTGAGGTCAGTTATACTATATCTGTGCTTCGGTAATTTAGTTGATCAGGACCTTGCACTCCTGGCTCGTTACAAAATTTGACATAAGACACAATTGCAATAAGTATACCGAACAGGCGCCTCAGGGTTACATCTGAAAATCTTCAAAGAAAACATATACATAGTCATCCCTGCCAGCCAGTCTAGCACCCACCTAGGGTGACCACCTTTTCAAAATGCAAAAACAGGACACATGCAGGAGCCCCGCCCCCTCCGTGGCCCTGCCTCCTGCTCCTCCTCTTCCCCCTGAGTCCCCGCCCCCTGGCCAGGCCAGAAGCCAGAGCCCTGCAAGCGGTAAGAGCCGCCCAGGGAGCTCGGACCCCTGTGAGGAGCCCCGGACCCTCCATCTGCCCTAGGCGGGGCGGGACAGGGTGCTCAAGAGCAGCCCTGGGCCGCGTACCTGCCCCCGGGGTGTATCGCCCAGGGCAGGTGGAGAGTCTGGGGCTCCCCACAGCAGCCCAGGCTCCCTAGACAGCTCTTAGTACTGCCTGGCTCTGGCTTCTGGCCTGGGGTGAAGAGGAGGAACAGGGGGCAGGCAGGGCCTCATGGTCAGCCCCCACCCACCCCCTGGGAAGAGGGCGGTGCTGCCCCTGAGCCTTGGGCCGGTGCGGAGCGGTGCCTCAAGGAATCCAGAACAAATGCTTTCCCGGAGTCATTCAGACCGGGACTTGAAATGTATGTTTCGGGACTGCCCCGTCCACTCACTATCTCAGTGTTACACTGTTTGTATCCCCCCAGGGACAGGAAGGCAAGCTGTCTCATGGAGGGCAAATAAGGATATATATTTTATAGTTATATCATTATATAACTTTTAATGGAGAAGTCAAGGACTTTTTCATCCCGGCCAGCTTGCTACCGAGCAAGGGTCCATGAATTTTTATAGGTTTGGTTCTATATATGTTCAGTGTAGTAGAGCCTGGATTTTAAGTGTCTTTTAAACCATGATTAACATGCTTATTAAAAACACGTCACACTAGCCAGTCTTTCACACAAAAAATTGAACTATATTTTATATGTATTTTGGTGTCTTGATATGATTGTCACCGTTATTTAATTCTTTTCTAATGGAACATAAACTTCACTTTATATTAATTAAGTTAGTGCCTGCCAGGACTTGCCTTTTTTATTTGAAACTGATATGATGACATTTGCATTTTTAGCCGTAACCCATGACTTCACCATGAGAAAGAGCCAGCCTTAATCAGGAGTGTCACTGTTAGAATGAGATGGTAACACCTTTAGAGTTAAACACTAACGGCTGGGTCCAAAGGCCAATGACGTTAACAGGTGTCTTTCCATTGTCTTCAATGGATTTAGATCAGATCTTAGAACACATGGGGTACGTCTACACTGCAGTGTAAGCCCAGGGTTCAAATTCAGCCTCAAGCCTAACCCACCTTCTGCCTACACACAAATCGCAGTAACCCAGGGCTCGGACCCAGTGTCCCAGGTCCCCACTGGGGATGGAAGGTCCGAGCCTGAGTCAAACCAGGACCCAGGGTTCAAGCCCTATTGCTTAGCAGTGTAGATTCAGCCCTACTGGACTCCTGCTCTGGCAAAAATCCCACAAAAGTATCCCACAATCCCATAGGCCAACTTTCTTGACAGTCAGGAGTGGTGGACAGTCAGGTTTTCCCACACTGCACCACAAACAAAGAGCGAGAGCAGCTACATTTTGGGATGGTGTGAGGAAGTTTGATATATTGGTGGTTGGACTGGGGCCCTCATAAAGCAGTGTAGACACTGGAGCCCCAGGCTGGGACTCGATCCAACAACTCCTAATCTGGGGTTACAAATGAGTGTAGACACTCTAGCCATAGGTCAACAAACCCAGGATCTGCTCACTTGAGCTCTACTAACCCAGAGTTTACATTGCAGTATAGACATACCCATGGTATCTGATATGCAGGGGTTTTGAGATGGGCGGAGGTGGGAGCAAGGAGATTGGGAGATGCAGAGAGGAAGAATACTGAATCGGGGCTCAGTGAAAGTATCAAAGCATGGCATTGGCGATGAGCGTCGCATGGTGGGAACTCGGGTGAAAAAGGCTGAGAGAAACATAGCAGGGAGAGAGAAACAGAGACAAGAGGACAGAGACATAAGAAAACGTATCCCATGAGAGTGAGTGTCACTCTCAGTGCTTGCAGAATAACCATGTCAGGCACTAGACAGCGGAGTTCAGGATTGTGTCTCGTTGGAGATGGCTGACCTTACAGCGCTAAGCTAGAAAGCTCATGGAAGATACCAGCTTGCATGTCCTGCAGCTTTTCCAAATGAAAACAGAGGAGGCTGCACTGTGAAACCCCTGAGAGCATGTAACCTCACTGAAATACCTATTTCAGGAACGTTTTTGTAGAGCTTTTTTAGCACTACAAAGGGTAGGTCCGCAGATTCTCAGAGTGGGTCCTCATCTGTCTGTAGCTATAGGGGGCTCCTCTCAACCCTCTCCCGACTGCTCAGATGACAGGTTCTGAGGCTGGCGGAGAAAGATCCAAGCAGGAAGCCAAGGCTGTGTTCCTCCTGCTCTGTGTCCCTGCCAGAGGCTGCAGAAGGAGAAGTTTGTGCTTCGTGCTCTGCAGCTGTCTCATCCATCGGGTCCGAAAGGTTTCGCTTTGTCCGCCTGACCCCAACTGAGGGGCCAGTTCCCCACCTATGGTGAGTCTGACAACCAGGCTGCAAATGTCTAAAGGACAGCAGGAAAATGAAGAGGGCCCTTGGTTACATCAATGGGCAGCAGCCCAGCACAGGGAAACCATGAAGAGGATTGGCTGAGTCTGCCACAGGCAGAGCAAGAAGTGGCTGGTAAGACCCGACCATACACCTTCCTGCAGCCCAGGTCTCATAACCACCCCCCTTCCTTTGTTGGGGATTTTCAGGGGAGAAACCACAAATTCTCCCAGTCTTGAACACAGCAGATTCTGCAGACAGCGGTAATAATTCCTGTTCACTCAGAATAGCAGAGCACGCCACTATCGAAATTTAATCTGAATTCTTCAGTGCAAACCTAATCATATTTCACTCATTTTCCTTTATACTTCTGCTGAAGATAAATGCACTTTTCTGCATCAACAACAACTCAGAATCCATAAGCCAGCATTTTTCACCTGGGACAAGGAACGTAGGAACTTGCACTTTGTTACATATCTCATCCCCTCCCTTCAAACAATCAATACAGTTCTCAGCATATGGCTCTTTTCAAAGGTTGTGTACAGTTTCCATTTCTAAATGATATGCTAGCATTAATTTTTATAGCCCTGAGCCTGGCTTTGTTCTGAAGAAACCTTATCCTGGTTGAGAGTCTCTTTCCCCATTCCACTGCAAAATCCAGCATCTATGTGAAACCCTCTAATTGCCACCTCAGTGAAATACAGAAACACCTTGCAAATGGCAAGCGTGGTTTATGCTGTTCCAAACAGCATTGCTGGGACATTTACGTGATTGTACTATCTGTTTGATATGATCCCTCTAAAGTCATGTCTCCTTCTGCACCTCGCACTAATAATTCATACAAATCTGTTTGGATTTTGCATTATCCCTTCTTCTTTAGTAGCAATCACCCCTCTTGGGCTGTCAGATGACTACACAATCCGTTGCTGGAGAGGAAGGTGTCTGGGAGTTACGGGAGAAGGGGGAAATAATGGACAGCACTGTTCTGTTTTATGCAGCTTAATTGAAGCACACTGTTCACCTCAGCGTAGATGTTGCCTGCTTGGATTGTCTAAGTGTTCTCTAGTCACTCAGTCCTGGAGGAGTTGATTAGCAAGGTTCAGAGAGCAGCACCCCATCCCAAGAGACCCAAAGGTGTCATGGGGAATTCCAGGGGGACCCAAGACAATGTATATATTTAAAGACCAGTATAGTTCTTTCACCCTTCCTGATCCTCAAATTCCTGAGGCCAGCCTCACCTGTAACCCTCAGGACCCTCTGCTTCAATGTCTGTCATGGCCTCTCTCCCCACAGCACAAATGCCACCACCCTCCTCGTTCTTTTCCCCGGCTGTTCTCTCCCAGCCCTCCCCTTACACCGAGCCGTAGATGACAGCCCTACACAGAGCGACTGTAGGCTCTGTTCCATTCTGCCCCTCGCCTCAAAGCCCAGTGGAATGCCACCATCCCTTTGCTGTTACTGTCTTGCATAGGGAAAAACAACAACATGAGATGGAGGTGAGATCGATTGGAAACTCATTCCCAATGAGAGCACTCACCTGGACACGAAAAGAAACCTTCCCTTCCATTGGAGTACATGTGTGAACACACACACACCAGATCTTAAATTAAACATCTGGAGACAGATCCTCTGCTGCTGTAAACTGTCATAGCCTGTTGACTTCAATGGAGCTAGAACAGCTGAGGACCTGGGGACTGTATAGCCCTCAAAACTTTGCTTCCGCAAAGTAAACCTACCTGCCTTGCGCTTTGCAAACTTGAGAATCGTTCTGAATGTTCAAAATGGCATTTTGCATTTAAATGTGCTATTTGATTATACATTTATATTTACAATCCCCCCACACACATCTTTTTTCTTCAAGTAATTATAGCTTAAATGAGCCTAAACAGCCTGCCTTAATAAAAGATTTGACTTTCTCTCCCAAGCTAAGATGAAATGTTTTTAACTTGGGCCATTTCTGCTGTGTTCTGATGCATCTGTATACCTGTCTTGTTGTATAAAAGCCATAAGAAAAACTCATACCGAATTTTGACATATATTTTGTTTGCTATTATAATTTGTCAGACATTTCATTACATCTTGGAAACACACAACTAAACAATTTCTAAAGGAAATAGACTATTTGCAGTCATCTGCTGGAGGCCTGCAGCCAATAATTCACACCATTTGTCAAAAAGATTTTTCACCTCTAAGCACAAGGAGCTTTGGGGACGGTGTGCGGCTATCATGTGAGTAGGCCTGGAGCCTGGGAGCGCATTACAATGCTATGCTGGAGAGAAGATGAGGACTGATAGCTATGAAGATCAAATCTGAATGGGCAGAGGGTGGAATGTGCATTACTTCAGTAGTTTAATGCCTGATCAGTGGGATTTTGTGATGGTTAGTGGAAAAGGCAGGGGCCTCCCATCGATCAAATAACAAATCTGAATATGTTGAAATAGAGGTTCAAATTATTTGCATTTTTTTCCCTATGGAAGGAATTTGATTTGTCTTATTATCCCTTGCAAGACCCAGGGCCAGGTTTGCAAAAACAGAGGTGAGATCCACCTGCAAAAAATTGCCTCTCCCAATTCAGTAGCACTCTGGGCTGTATATCACCCTGCTGGTCCCAGCCAGGTGGAAGGAACTGAAACCATCCCTCTGTTGTGCCTCATCTCAGGGAGGAGGCAGAACCAGCACCAGATAGAGGTGGGATCAGTGGAGAATACATGCCAGGCAAGAGTCTTCACCTGGCAACACCTCCCAGCAGCCAGAAACTCTTCTTTCTAGCAGTAGAGCAACCCCCGAAATTCCCCACCATTACCACCTTTTATCTACCCCGGGAAACTGCCAGTTCCCAATTGGCTTAAACACCTGGGGGCTAACCAGTGGTCAGATATTGCAAACTTTCTAGATCTCCTAAGTTAAGATTTTCAAAGCCACTTAGGAGATTTGGACAGCAATTTCCATTGCCTTTAAAAAGGAATTCAAATCTCTTAGGCAACTTTGCAAATCTCAGCCATACTCTTTATCTCAGCAACCAAAGCATCTACTTGCTAACTTGAGTATTGTTCTGAATATTGAAAATGACATTCGGCGTTTGTATATTTTCTTAGCTGATACACTTAACTTTGCAATTCGCACTCCCGCACCCACACATACTTTTTTCAGGTAATTACATCTTAAACGAAACTAGAACACCTCTCTGAACAAATGACATGACTTTCAAAAGGTAAAGGTGAAATATTGTTAATGTAAGCCTATTCTGCTTTTTTTTGATGCATCTGTATTCCTGTCATATGATATAAAAGATATGAGCAAAACTCATATAAAATTTGACACTGGTAAAGTACTTTCCATAACTTTTTAAATAGCTTTCTTTCTCACTATTGTTTATAATTTCAGGGAAGCGCCAGAGAATTGCATTGTCTTTGCTGAACCATATATAAAACAAAAGAGAGAGATTAAGTTACACAGTGCACTTAATTACAGTGCCGTGACAGAAGTAACATAAGCACATAACTACAACTACTGTAATTTGAAATTGGTTTTTATAAAGTTAAACCTCATTTTACTAGTCTGATAACTGAAGAATTAATGTCTTCTATATGTGAACTCATCATGAGTGGAAAGGTAATATCAACATACGGATACATTACAGTGAGCAGTTTCATGTTAACACAGAATGTCACCTTATCATCTCTCTGTCTGTCTCTGAGCAGAGATGACTAGCCTAAAAGGGCATCTTTCATCTGTGTAAACGGTTTACCAGGGGGCATTGCAGATTGCTTGGAACAGAATTTTCTCACAGAAATGGAGTTAAAAGGATAATACAAGTAATTGCATTATGCAATGCCTCCCAGTGTTTTACATGTTCTTCTGCACTGGAAAAAACAACAACAATAACTTTTGTTTCAGTTTTTGACAGCCTCACTCGGGTATTTAGAAATCATAGCTAATAGGGTTTTTTTTGTGTGTGCGTGTGTGTGTATTTCAGGATGGAATGGGGAACCTGAGAATCACAGAGAAAGGTCTGAAGCTAGAAGGAGATTCAGAATTCTTGAAACCTCTCTACGCCAAAGAAATCCGGTCCAGACCAGTAAGTTATCCAGAAAAGCAAAAGAATGATCACATTTCTGTACTCTAAACACTAGAAAATATATCCGTAACAATGGCACCCTGTAGCTTGGCTACACTATGCAAGGCTAATTTGGGGAATGAGCCAGTAGCGTGTTTGTTGTGTAGTTACATGTATTTTTGCATGAGGAGAAGGCAGTGTTGTTTGAAGAGCAGATAAAATGCTTCCAGGACATCTAAGATTTCAGATAGACTTTTCTCCTCCTTTTGATGTAGGACACGTATTAATAAGAAGTCCTCATTGCAGAATTCCTCACTTTTCATGGGTAGAGAGACGGCAGATAGTTGTGAAATCCACCCTGCAGTTTATCAATACTGCTGAGACCATAGATGTGTGATCAATACATATGGGTCTGATTCAGCCATGATTAATCACCGTAAACTCTTCCTTACCGTGGGCTCAATTCTGCAAGGTGCTGAGGACTCAGCAATTTTTGTAATTACATGCAGCTAAAACTAACAGCAAATGTGGGAAAATTAATAAAAGTCTAAATCAAGTGTGATTAAAATAGCAGCATCTTTATGGTAAAATTTAATTTACTGTCAGCTCTTTCTGACCATCCTCCTGCAACTTTGTTTGGCATAAGCAACTTTGAAAGACTGAATAGGTTATGTGCAGCGTCTGTTTCCTATTGATACTTCATGGAAGGCATCAGACATCCTGTTTCCTGTTCAGAAATGTTAATTTGAATTGGATAGCAACTTCCCACTTGATGACAGTGGCAGATAGCTAATTAAATATTAACATCTCTGTATCTCTACATTTCAGTGGTCTTGTAGCAATTGGAACTGTTTAGAGTAATCAATGCAACATCCAATACAATATTCGATGTAATTACTGAAGGTTGTAACCCCTTTAGAATGGCCGTTGATTGGTTTGTGCAATCATTCTAGTTTAGGAAGAGAAGCGAATGAAAAAATACTGATATCTATAAATGTTGCCATGTGGGATTTAAAGGAGAGCCTTAGAACCCTGTACATGTAAATTCATTCTCTAAGCATGGAGTACATGAAGAAATGCATCATATAAATACATTTATTTTGTTAGATTTTGGAAACGCTCTTTGTTTTCTTAAAATCAAATATTAAGCTGCATTTATTGCTACTGGGAAGTTCATTCTTTAGTCCTCATCATCTTAATCTACATATCAGTATGGTGGAGGGACAAAAGATATCTTCTCATGCTAGTTGAAGCTATAATACCAGACTGCATGCTATGATTGGTGGTTTTATGAAGGCCAAACGGGAGGTAATACAAATCCTGTGGGAATGTTACTTCCATAGAGGACTTTTCCCTCCTTACATTATATTGCTGTTGTTCTGAGAAGACTTTAGCTGTGAATCCAAAGGGCCAGATCAAAAACCCAGTGATATCTATGAGCGTCTTTCCACTGACTTCAGTGAGCAGTGGATCAGCCTCACCATCTGTATGGAACTTTACCACATGAACAGCTCCACTGACTTCCCAGTGAAGTTGCATGGGGGGTAGCCAGCGCAAAAATTATCCAGATCTTTCCAACGGTCAGACCACATTCAGACCTGGTGGTCAGCAGGTGCGACTCTGGTTTCAGTGAAATTGTGCTTTCTTATGCCAGGGTTCTGAATTTGATTCACCATATCCAAGTGAGACTGCTGCATAAGGTGATCCTTTTGGAATAGATGCAAGTACTTCTAAATTACCAGAACTATAATCTTCCATATACTGGCAGTAACTTGTTTCTGCTCTAACCAAAGCATTCTTGCAAAATGAAATATATCACCAATTACTGAGCTTGAGGGATATAGTAAAAGCTAAGTGCTAAACTCAGTTCTCAGTTGCATCTCTGAAAATCAATAATAATTCCATTACCATTGAGTTACTTAGGATTTTTGCTAGTGCAAAATGTGGTTTTAAAAATGCACAGTGTAAGAGACAAGAACTTTAAATAGCGGTAAACAATAAAACATGCCAAGACTATGTTAATGTATAATATTTTCATGTGTTTTAGTAAACAACCTAAGAGTGCAGACTGCTAGCTTAGCT
Source organism: Chrysemys picta bellii (assembly GCF_011386835.1). NCBI lineage: Eukaryota > Metazoa > Chordata > Testudines > Emydidae > Chrysemys > Chrysemys picta. The sequence goes on from NC_088798.1 coordinate 107,442,157, forward strand.
AATGGTTTTATTTATTGCTCAACAGACTTGCAAATTATGGTTATTTATAGTAGATGAAGTACAGCAAAAGATAGAGAATGATATTTCAGTGTAATTTCATCTAGTAGCATAGTTACACAATCAATTCATTGTTAACTGTATGTAGTAGAGATCATGGGGCCAGACTCGTGATGAGGGTAGTTACACTCCCATGATCTCAGTGAAGTTGTGCCAGTTCTCCATTTGATCACATGGGTGAATCATAGAGTACTCCCTATCTTTATGAATCTCTCTCTCTCTCTCTCTCTCTCTCTCTCTCTCTGGATAGAACGGGGTAATCCCTGTGGAAATGTCTTAGGAATGCATCTCGATAACTGATGGCAGCCTCAGTTCATGCTTTGAGCAGGGGGATGGACTAGATGACCTCCTGAGGTCCCTTCCAACGCTGATATTCTATGATTCTGTTATTCATCAGCCACTTCTTTCCTTCTCAGATGCATCTTTAATTCCATCATAGATCATGATTAAAAGCATCTACATTTTCCTTAGAAATCAGAGCCTCAGGCCTAAAGATAGCAGAAGTTCTCCATTAAAAGATACATTTAATTTACACTGTAGGGCCAGATTGCCCCCTCTTGGGGAAAACCATGGGCTAGGAAGAAGGAAAACCCCACAAGGTGTACAGGAACCCTTTGGCTGCTCTAATTTACCCTGAAGCTGAAGCAGCTGTGGTGGTTTCAGAATAAGGGAGATGTAACTGGCTACCTGATGCCCCTCACCCTTTGTGCTGCGTGGTTGAGTTCAATCCGATCGCCTCTGGAAAGGTGTCCCACAATTGAGGTCCTGCCACTGAAATTGCACCCGAGCATAGTCCATAGTCTACAGGTAGCGCTGATGCATGTGATTTATCATGATCAAAGGGAGACATGTTTGTAGGATCGCCTTTATGAAATACTGTCAGTATATTACTGGGCATCAGAGCATCACGGGCAGTTTCGTGAATGCTGAGGCTGTTCTAGTAGTAATTTTGAGAAACTAGTACTAATTTTGCTGCAGTGATGGGTGTATCCTTTAGCCTTGTTTTAAAGGGAAATGATAGATGCCCCAGATTCTCCAGAAGTGAGCAGAGCATCTTCAACTCCTTGCTGAACATATTGTACACTAAACTGTATTTTCCATGCCACTTGCATGCAACATGAGCATCTTGCTGCCTTTAATTAAGAAGTTAACTGGACCATGAAGTATTGCCTGAGTAAATATAAGTGATTTGTACTTCGCCAAGAAGGCACATTAGGTATCTTTTCATTTCTTTACTTGCACATAAATTATGGAGATTATTAAAAATTGGAAGGGTCATCTCTAAGCCCATCTGCAGCCCAGATTCATTGTTGCTCTCAAAAGGTAACTGTCTTTCCAACAGTTGTAATTTATTGTGGACAATTGTGTGAACCATCTGCTTATCTTTTAAAATAAGACAGATAAACTTCTAGTGAAAGTTGCACAGAAGATCACAAGTGTTAATTTTATGTGCTGGAAAGCAGTTATAACAGGTTTTTGTGTGTGTGTGTATGTGGTTTCAATCTGCTGTTGTTTTGATTTGACTAGAATTTTAAAAAGTGACAATTTCATACCTTTTTTGAGAAGAGCTGTTAACAGGCAGGTTCCTTGAAACTTCCTTTAAGCTAAGCTTTATCCTTCTTTAATGCTAATTATTTGGTTTGTTTTGAGGTTTGCCACTTCCATGTCTATAGGCAATATTTAAGGGAATTTGGTATGCAATGTGGTTTATTTTCTGCCCTGATAATAACAGAAATAAAATAGTGTGCTGAGGTTACACAATACAAGTATAGATTTGGCTGAGTAACGGTGTGACAACTAGAGAGATGATAATCTTAGCATTAGGAAACAGGAAAAGATCTTCCCATGTCCCAAATTTAGGCTTCACAAATCCTCATTCAAGAGGTAAAGACAATTCAGCTTATGTTATTTAAAACAAGTGATGATTTTGTCTTTTGCAGTAATCATTTCTCGTTAATATGTAGAAAATTAGATGCCAGCCCTGCATAGGGTGACCAGACATCAAGTGTGAAAAATCGGGACGGAGGGCGGGGGGTAATAGGAGCCTATATAAGAAAAAGTGCCAAAAATCAAGACTGTCCCTATAAAATCAGGACATCTGGTCACCCTAGCCCTGCAAGTATTTATGCACGTGAATAACTTTCCTTACACGAGTAATACCATTGAATACCACAGGAGTACTCATATGAGCAAAGTGTGTGTTTGCAGGGTCAGGACTTATGCATTATAAAAGTATTGGCCCTGACCCTGCAATCCTATCCATATGGGCCAACCCTCATACCCTCCGGGAGCCCCACTGGCTTCGCTGCGACTCTGTGCAGGTGGATAGGACCTGGCAAGAGGTTGGATTACAGGAGTGAGCCCTCACACAGAAAAAAGTGTGTCCATTTGTCTCCCCTTGGTGACACCCAGGCAACCCTGAGACACAATGATGTTGCAATGGTGTAAATGGTGGCAGAATCTGATCGGTATTATGAAGTATTTATCAGACTATATTTTATCCGTTTCATCGCTGCCCTGGAACACACAGTTCTTTCCTTAAAAAACAAAAAAAAAACAATCTTTAAAACCGTTTTAAACTATTTCTAAAAAAATGAATTGCAGATTTTGAAAGCAAAAGGGTTAGTGCTGCCATCTTGATTTTTATTTTCAGAGGATACCATGGGCCCTAATCCTGCAAGCTGCTTAGTGGAGGAGGCTTGCTCTACCCGTGCATAGCCCTGTTCACGTCAGTGGAAGTCCACCCATTCAGAGGAGCTTGCAGAGTCAGGGCTATGGAACATAACACTGTCAAAACTCCCACTGACTTCAGCGGGAACAGGATGAGACCCAATATTAACACCTGCGCCTGATCCCGATCCTGCCGTAGGAATCTGCATGGTGAGATAGTCCACAGTGGCAGATCCAGTTGTAGGATTTGAACTGACAAAGATTATTTTTTTTGCTAGAGTTCAATCAGTTGTTGTCAATACAATATCTTAAATAGCAGCTGCATGAAATGTGATTTCAGGCATTTCCGTTAGTGATTCCGTTTTCATTAGTAAAAACTCTTCCCTAGGCCAACATTTCAATGATACAAACCCTAAAGGAAGCTTTTCAGGCTGATAAATAATTATTGTGCACATGACTTGTCTCATAACGTACATGTTTGGAATGGGGAGGTGGTTTAAACTCCATAATCCAGGCATTGACTAGTATTATTTGCTCTGCAGTCAGACCTGCTCCAAAGTTAAAATTGCACATTCATAAACAGTAAAATATACACGTGGAACTAAACAGTGACATGCACCCACAATGAGACATAGCTGCCTCGGAGCCAAAAATACATATTTATGAGCACTAAAATACTAATTTGGATTAAAAAGCAGTGTCCACCCACAATGAGAGGCAAGTGCAGATGGCAAGATAATTGCAACTTTCTGCAGTCAAGCTGTGGAGTTAGAATTTAGCCTTTCAGTTAAGGCTCAGATAGCTCACACAAAAGGAACATGTTTGCAGAAAATTTATCGTCTTCCTTCCTCAGGGTATGTCCACACTACCCGCCGGATCGGCAGGTAGTGATCGATCTATCGGGGATGGATTTATCGCGTCTCATCTAGACACGATATATCGATCCCTGAACGCGCTCCCCGTCGACTCCGGAACTCCACCAGGGCGAGAGGCAGAAGCGGAGTCGACAGGGGAGCCGTGGCTGTTGATCCCACGCCGTGAGGATGGGAGATAGGTCAATCTAAGATACGTCGACTTCAGCTACGCTATTCTCGTAGCTGAAGTTGCGTATCTTAGATCGATCCCTCCCAGTGTAGACCAGCTCTCAGTGTTTACAGGACAAGAAAAAGATATTGATCTAGTTTCCTAATGATTAAGGCCCTGATCCAGCAAAGCATTTAAACACATAAACAATCCAATGAAGTCAATGCAAGGCAAAAAAAAAAAAAAGGTTCATTTCTCCCCCTTAAATCATCAATTCCCTCACCACTTCCAATCCCTGAACTCCCCCACCACCCAGCCAACACTAAAGCAATCAATTCCTCCAGTGTGGACATGGGAAGCAAACTCTTAAGAGAACAAATAGAACTTGCATTGTGCTCTGACGGGTCAGTCATAAGTGCTGAGGGCCCTCTGTTGACAGTGCTTTCATGTCAGATGCTTGATCTTTAAAGCTAGGGGCCATCAACAGAAGCGCCTCAGCGGCCATTGTGGCTTATGAGGAGAAATACATTCTCTTAGGTAGTCAGGATTCTCATGATGAATCGCAAAGCCATGGAACAGAGTCTGAAGTACAGTATCCCCTGTAATGACACAGCCCACCGACTGCTGCCCGTCTCAGTAGCAGTCAGGTAGCAGAAGTTTCCAGAATATTATTTAGAAACCTTGACAAACAAAATGGCGAATTACCCATTCTAACAAAGTGAGCCCTTCTCACAGCCACTCCCCTGACTGAAGCTATCAAACATTCGCAGCATCGTTGTGTGTGTGTGTGTGTGTGTGTGTGTGTATTTGCTTCAAGGCCACACTCCAACTGTCCCTTTCTGTTCAGTCACTTCAGAGTCCTGCTTCCCCACTAGCTATCAGCGAGGTAGAGAGCAAGCAACCAGAAGACAGACGGAAGCATTTAATGCAGCAGCAATGTGAATTGCAGTTGATGCTGACTCCTCATTGCCATGATGTGTGGAGCAGGTTCAGCTGTGTCAGCTGCATATGCCCATCCCCCCTCCCATTTCCATTCTCAAGTAGTGAAGTCCGCAAAATGGACCGTCAGTCTGTTTGCTGGGGCCAGAACACAGCTAGCGGCACAGGGATACCCTACGCCTGCTGAGGAGCTGGACGATTAAGATGGCTTTCACAGCTACCGTGAAAACGGTGTCCTAAATGGATACCAGAGCTGGTCAAAGCGTTCCAAAATGGGATTTTTTAAGAGAATTGTAGATGTTGGCTGAAGGAATACTGAACGTGGCATTGGACTTAAGCTTTGTTTGGCAGATTCCCCTTTCTTCATTTATTCAACTGCTGCAGTGACTCCGCCATCCCTGGCAGTTACATGCATGTGCTAAGGGGAAAAGAGGCTTCTTACATGGCTTTGTCCATCTTTCTAATGCTGCGCAAGTCCCCCAAAAAGACACAGAGAAGAAGCTCTTCCATAAAATCCTTTTCTGAAATAATTCCACGGGTTACATTGCGAAGTAAAGTCTCACGGAAGCATTTTGAAAAGAATTTCATTCAATGTTGCTAACATGTCATAAGCTCCCTTAAATGGAAGGGTAATGGCTCATAACATTTGTAAGCTTTTTAATTTCATGCAATATGAGCAGCATAATCAGCACCTATTAAAGTCGATCAAGTGTGCCAAGTTGGGCTATCTACCTTGGCATCTGTCTGTATTTTCATAGTGGGCACACCTCTAAACAAACCCTCGGAACAATGTGTTTGTACTTCTGTTGTGTTAATGATAGTGTGTGTTGTACAGCAAGGAAACACCTGCCGTGACCACTGCAGAAGTGTCTGAATTCATATGTTGAATAAATCACTTATAGTCAGTGCCTTCTCTTTCCATTGAAGAGAATTAATTAACATCCACAAAAGTCAAACATCAGGGAGGAGGAGACAGAAGGAAAACTTCTTAAACAACTCCCACAATTTTGTTAATTCATATTCTTCCAATATAGTGAAATATAACAACCTCGGGTTTTGGTTTCATTTCCCCTTTGGGCTGAACTTTGTGGTTATAAAATTAAGGACTTGCACCACATCCTAAGAGACAGATGCTAAGTTAGGACTAGGTGCAAATTACTTCACGGATTTTTGCATTGCGTCTCAACCTCGACCCAATAAACTTCTCAGCAGGTCTGCTACTGCGCCTCTCTACCAGGGAGAGGACATTAGCTGTGCAGAAGTGTGTGATGGTATTATGTTTCCTCTGGAACTAAGTTGAAAACCAGGTAGTCTCATGTTGCCATTTGAGTTGTGTGTCCTGAGACACAATAGGGATCCTGAAAAGTAAATACATATTTGATTTAATTTATGCTTACAAAAAAAGGACATAAAATATTTCTTTTTAAGTCAAATGAGAAAGTTCCTGAACAGAATGAATCCTAGTTCAGTGACTGGTTTGGATTTGGATTGGACTTTATTTTAATGCCTGATATTTATTTTAATGCTAGATATTCGTGTCTAACGTCTGGCAATCACGTGTTAACCCCTTTGTAAATTAACAGGGGTGGTGCCATGACTATCACTTTTCTCTGCTATCTTTTCATTCCTTTTCCTTAGCACATTTGTACAGCGTTCCTAGCTGTCTATTTTCTCTCTTCAGTCTCCTATCAAAAGCTATTTATTTCTCTTAAACTATATGACTTGTCTGTAGATAGGACAGATGAGTATTTGGGCGACCTGTTGCTTCGTTAGTAGCATTGGGTGGAATGACTGTTAAGAGAGAAATTGGATTGGCTGTTGGGTAGAGACAGACTGGGACCAAACCCTTGAATCTTATACTTTGAGATGAAGTCTTGAATTCTGAATCCAGAACCAGATCCAAATTTTGTAGCTTGGGTGCATCTCACCAAACCATAGATTCGCAGAGAAGCAACCCTTACAAAGAGTCAAGTCAGACTCGGAGCTGCTCAGAGGACAGCCTGTGCTGCTGCATTATACTGCATTTCTTTCTCTCAAGGGCAAAACCCCTGAGTTTAAGGATTTATTAAGTCTAGACATCTACATTGACAAACAGGACGCTGGTTGCTTTGAATATACTTGAATATAAAAATAGCCACTGTATTACTTAACATTAAAGAGTGATGGAGCTTAGTGGAATGTGAATAGATAGAAGTTAGACACGTAGACAAATGGAAATTTGGACAAATAGAAATAGGGACGGAGATTAGATAGAAATATAATCATATTTTCTATGGATTTTCCTTAGGCTATGATCTTTTTGAAAGCTGTCATAGCAAAACCTCATGCTCTCCTTTCAGAGGACAAAGACTGCTCCCCCAGCAGTTCTTTTTATCAAAACTGTCTCAGTAGCAGAGTTGCACATATTACAAAACAGGAGTTATCAGATTCATCGAACTGCACTGTCATTATCAGACTCAGCTAGATGTAGCCAGGCTCACAGATAGTTCAGTACTTTCCTTTGTAACAGGAAGAGAGAATCAGACTTTTTCTGGCACTCATTATCAACTGCTTTGCCAGCAATACAAATTACACAGGTCTTGCTGATCCCTGAGGGATAGAAATCAGAGCTCAGAAATGAGGGGCGCAATTAGGATAAAATAAGAACCATCCTGAACTCTCACTCCTTTGAACAAAACCCTTTGAGATACTTGGAAAAGTTTGACTAGCTGTACTTGAAAGAAAAAGCACCTTATGTGTTCCTTTGTGCTTCCTAGTCCTGGCTGGAATACAGTTATTTTCAGTGTCAACAAATGATCTGAATCTCAGAGTCTCTAGAAATCTTACTGAATATACCTGGCCCTTCTGCCCTTGTATCTGGAAACACATCTCAGGAAGGAATATTGTTCTATTCTTGTTTTAGAGGAACCGTGCTGTAATGCAAATACACAGTATCTGCACGCTGTTTGTATGTTATATGGTACTGTGGCCAAAAGACAAGACTGTGGGTCCAGGTGGAACAGGAGAGGGGCATAGACTCTGGTCTGCAAGTGAATCAGTGATTTAAGCCTCTTTGCAGTTACACACTTAAGCACGTGCATAATTTAAGGATCTGAGTAGCTTCACTGAAGTCAATGAGACTACTCACATGCATAGTTAGGCACAGGTATAAGTGTTTTGTTGGATAAGGCAATATTATTATTACTTACGTTAAAGCTGCACCCAGAAGCCACAACCGAGATTGAGGCCCCATTGTGTGGGGCTCTGTATGAACATACAGTAAGAGAGATTCCTGCCCCAAAGAGCTTACGGTCTAGTAGGCAGATCAGACTGACAAAAATGGAAGGGGAAACAGAGGCACAGATAGGTGAGGTGGTTTACCCAGGGCCACATGGCAGATCAGTGCTCCGTCTGCTGGACCACGCTGCCTCACATGGGAAGCAGCATTAGTGTAAAACTGATTAAAAATAACACATTAAAAAGTGTTTAAGTCAAAAAGAATTCAAAGGAGCCGACCAGACTGCCCTAGAGGGGTTTGTGAAGCCAGGGGCATGCCACAATGGTAGAACCCCTTCTCTAGGCACAGGCTTCCCTTACCAACCCCCTTTCCAAACGTTGGGTTTCTTTGTATGTCTAGAACTTTGCTGTATAAAATAAACCACCATAATTTAATTATCAACAGATTGGAGACAATGTGACAAGAGACCCACAAGTTGTGACAACTCCATAACCGGACTACGTGGAAACAATTCAACAATAGAGAGGAAAAAAGGGACTCAAACCAACAGGCCCAGGGCATTAAGAGCTAAATCTGCAAGGTTGAGTACAGAGAACCCGAAAAGGATAGGAGAAGAAAAGTAACAGAGCAGAGCAGAGGGCAAACAAGCCTGGTTCTGAATTATGAAAGGCTGCTGGCACTGAATACGTCAGGGAGATTTTAACCCTGTTCATTTGGGAGGGGAAATAGATGCAGAAAAGAAGACAAAGCAAATAGAGTAATAAAGAGAGGCGCTGAATAATAAAGAGACTCCAACGGAAGAGATTCTTCCCAGAGATTTCAAAACAGGCCTCTCTCCAGAGACACCAATGCTCGCCATCAAAAGCAATCTTTCCCTGTTGTATCCTTAAATGTTGCCTAAATACTATTACAAACCTTAAAGACAGGTTTCAGAGTAGCAGCCGTGTTAGTCTGTATCCGCAAAAAGAAGAACAGGAGTGCATCCGAAGAAGTGGGCTGTAGTCCACGAAAGCTTATGCTCTAATAAATTTGTTAGTCTCTAAGGTGCCACAAGTCCTCCTGTTCTTCTTTTTACAAATCTTAAAGTCACTCTGTGGAAACCTTCCTCAGAATGTTCTTTGTTATGCTGTCCCATCAACAGGGTTGACCGAATGCATTTATTTCAAACACTGACTTTTTAAAATTGGCTTTTAACATGACAGATAAACCCATTTGCAAGAGTCTTCAGGTCTGTACAGTAAAGCTGTGAGAGTGAAAATGACCTTCCATTTCAAAGGATCCCAGAAAGCTTGTTTGTTTTTCTTCCTTCTTCCTTTTCTTCCTAAGGCACCTACAGCTTTGATATTGTGCCTGCAGTTCTTTTACTCCCTGGGTGAGAATAGAGCACCCCCCGGATATCCCTGTTTTAAATGACAGTGGGTGTGTCGTCATATATTTAATAAGCACAAGCGGTTAGGATCTCAGTTCTGTACCTCTGCTGAAAGACAGGAGCACCAACAGAACAGAGCCCCCTTGTATCTAAAAGGAGAACTGGTTAGCAACTGATCCATAGGGAAAAGTGTCACTCTCTGAATCGCCCACATCTTTCTTTGCAGCTCTTGGCTTTTCCTTGAAAGTCTCCTACCCAAATACTCGGCAGGCCGAGCCCTTTCTAGCTGATGAGATGTGACAGGATCACAGCCTGAGGTGGTACACCTGAAGATTGAGATGGGTTTTTTGTAAAGAGGAGCCTTGTAAAACATCATTCTTCCGCTCTACTCTGCTCTGGTTAGGCCTCAGCTGGAGTATTGTGTCCAGTTCTGGGCACCGCATTTTAAAAAAGATGTGGAGAAATTGGAAAGGGTCCAGAGAAGAGCAACAAGAATGATTAAAGGTCTTGAGAACATGACCTATGAAGGAAGGCTGAAAGAATTGGGTTTGTTTAGTTTGGAAAAGAGAAGACTGAGAGGGGACATGATAGCAGTTTTCAGGTATTTAAAAGGGTGTCATAAGGAGGAGGGAGAAAACTTGTTCACCTTAGCCTCTAAGGATAGAACCAGAAGCAATGGGTTTAAACTGCAGCAAGGGAGGTTTAGGTTGGACATTAGGAAAAAGTTCCTAACTGTCAGGGTGGTTAAACACTGGAATAAATTGCCTAGGGAGGTTGTGGAATCTCCATCTCTGGAGATATTTAAGAATAGGTTAGATAAATGTCTATCAGGGATGGTCTAGATGGTATTTGGTCCTGCCATGCGGGCAGGGGACTGGACTCAATGACCTCTCGAGGTCCCTTCCAGTCCTAGAATCATATGAATCTATGAATCAATACCTTAAGGGAGAGAGAGAAATAAATAAAATTACTGACAATCAAATTGATTGGGGAATAAGATAGAGGCATTTGTCTGAGGGAACAGGCATAACTCCCCACCTGGGACTCCCAGTTCTTTTTCTGTTTTCCTTCCCTTTGATTATGTCTATTCAGGGGTCTGTTGTCCGTTTATTGTTCTTGTGAAAGTTAATATTTCAGGTTTGGGATTTTTTGTGGTGTTTTAGAAGCATGAGTGTATAATTGTTCAGGGCCTAGAACTGCAAATAATGGTAGCTTCTCTTTATAGTAAAATCATTGCTCTCTTGTAAACTTAAGTGAAACCACATGTGGGTGGCCAAATAATACTTTTACAAAAAATAGTTGCTTTAAATACCAAGACATCCTGGCTAACTCCAAAAGGGCTAAGCAGGGATCACCGTCTGGCACTAAGACAGCCACTGGTGTCCAGGCAATTTTTTTTTAGTATGCGGTTTGAGAGGGGCCTGTCGTCATACTGTAAATAAAGGCAAGAAAAGTGAAGTTCTTATTACTTTAGTTTAATATAGGGCTCGTTCGAGCTGTTTTGTTGTTGATATGTCCTGAATTGAAACCTGTGTTGATTTCATCCTTGGCAGTTTGTAAGATGAAATGACCTCAGTCTTCATAAAACTTTGCTAGCTTATAATATCATGGCATTTCATCAACCCTCTGAGTTGTCTCTTATATGCAGTCTCCAGGCGTTGCTGCAAGGTAGTATGGGTGTTCAGATAGCACATAGATTCTAATCTTGGGAGATTGTTTGTGATCTCTTCTGAAGACCACTGAGCGCAGAGCTTGCGTGGATTTATTTTCAGATCTTGGTGTCCTGAGACGAACATTGCGCTCCTGGTGTAGATGTATTCAGAAGGCAGCTCCTGTGATCAGTCAGTCAGACTATCAGTCGTAGCTTTGTGTCAGAGCCAGCAGGAATCTAACCTTCAGGTATTTTAGGCAGATGGTTACTCTGCAAGTCACGTTTGGACAGAGAATCTGTTTTAATGTTTTCCAGCTGTACCTTCTCGTAGGTCAAAATTCAATCCTCAGCTCATCAGAAGATTTCATAATCATTTCTTCCTGGCTTACACAGATGATTGTTAAACGGGCTCCCATTAGTTTGGTCCATTTCACTTCTCGTCTTTGCAAAGCATCCTTTGCTGCTACACTGAAGTAAACGCCAGTGAGACCCCATATGGTGCAGGGGCACTTATATTGTCAATGCTGTTTCATTTCATGTTTACTTTCATTTAAAGCCAGGATGTTGCATCTACTCTTCTCATTCAGTAGGGTACTGATCTTGTTCCATGCTGCAGACCTAAGATGCTTAACTTGCTTTTGCCCACATGCTCCCACTTGCTGACTGTTAACTGACCATCGCTACATGTTTCCTTAAGAGCTTGGCCGTTTTTATAAGTTACTGGCCTGGATGTCAGTATTCACTTGAGAAAGCACCAGGTTCTTTTCTCTTTGCAGATTTCCCTTTAGTTATGCAGCATACTGAAGACATATAAGGAGGATGAAGCAGAGGAGGCTGGTGGGGATATGCAACACTCTCCCCCCCCCCCCCCAAAAAAAAAACCCCACCCAAATCCCACCATCCTCTCTCTGTGATCCCTTCCCAGGCCTGATCTCCTTAGCTAGCTCTGCAACACCCTCCTCCCAAATCACCTGCCCATCATCTCACTCTCAGCCTTGGCAGCTCGCACTTTCCTCCTCTGCTGTGCATGGCCAGGAACAGCTGCAGCTCTTCTTCTAAGCCAGATGTACCCCCCCCCCCCAAAAAAAAAAAACCCACCACTCCAACCCCAATGCGTTGTTGGCCTGTTGGTGAATATTTTGTGTTCACTCCTCGGCCATGCAATCTCAGGAACATCCTGCTTCCGTTTCCTTTCCTTCCCCACAGCAGCTCAGATATCTTTAAGAAGACTGAGTGTATGTTGAATGGCAGTAGCTACATGCAACTTCTAATCTCCCCAGAGTTCCCCCTGTACTGCTTACCTCAGGGGTAGGCAACCTATGGCATGTGTGCCGAAGGCAGCGCACGAGCTGATTTTCAGTGGCACTCACACTGCCCAGGTTCTGGCCACCGGTCCAGGGGGCTCTGCATTTTAATTTAATTTTAAATGAAGCTTCTTAAACATTTTAAAAACCTTATTTACTTTACATACAAAAATAGTTTAGTTCTATATTATAGACTTATAGAAAGAGACCTTCTAAAAACATTAAAATGTATGACTGGCACGCGAAACCTTAAATTAGAGTGAATAAATGAAGACTCGGCACACCACTTCTGAAAGGTTGCTGACCACTGGCTTACCTGCTTGTTTCTCTGCATATGCATCATACTATTTGCTCCCAGAATATTTCTGCAGGTAACTTTGGGATTTCTGGGTCAGAATTCCCAGCATGATTTCGCCACAGTACTCTGGATTAATCCACTGGTTAAAGTGCTGCAGCCAGTTGTTGAGGCTACAGGACTATATCTCTGTCCCCTTTCTGAGCTCTCTGAATGTATGCCCTCTAGTGTTAGGGGTGGAATTTTGCAAGTCTTCCACTGTGAGATGGGGCCCAGGGCTACCATCCTCCGTGTATCAATCATTATTATCCTGCAGGTCTGACTGAGTTAAGACACCTGCGTTTCTTCCTTTCCAGAACTGTGACCAGTGGTAAATAGAGTGACAAAACGGCCTTCTTAAACCAAAGTAGTGTTTGTTGTAACCATAGCCACAAAGCATTTAGAGAAAAATGGTTTTAAAGCAGTAGTCTACATGCGTGTTTATCTTATGTAAAGGCTCTTGAGAGAAGGTTCCTTTTAACCCCCCCAGAATTATTTTGTTTTCCTGTGTTTGTAGGCCTTTTCCTCTCCTCGTCAAAAACATTTTTGTAGGTTGTCTGGAGCGGAGGCAAAATCATCAAAGCTGGTAGTTTTGGTATTGTTCCTTAATTCTTAAATGTTTGCCAAGAGGTGACGTGTCTTGACCCATTCTTTTCCTTCCTGCCTGCTTCTCCACATAGCCTGCTATTGAGTTAACCTGAAACATGAATACAGTAAATATCCCAATAACCAGTATTTATAATACAGGTCAACATACAGTATTTATAAATTATTACAGCGCAGCACCAAGTCTGTTAGACCAGCATATCACAATTACAGATGCTCAGAGCCACTAATAAAAGCTAGAAGTTGAGTGAAGACCAGAATTTTAGGTCACTGGGAGAGCTCCGGGCAGGGATGTGATGGAAAAGTGGAAAAGAGAAGTACTTTGAGCCCTTCAAACCTGTTTTCCAATTAGAGGCCCATACTCTGCTCGTTGTCTGCTGAATTTCAGAATGTGGAGGGATGTGAAGGAGTGTTGGCATTATGAGGGGAATTATCATCGGGTTTAATGTCAATGGACGTTCAGAAGCAATAGAGCCTTAACATTTTGTAAGCAATAGGTAGAGGTGGGAATCCCAGTAGATAATCATAAAAGTGAAGATAGCCATACTTACCTCTGTGTCTCCCTGCTTGCCAGGCTTAATGTAGTTGCTTGTGTGATGGAATTGCTTTCTTTGCAGGGCTTCTTCCTATTGATTCTCCTTGTGGATTTAAACCCTTTGGGGGCTGGAACAAGACTGCAGGCTGTGTCTGCATCTGTGTCTTTTTGGGGGGGTTGATTATGCACACAATAGTTCCATCCTAGGGACGTTAAAGGTATATAGATACCATCCCTGCATAGCTAGTGCGTATATTTGATGTAAGCATGCAGGTTGGATCATATAAGTTCAAAATATAAATAATAATGTTTTTTCTTTGGCAACACGCATTTAATTTGGATCTCTCTCCTAGGAAGCAGGTTGAATGCTGACTGTCTTCAGCATGCTTCATGAATGCTGTACATCTGCAACTGTTGAGGATGATACAATCCCATAACAACACCATCTGCTTGTTCACAGAAAACTTCTCGTAGGTGAAAAATGTGAGGTGTTAGTCATAATTAGGCAAGTTGCCCGCTGTGATCAGTGATTGATTTGATTTCTGTTACCGGCTAAGCCACATACGTCTGTGTGTCCATAAGTATTGTATGCATAGCAGCATACTGATGCAGATGAATCAGACACTCATGAATTCCCTTGCCGAGTCTAACCATATGGAAATGTTTTCTGTTCTTATTAGTAGCAGTAGTAGTCATATTTCAGTGGCATCCGAGAGGGATTGGGCGGGGATAGTCTTGTTATGCGTGTGAATAGTACCTAGTGAAGTGGGATACTGATCCCTCTCTGGGGCCTCAAGATGCTATCATAATGCAAACAATAACTAATACTAATCATCATGACAGTGAAGCGTTACTAGTTCCATGTAGTCTTAATAGTGTCTTTAAATATATTTTATAGAGAGAGAGAGTAGGGTATGTTTTATTAATAGCTTTAGAGCTGTTTAAGAAGGGAAATAACTGTGCCTAAAAGACCATAAAATGAAAACAAATGAACACCCAGTCTGCGCACACACCTTGAGTAAAAGTTCTGAGCACTGTAGAAGCTATATAAATAGCTGATTTAGAATATTTGAAAAGCTTAGCTCGCTCTCTCTCTGTCTAACTCTCTGATGCACATTGATAGTGCCTTCATTTCATTGGGAGATCTGTCACCATTAGATTCAAAATGTAGAGAGCATTGCCCCGGGCAGTGGATAGGTTATATCTGAGTAGTACAAATCCCTGGTCCTCATAGTGTAAGCCCCATATACATAGTGGGATAAAACCATGTCCTAGAGTAGCCTTTGCAGTTAGTTATTCCTGAGGGAGAATTCAATTTAATCAGTCTGTTTAGGGAATTCTTGGTTGGTTTCTGCGACACAGTGGTGGTTGCCTAAACGTGTTACTGCTCTCTGGAGAATGTGGAAGCACTACCGTTCTGAAGTGGGTTTTAGCCCACGAAAGCTTATGCCCAAATAAATTTGTTAGTCTCTAAGGCCTGGTCTATACTACCCGCCTGAATCGGCGGGTAGAAATCGACCTCTCGGGGATCGATTTATCGCGTCCCATTGGGACGTGACAATCGATCCCCGAATCGGCGCTCTAACGCCACCAGCGGAGGTGGTAGTAAGCGCCGCCGACAAAAAGCGGCAGAAGTCGATTTTGCCGCCGTCCTCACAACGGGGTAAGTCGGCTGTAATACGTCGAATTCAGCTACGCTATTCACGTAGCTGAATTTGCGTATCTTAAATCGACTCCCCGCTGTAGTGTAGATGTACCCTAAGGTGCCATAAGGACTCCTCGTTCTCTTCGGTCTGTTTGGGTTTGTTTCGTTCAGTTTGTGTCAAAAAAGAAAAAATCCTCAGTGATGCAGTCATGGGTTTAGTTAGTCATCAGTGTATATTTGAACCGTTTCCTTGTAATGTCCCCAGGTGAGTTCTGAATGATGTACGTGTTTGAAGCATATTCGGAATGACTTGGTCATTCTACAGATCACTTCGCAGCCTGACTCAGTTTCAGGGGAGCTGCTATCTCCAGAGCATGTATTGTCCGTCAGTGGCTTGTTGGTGGAACCCTGGCTTCAAACATGCTTAAGTGCCGCAGCTTTGGATTCCAGTCCAGGAAACCCACCAGTGCCGCAGTTTCGTTTTTACCAATAAAGGACATTTTGTGAACTGCGCAGCCGTCTTCAAAGGTTAAAAATGCAGATCCCCAACACCATGGTTACTGAACCAGAACTACAACATGAGCAGTTACGTTCTATTTTTATTTATATTTCTATCCATTTGGGCTTGTCAGTTGTGGTTTTCTTCAAATTACAGACTAATTAAGTTAAGAATTTGGCAAAGAAATTGAGCCAGATGTAACAGGGCTTTTTTTAAAAGTTTTGTTTTTAACATCAGCAGACACAATATAATTAATTTTCAGCAAATCTCAGCTACAAAGCAGCTGATCAGGCATCTTGAAGAAGAAGCGGACTCTTTCTCTAAGCAGTGTGTTCAAGATGTAGTAATATTATAGCTACCGTTGTAAACAGGGAAGCCCCTAGATCACAGAAATAAATCTTTTCTAAGGATACAAAGCCCCTCTGGTTGCCAGCCAAAAGCACGGCCCAGTCATTTAGATCTCACATCACAGACCTGTCTTCTTTGAGTTTGAAAAAAAAAGTCATTGATTATAATTGCTTTAATGTATCTTTTATTTCTATCATTATTAAAAAACCCTCAAGAAATGTAATAAAAGAAAGAGCTGATTTTTAGTAGATATAAAATTCCAGTATCTGTAGTATCTAGGAAGCTATAATACATGTCAAATGTCATTACCTAACTCAGTTATAGCTAATTCCTGGAATCGTCTCTCTCTCTCTGTATTAGCACTTACAGGTGAAGGATTTAGTACAAATATTTCTGAGAACAGAAATTCCATTTCCTTGTACGTGTGTCATTCTGGCTAAAAGGAACGTGTCATTTTTGCGTAGGAGGTATTGCATTCATTTTCTCAGTCATTAGTACAACTGATCAAAAATTTGAGTGACACTGCAAGTATCAGCTGAGGTGTAGGTGTGCCGGTGTAGACCTCCAGCCTCTATCTGTGGTATTTCTATATGCAGATACCGCCATCCTTCCCTACCTTTTTATTACATTCAATGTCTCCGGACCAGTTAACCCAGGTTGCTCTTTCTTCCTGTCTAAAGGGATGAGATTATCCCGTCTACCTGGACATCCAGTCAGCATAGTACCCGCACAAAGCCAGACATGTGCCAATGATGGCCTTAATTATACTTCATAGCCATCATCCACATCATGCTCCCTGGGGCGTAGGGTGAACACGCTTGCTGTGTTATGCACTCTCCTCCCCAGTCGCCCAGACCAGTGCAGAGTGGGGCTGGGCCAAGGGCCCATTTTGGGATGGCTAGCACTCATCCCGGTGCTATTCTCACCCAAGGGCAGTGGTTGTGACTGTTCCCTGCTTGAAGGGATTGGGGGTCGGGGAGGCTCTTTGTCCCCGTGCCCTTCTTTGCACAGCTGCTCAAGGGTTGGGCACGGCCTGGCCCAAACATTGCAATTAAATCAGTTGCTGTTGATTTAAGAATTCAGGAGACGATACCCATGAAATCAACGAAATGCATTAAACTAACTCCCCCTTAGTCATGGGCTGCCAACAGCCACGCTGGCACAGGTTATGAGATTAGTCACAAGGGTCAAAAGCTGGTCGCTGGCCCCTATGTGTCAGTAGCACACTCTTGTTCTCTCAGCCCAAAGAGCTCATCGCTTCCATTAATTCTCTCCTCTGGAGCTAACAGCCTGTTGCATCCACTTATCTCAAGACAGGATGGTAATGACACCCCTGGCCCCTTTCCTCTGTATAGGTCTTGTTGTGGGTGATAGAAGTGAAATGTCCTCATTAGTATGCTTAGATACTGCCTTCTTCAGTCCTTATATAATACACAGCTACAATTCCACCCCATCCCCCCACCCCCAGTTTACAAAGTATTTGCTAAATCTGTTGTCTCTGGATATGCTTGCTTTTCCCTTTCCTTCCTGGTTGGTTGTTCTTTGCAGAAGATTATGGGTTTGTTTCAAGGAACTCTTTTTACCCTGTGAGTGGTCGGCACCTTTGTACTGTCTCAGAGGTGGATCCGGTATTTTTCTGCAGGCTGTGGTAAACATATTTGCCAGATCCATGAGTTTTTTGTTCTATGAAAATGCTATGTTGAAGCTTCTCTGAAAAACTCCACCTTAAAATCTGCAATGCATTCATAAAAATACATTTACATTGAGATTTTTCAAAGGAGCTTAAGAGAGTTAGGTACCTAATTCCTAGACGCTATTGAAATCCTAGCCTTCAAAAATAGTTCTTGTTTCTGCGTTATCTGTCAGTGTCTGATCACAATACCGTGTAGGAGTGAGACAGTAACAGAGAAGCGAGTTAAAGGCAGCTGAAGTATTAGATAGTTGTAATATTTTTCCAGAGAAAAATCATCCCATTCTTGTGACTAACATTTAAATCATCATCATAAAATATTTGTCATCTCCAGTCCTTTCAGGGCAGTCGGTTCCGTTGCTGTGGGGTGAGGTACGCAGAATGCATCATCCCCATTGTGGAGAAGCTGTTGGGCTCTCTTTTAAACCTGATAAAGAGAGTCTGGTTACCACAATGATAGGGACGTTGGTACAAATCATCATCGTCATCTCAACAATGCAAAAAATATATACACAATGACCTAGTCCCACCTTCCATTAGCAACATACACATGGCCATGATGATTTCACCCCAGAATATTGAATTATAATTCAGGTTTCCAACAGCTGGAAACATACAGCTATTAGACCAAGCAATAAGGAAGAAGATGAGGAAGATTTGTCCTAAACCTCAAGATTGCAATTAAATGCTTTCAGGATTAACACTACTGTACTCCAGGAAAATTAAATTGCCATTCTGCTCTGAAAAGTGACTGTAAAAATGGCATCTGGTGGTTGCATGTTTAGGGCCTTTCAATAACTTTCAGAACAAATATGTTTAGTTTATAAGTAAAATATTTTTTTTATTTTCCATCTGCCAACCCTGCAAACTCTCCTTAGGATATGACAGTCAAGCTGCATTCTTCCTGGATCTAGCACCGGCAACAGTAATAAAGACCATACAAGCCAAATGCTCCTGGTGTAATCTCTTTGGGGTTTCACAGATATAACTAAAGGCAGAATCTGGCTCTGCATTTGAAACTAAGGGTCAACACCTACATGGATATGCTAGGACAGTGGTTCCCAAACTTGTTCTGCCGCTTGTGCAGGGAAAGCCCCGGCGGGCCGGGCCGGTTTGTTTACCTGCCGCATCCGCAAGTTCGGCCGATCACGGCTCCCACTGGCCGCGGTTCGCTGCTCCAGGCCAATGGGAGCTGCTGGAAGCGGCGGCCAGTACGTCCCTCAGCCCGTGCAGCAGCAAACCGCGGCCACTGGGAGCCACGATCGGCCGAACCTGCGGATGCGGCAGGTACACAAACCGGCCCGGCCCGCCAGGGGCTTTCCCTGAACAAGCGGCGGAACAAGTTTGGGAACCACTGTGCTAGGATAATGGTGATTTGTATTGTAGTAGTATCCAAAGGTTCCAATCGAGGTTGAGGTACCATGGTTCTAACTGCTGCTCAAACATATGGGAAACCCCAAAGACTGATAAGGACAAATCAGCCTTGTGTATGTAAGGGAAAATTGTGCTTCTCTAATCTACTAGCATTCCTTAAGCAAGTCAGCAAGGTATGAATAAAGAAGGACTGGTTGACATAATGTATTTGGTCTTTCAGAAATCCTTTTTTTTTTTAAACATTGAAATACCTGATGTTGGAGTGGGGAGGAAAAGAAAAGGATGAAGCTATCATGCTGCATGTTGAGTCAGCTCATAATAGATACTTCACATAGAAAAGGCTCATACTTACTTAGACGTAACAGTGGCAATTGCAGGTCAAAATGTATACCAGCTCCACACTGATCCCAGCTACATGGTATGGATGTGTTTCTCTTCTGAAAAAGATTTGTTTATGGTAGGAAAAGGATAGAGAATACATTTTATTACCTCTATGCTGAACCTATTGCTTCCTTCCTAAAAGCAACCATCTTTAGACATAAATATGGCATGTACTGAGGCATTGTATAACATTCGTTTTAATCTGCCAGCATTATCAATTCAGGTCACAGATCACGTTCATTCTTCTTTGAAAAGCGTACATTTTCAAGTTGGAAATTTTGCTAAGAAAATGCATTTAGTTACATGAACATCATGTTCAACTGTTTGAAGGACAAAGTCAAGAACAGAAGAGGCTCAGTGATTAAACAACAAAATATGTGTTCAAGTAACATTAAGGGATGTGTTTTCAGCGTAACAGCTGCAGATTTAGCTACATGATTAATTTGTTCACCAAGGGTATTGTGGGCAAACTTCCACCCGTGCTGTTTGGAGTCACGGCAGGAGGGAGGTGAGAAATTGATCACAATCAGGTTCCAAAGCCAGCCTTCCACTGTAGGTCAGAATGGCTGAGGGGGATGGGGAATCCAAAAAGAAGTAGTGCGCACCCTTCCACTAACGTACGCTGTGCGCCATACTGCACCCACTGGTTGACTTGGTTGCACTCAGAACAGGGAACAGAGGTGACATTTTTGTGAGATTTCACTGGAAAAGGTTCCCCTTCTTGTTGCAGGTGAAGGTGTTTCTAAGAATACTGCTTTTCCTCTCCGTTTAGAGGCAGTGGTTATTTGCCACTTCAGAGTAGGCAGAAGTGTGAACAATCACCTCTCACTCAGAATGGCATAATACTCATCACATTTTGCATGGAATTGGAACAGTGGCCATCTAGGGCATTGTTCTTTGGCGTCTCCAGCCAAGGCGAGAAGTTGGTAGATAGAGAGACAGCAGCATATACCGTACATGTGAGTATGGCATATATTACTTACCCTGTGTTTCTTCCACCCAGAACTGACTTAGTGGATGCTCACATGTGTCATTGGTCCGACATTGGGAACATTATGAGCTGTGTTGTGCTGCCAAAATTTCAACATATGGCTCCTTCAAAAAATTTCTGCCTCAGTCAGTGATGTGTGCAATATTTCCTGAGTAAAACACTCTTCTCCAGTAAAGTGCTATGAGATGTCTGGATGAAAAGCTGCATATAAGAGTGAGATGGTATTATCATTCTCTCTTGCGTGCTCACCCAGCAGTGCTGCATTCTGTCCTGTCATGACTACCACCCAAAAATCCATCAATTCCACACTCTCATCCAAAACAATCAGTCCTTCCACTCCCCCCAACCTTAGCTAGGTACCTCTTTATCCATCATGCCCCCTGCTCCCCTGTCATAGAATAGAAGCATAGAATATTAGAATTGGAAGAGACCTCAGGAGGTCATCTAGTCCAATCCCCTGCTCAAAGCAGGACCAACACCAACTAAATCATCCCAGCCAGGACTTTGTCAAGCCTGACCTTAAAAACCTCTAAGGAAGGAGATTCCACCAGCTCCCTAGGGAACCCATTCCAGTGCTTCCCCACCCTCCTAGTGAAATAGTGTTTCCTAATATCCAACCTAGACCTCCCCCACTGCAACTTGAGACCATTGCTCCTTGTTTTGTCATCTGCCACCACTGAGAACAGCCGAGCTCCATCCTCTTTGGAACCGCCCTTCAGGTAGTTGAAGGCTGCTATCAAATCCCCCCTCACTCTTCTCTTCTGCAGACTAAATAACCTCAGTTCCCTCAGCCTCGCCTCGTAAGTCATGTGCCCCAACCTCCTAATCATTTATGTTGCCCTCCGCTGGACTCTCTCCAGTTCGTCCACATCCCTTCTGTAGCGGGGGGACCAAAACTGGACACAGTACTCCAGATGTGGCTCACCAGTGCCGAATAGAGGGGAATAATCACTTCCCTCGATCTGCTGGCAGTGCTCCTACTAATGCAGCCCAATATGCCGTTGGCCTTCTTGGCAACAAGGGCACACTGCTGACTCATATCCAGCTTCTCATCCACTGTAATCCCAGGTCTTTTTCTGCAGAACTGCTGCTTAGTTGTCTGTCAGCTGTTCCTTATAGCAGTAGCAATGGGGACAGGTGGGTCACCCTGTGATTGCAGGCAGTGGGGTGGTTGGGACAGTTGCAGAATAAGTCCACTCTGGTGATGGTCTGGGTGGTCTGTTTGTGAATAGATCCCCCTGCCCTTTGGATCTAGAGCAGGACCAGTCTTCCTGACTTCTAGAGCTCTCCCCTTGCAGGTGGGGGAGTGGATCGCCCCAGGCAGGTGAGAGGGCTATTGAAATGAGCTTTTCCTGTCCAGTAATCCTGATATGATTTTACATAGCAGGTCATTTCCTTTCTCTACTTCAGCGAGAGGTATGGTCGTGACACAGGCACTGCTCACAGACTGCCAGCTGCCACTATGGTTCATGGCTTTGTGTTGGACTTTTCTCATGAGTTCTGCAAGACTGGAGGTAACACAGCTATTTCCCCTCTTCACGTTGACTTATTCCAGCACTTCGTGTTCAGATTCGTAGGCTCCACTAGATCCAATTTAAACTACAGACGCTCCCCAGGTTACGCAAACCCGACTTACGGAAATCCGCATTACGGATAAAGTTCCATAAGCTTTTTGTTTGTTTGTTTGTTTTTGGTTTTTTTGCGTAATTGTCGGAGATACGTTCCCAACTTACGCAAAATTCGCCTTACGCATGGTGTTCCATTCCGGAACACCTTGCGTAAGTCAGGGAACTTCTGTACTCCTTTTTGACCTTCCTGACTGTAAAAATATTGATGTTGATGTATTACTTTTAAATTACCTCTTAAAATATAATAAGATTTTCTACTTATTTTTATAATCCCCCAAAACTAATCCAAGGAAATATCTATAAAATATCTAATTCCCTTAAAGAGACCATAGGTTCGGATTGCATGGGCTGTGCATCAAGGCTGTCAGTCAAGGTGGTGTAATCTTTGATCAAGGAGCTTTTAGCATCTGTTCAGAAGTGAGTCAGCTTAAGGCACCTGGCAAAGTGTTATGATTCATTTTGCCATGTATTGAGCCTTCTGAACAATCAGTCGATACCTTTTGCAAAATCTCATATATTCTACTGGATAGCTCACTGATTAGTTAGGAAACAAACTATATTGTATTGACATATTTGTTGCACCTTTCAAATACTATCTCCTGTAGCATATGTCCCCATATTTTAATAAATTGAGTATCTGTGGCATCTACTAGTACATGTCCAGGAACATTTGTGTTAGTGCTACGCCATTGGGGGGTGGTAATGCAGAGCGGGAGTCAGAGATGGAGTTTTTATGTTTGCTAGAGAAAAGGATTAGAGCTGGGGGTTGCAAAGGGTCTAAGGAATTAGGTACCCTAGTAGGTGGGTGGCCTTCTTCTGTAGTCTGCTTTGAAAATCCCATCCTAGACTTGCCCCCTGAAATGGAACTGAAGCATCCTGTCATGGAACCTTCATTAAATGTTTTACGAGGAGAATACTTGAACTCCGTCAGGAGCAGACATGAAAACATGCATAGGGGAAGCGATGGCATCCTGCTCCCAGAGAGGTTTGCGCAAGCCCGTGCCTTCAGTTCTCCAGCCGTCTGATTGAATTAATCACGTAAAAGAAACAACAATGTAAAAAAGTGCTGCTGGGGAGATGAATGCTGATTTAATGGGCAAAGCAAGTGGAATCAAAGGCTATTGTACAATCCAGGGAGTGCTATGGGATAATTAAGATACGAAAGATTTTCAGCTTTTGGCAAGATGTTCACAATAACCCAAGTGAGCTGACAGTAGATGGAAGGAGACAAAAGTTAGAGTGCCCAGGTCTTGGCATACAGATAGAACTAATGTTGGCCAATGGACTGAACGTCAAGGCATAGTGTTGTTCTGGGGCCTGGGTGATCACTTTCATTACATGTTTGATTGTGTGTAGGAAGAACAAATGGGGGAAATGCTGGAGATTTCATAATCTCTCAGACATTTTGCAGCAAGCTAAAGTGGAAAGCCATAGACTGAAATTGTGTAGATCATAATGCTACGGGAATGGCAACACCAGGTGTATTTTACCTTTAATTTGACTGCTCCGAAAAAACTAGATGAAGCATCTTGGAGATACAGAGAGACCTTTTTTTCCACTGTTTTTTCCCAACACGCTAAAGAGATGTAGCGCCCATTGAAGTCAATGAGAACCTTTCCTTTATCAGTATTCACTTGGAAAGAACAGAACTGGGCTGTGACATGAAATACACATTTCCAGAGCTGCTTCATACTGTATTTTAGAGATTCAGTGTGTCTCATACTTACATTGTTATGACTATAGTCAGACCTGGCCCCTGTACTCTAAATTTAGGTTCAGTAGGTTACTGAACCATGTATGAGAGCATTATTCTAGTGTGGACTGAAGCTCTGAAGCCCAAACTATGTATAATTATTTTTATTGAGGTGATGATACTGTATCGATCTATATTTCCCAGTGCTCTAGTGCATCGGAGGAATTAATGTTGGACTATGTTAACAAGAAATAGTAATAAAAATGTAAGAATTTTTCCCTAATCCCATTTCCTGATTAATTACTTGTTTTAAGAATGGGAAAAAAGTACGTCACTAACATTTGATTTCACTTTGGTTAATGAAAGAGCTGGGGGATCCTACCTGAATTTCTAAAAGGGGACAAGAAGTTTTTAAAGGGCCTTGTGTGAGAGATGATTGAGTTATTGTGTGTGTAAGTAAAAGACACAGGATGCAAAGTGTGCACAATTTCCAGCAGCAGGGAATATTTTTCGAGCCTTTTATTCATTTCCAAATGGAAAGAGAGTTATGGAAATGTGAGCGGGCATTACATTAAGTGCTTGAAATATTCCTTCCCTATAGACTAATAAAGGCATGCTTCTTCCATCAAGCAAATTTAGTTTTCTGAAAGCCACATGAAGAGAGATCTGAATCAGTGAACTACACATCTGCCGTAGGATCAGCATTTGTGTTCTCTAATATACTCTGGTGAGGGTGGGCATAACCTCTTAGCTTATCTAGTCGTGTTCTCTACAGCATCTTATTATGCAAATCAGTAATGGACTTTGAAACCAAGCCTGTCATGTAGTTCTTTGGTCTATTTTCCTACCTTAATGGAGACTGAAAGGCATGCTAACCTTTTCAAAACGCTTAGTCTATTTGCATCCCTCCAGTAACAACAGTCAAGTGGGATAGGTCAGAAATGTGACCTGCCGTGTTTATAATGCAGTTATAATGGTTACGATGTCATCGATGGCTATAATTTCATATGGATTCTAGACATCTGTCCTTTTAAAAAATCCAACCTTCAATCAGTGTGAAATTTAAATTTGCAATAGTAATAAACGCGATTTCAAGAGCTGTTTGGGTCGGGTCCCTGCTGAGGTCACTGAGGATGCTAATGCATAAACAAGGAAATAATAAAGTGCAGCTGAGTTTATTTCTGTTCCATTAAAAATACAGGAGAAAGAATCAATATTTCTTTCTAGGCCCTTGGTAGTGGAACATAAATAATTCAGGGTAAAATGGGAAAAAATAATAAAAAGGAATTGGCAGTGCCCTTTTACTCTTTTCCTTTCTGGGGGAGTTTAGATGGAGATGCTCTGTTGTTTAAACTTTCAGACGTTCCCTGGTTTTCGTTCAGATGCTCTCTTTTGTATTGGGTCCATGTTTCAGACCTGCTGTCTTAGAAATAAAATATAATACTTGGTACTTACATACTTTGCACGTTTCATGTAAGGATCTGCAAGCACATCTCAAAGGTGGATGAGAATGATTTGTCCTCATCTGACAGATGAGAGAAATGAGACACAGTGAACTTAAATGTTTTGTCCAAGGTCAGACAGTAAAGACTGGAATCAGCTCAAGTCTCCAGATTATTATTATACTTCATTTGTTTTCTGTAATTCTTCTTACCATGTTTCCTCATTTACAAAGTTATGGGCCAACCCAGAAGTCCTTTACTCTGGGAAAACAACTTAACTGGGAGTTATGCCTGAGGAAGAACTTCAGGATCTGGCCCATTGAGTTTTAATAAGGGCTTGTTCCTTTACAACCCTTCTTCTTTCTATTTGAGGCAGAAGGGAAGCTACCATACTGAATTTGTGACATCACATTTACATCTGTAGCTATTTCTACATCATTTATATAGAATTATAACCACTATTAGGTCAAGGAAAATGAGACTCTGGGTTAGAACAAAGCGAATAATTCACAATTCATTCAACAAAGGTAACCTCTTTTAATGCTTGTGGAATATCCATTAATCAAATCAGAATTTCTTCCAGTTCATGCATTATTCAAGTTTATTTCATTAATACTTTTGCAATTTTTTATTCTATAGCTGAATTGGAAATTTTCAAAATTTAACCTGGGTGTCTTAATTAGGATCAGTCAGATAAATCACATGGTATTCTTTTCTGTTTGAGTTTCATGCCGAGTGACTGTTTCCAGATATGACCTTAATAACGGGTTGCTGTCTGCTCCACATAGAAGTCCCATGGCAATATTTTTAAGGAAAGAGGCTGGCCCGAGTGCCCTCGTCTCCCATTGCTTTGCAGGGTGCCGGCTGCCAATAATGCAGGGGGCTGCAGCCTGCCACCCCAGATGTGACTGCATTTCAGTGGTTGATTAAGTGATCACTGTGGGTGGGATTTCCATGAGCTATTTGAAATTGATTTTACTCTCTTCTTGTCAAAGTCAGTGCTAAAACTCTCACTGACTTCAGTGGGAGCAGAGCTAGAGCGCTGTTGAAAATTCCATCCTGTATGTGCATTGTAGCATGCTTTGGGAGCCTTATGGATGAAAGGTGCTATCTAAATGCCAAGTATCAGGGGGTAGCCGTGTTAGTCTGTATCTACAAAAACAACAAGGAGTCTGGTGGCACCTTAAAGACTAACAGATTTATTTGGGCATAAGCTTTCGTGAGTTAAAACCTCACTTCTTCGGATGCATGATATGCTACAGACGGCAAGGTTGGGGGACAAGGAAATATATGGTGGTAGGCAGGGTCCCTGTTCTGCTCCCACTGAAGTCAAGGAAGCCTTTGAAACAGTCTTCAGAGGGAAAAGATTTGGGCATCTAAAGAAGTACATTAGATAAAAGGAATCACAGAACTGTTGTTATTGTTATTGCTCTTGTGCAAATTTCAACTGTTAATGTGGTTTAGGCAGTTGATGAATTTCCCCCTTACACTCTTCTGGAAATAGTGCATTAAGTTTAGCTATGGTCACGCTGTTGGGGCCTTTGGTACCAGCAACCACTGAGAAATCAAGACGGTGTGATTTGTGGCTGCTGTTAGTGAGAAGCTGTTGGAGAGCTCTGGCTAGTGTGTGCCCTGCATGTGCTTTTAGACAGATTTCCACTGGCGTCCTCGTGTGGGGAGGGTACCTGAAAAAGCCCCTGCCAGGGAGCCAGCGGGTTCCCACGTTGCAATGGCTGCTCTTATTTATTTATTTCTTTCCCCGCCGATGACTTGAAACTGGAATATTTAAGAATGGCCAAAAGCCTGTGAGCTAAAGCAATAGGGTCAAATCCAGCTGTGTAACTCCATTGAAATCAATGCGTTGAATCTGGATCAGAGTGATCAGCCCTGTGGGATGTATTTAAATGCTACGTAATGGGATGTATGGTATGCTTCATAAGCGGATTGAGAACAAAAGCGGTTTTAAAATGTTATCAAAAATCTCTTTTAATCCGGTTTCCCCCCCACACACACACTCACACAACACACATGTTCCCACACACAGAGATACCACACTCACAAAATGACACCTGCTCATTTAATCTGGAGTTTTCTGCAGATGTTATAGGTTTGATTACCAAATATGCTGCAGTAACTAAGGAGAGGACCAACCCGAACCCCAGATCTAAACACCCTAAAACATTGGGAAGTTCAAATCAGACTCACCTCGCACAAATGTTTTTAAATAACAGGTTGGTCAGATTACACCAGTGATAAAGATGACAGTTCCTACAGCATGATTAGACTTCAGTGCACGATCCATGGTAAAGAGGAAAGTGGGATTAATCATTTAGGCCTGTGCAAAGTGAATGCACTGTGGGTGTGAAATTCTCCTGTCCCCGGAGCCTGGTGGGGATATGTAACACCCACTGCGCGGCCACTGCATTGGTGCATGTTCTGATGCAGGGTGCAATCCGAACACAAACTAACACACACAGACACAAGTATCTTACCTGCACTTCAAACAGGCTTCTAACTTTGTGACCTTTTTTCAAAGATCAGGAGAAACTAGAAGCACCATGGCCGAGCACACACATCCTACAGGCTTTCTCAAGAGTGTTCTTCTTTAAGCTCCCTTCTTATTTGCTTTCTCTTGTGCTCTTATTATAGGGCAATCCATTGTACTTCCAATCTGCCAGAAATGTTACAGTGAACATTCTCAATGAGAAGACTAAAGTCCTTACTCGTCTTGTAACAGGTAAGGAAGAGAAAACACCAGAGGAAAGAATTAAGACGACGTAAAGGACCCTGTGCTGTGGGATAATTTATTATCATTAAACAGTAGAGAGGAGGATAGCTAAGGCTTCTAGTAAAGTACAAGTTAAAAGTTAGCTCCGCTTTGTAGAAACAAAAGATAAGAAGGTTAGAGCTGTGCTGGAGAAGAAGCTGACTGCACATATCTAATAAGGAAGCAGAAAATCATTGTCATTTGAAAGTCAATCCAGATAGTTGTATGACTTCAGGGTCAGGAAGAAAATATTCACCCTGACATTTCATTTGTAACAGGCACAGGATTGTCCCAAGATACTTTTAACTGGCCTAAGATCTCTAGAACTCTGTTGGTTAGTAGCAGCTCCGCACATACGCTCTGCAATTGACTGCTTTCCAAACCCAAAGCCCCTTCTGCTGCTAAAGACCCCTTATTCTCGCGAGCATTAGCACTTCATGTTTGATGGGGAAACCAATGTTTCAGGAATCCACAGCACGGGTGTGTCTTTGAGAGCATGGGTGATTTGTGTCGAGAGCGCAGCATGTAAAATGCTTAATATACAAATAGAGCAGTCTATGGCCAGGGAGAAGTATTGCTGTGTGGCGGAGCCAATAATCCATAAAACATGTTGTTTCTACATGAGTTTGGATTGTCTGGCTGGCTTATGTAACACCTGACCTCCAGTCACAGTGCTAAATAATTAACCAGCTTCAGTAACCAATGACTTAAGGCACATTTGAAAATTGCCTTGAGGAGGGAAATAAATTCAATCCTGAGCTCCCAGATTCTGCCCTTCAAAAGGAACTTGTTTACTTTGTTGGTCATTTGCCATTTATTTCCCATGGAATCTTTGTGTCACTCGAGTGACTCTGTTTTGACAGACCTTGGAAGTGTCTAGATGGCCGTTAGTAGAAGTTACAGCAGCTCTGTAACACACGCGGGCACACACAAAGCACACACCATGCCAACACTGAAATGAGACCCAACACAGCAAACTGGCTAGTAGAGATGCAAGCTCTAGTGAAGGCAATGGAGGTTGACTTTTGGAAAAGATCATAAACTTACTGCTGCCTGCCTATTTGGCTTGGAATGTCAGATGCTTCTTCACCACGGGGATCAGTGCAACGTAAATACCCAAATACTTTTATTTTGATGTATAAAGGTTGCAATCAACACCCATGACATGCTCTGGGTATCTTTGCATACTCTTAAAAGTCATGGTAAATTATATGATACCACATAATATAACTGAACCTAAATGTAATTACTCTAAAAATCTCCTGCTCCATAGGTTAGAAACCAACTCCTGATGACAGCAGTAATCGTAATCCAATATAGTAGTGTGTCCATCAGCCCACATCCCCCTTACATGCCTCAGAAGAAGGCTGGGATCACACGGCATGTCTCAAACACAAATTCTTTAATGAGGAGTGGGAAAGAGAATTCCACAATTGCGAGGCCTTCATAGAGAACACCCTGCCAGCTGCTCCCATCTCTTTAAATTGAGGGATTTCCAGTTTAAGCAACTCTGCTGATCTCAGCTGAGGTGGAGTGGCATGCGGAGCGAGGCTGTCTTCTCAGGGAACCTGTTTCCACATAGGGCTTTACCGGTTAAAACCAACATCGGGAACTCCACATAGAGAACTCCCAGGCTGCCAGCTCATGGAAAGCCGATGATGTGAGATCTCAGTGTGACACTCTGATTAGTAAGCAGGTGCTGCATTCTGCACCAGTGTCAGTTTCCAAGTGGTCTTAAGATGTAGTCCCGTATTGAGTGCGTTGCAGTCGTGGGTAGGTAGAGAGAGAAATTCGAACCTAAAAGCTGCCAAAAATTGTGAGATTTTCTCAGAATGGTTTGCAGGATCCTTTAGCTTTTCCACAGAATTAAACAGTTTCTACCTTCTGTGCCCACCATTGTGCACACAGTTAATAGTTTGTGCAGTCGGGCAGCGCTGGTATAAATGCTAGTGCACACAACTGCATGTGGAAGCAATTGTGAGCACACAACGTTAGAGCCCGCATTTAAAAACCTTGGCCTTTCAAGAGTCATTTCTTTTCTCTTCTGAGAAGTGAGACCAGTCAGGGAGACAGTGAGAGAAACATTTGGGGCTGATCATCTGCCATGAGCAGTGGCAAATCCATCCGGTTTTGTTGTGCGTGGCGTGGGATAGATAGGAGAGGAATGTGAATTACAAGTCGAGTCCAGGTCAGGTGGCAGAAGGGTCAGCTCCTTGCACTGCTGAGCCACAGACCAGCATGGAATGGCCACGAGGGCAGGGAATGTTTGTCAGACTTTGGAACGAAAAGCATTAGATTGCGGAGCATATCAAGAGACAGCAGTAGTATTAAGATAAGAGCTAAATACTGGGGAACTATTACACATATAAAACTTTCTGAAATGTTAAAGGTGACTACCCTTTATTTTGTCTTGTACACACTTGAAAGCCAGTCACTTAGAGTCTCATCCTGAAGGATGCTCATTTGAAAATGCTCATCACTTCTCAGGATCAGACTCTTAGTTCTGTACCGCATCTGCCCCTGTTGATTTCAGTGGAACGGGCCATTAGTCTACAGTTCAAAATGAAGCACTTGTTCCTGATTTTCATATTCCTTTTGGATTGGAGCGTGTCAGATACCAGCATCAGTTTGTTCGGGGTAAATTTGATTTACATGGAAGTGAGAGCCAAGCAAAGAAAGGGCAGATGTTGGACTTGCTTCCTTTCCTCCTTTTCATATACTCACACCTTGCAAAAAGCTTGGTACCTGGTACAGCTGTGCCAATGCACTTAAATCAGGGCCGGTAACATTCTCTGCTATTTCATGCCTGGGTCTTTCTTTAGCAGAAACTCTCAGTTGTGACAAGTTGCTTGATGGTTTTGTAATGTCAACAAATGTTCATTAAGGCGTAGAAAGAAATCATGGTAATTTTATAGGGCGGGTTAAACATCATATTATTACCCTTTCCTAAGGACAAGTCACACTCTCAAGAGGAGAATCTCTCTGTGGTCTATCAAATTGTAGATCATACATGCAGAGTTACTGGGATAATCTCAACACTCAGATTTATTACATTCATAAAAGTACCGTATAGTTTTCTTCAGAAAACATGGGCTAAATCTTTTCTCCCGTTCTAGGTCCCCAAGCAGTGGAAGCACACAGCCAAAAATTTGAGGTGAAATCCCTCTCTGGAAAATTGCTGTTTTCTGCAGATGACAACGAAGTGGTCGTGGGAGCAGAGAGACTGAGAGTTTTAGGTAACAGCTCTTAGACAAATCAACTGTTTAAAACTGATCTAAACTTCTCTGAAAGTTTTCTAAGAGTTTGGTCGAGCTCGGTTTGAATTCAGCACCAAAACTCTTGTTGACATCAGTGGGGGTTGTTGGATCAGGCCTTGGGAGACTGGCCTGCTCATGGGATTGGTAATGGGACTCACTGCCTTGCACCTACATCTTTGCTTTCAATGTGCCTCAGGTTGATTGTGACCATTGCTGCCATCTGATGGCTGTTGGCTAGCCTTCATAATAAGTGACTGGTGGCTGCAATCCAGTTTCACTGGAGAAGTAAATAACTAGTTTTGGCAGTCTTAGCAGAGAGGCCAAACCCTGGATGATTTTAGAGGCTGAGCTAACGGCTCAATCCTTTGGGTCCAAGGTGAAGGATGACGATGGGGCAGTGTGGGGGAGCTTTCACGGCCACAGTCACTGTCTTGGGAATAAATAGAGGGCTCCAGTCCTGTTGATCTGGTCCCTTTCACCAACCCTACATTCATTCTAAAGCAATACGATTTTTAGAAGAACTGCTGCCCACATCGTATTTTTAGTCTTCTTACTAATTTCCTTGATATTCTATAAGCCTTTATCTTAATTACCTATTTTTTCCTTAATATCCATATGAGAGTTTGGTGTGTCTTGGTGTGGCTTTTTTTCTGGCATGGCTTAATCCACTAGACCCAATAAGGGATTCACCCCCTTGGCAGGCAGCCAGACTCTCCACTGTTGTCCTCCACTGGAGTTCTTCAGTAATTCAAGGTAGGCCGGGGTAACTTGAACTCCCACTAGACTCTATAGGAGTCCTACTGGCAGGATTCTCTGTTGGAAGCCACAGAATTGGTGCATCCTTCTGCTGCTCCTCATCTTTGACCAGCTTCATTTACTTTGAGGGCTGTGCTTGTCCTGAAAACCTCTCCCCTATAAACCAGGGGTTTGTCTCTTTATGCCACTGCAGCCTGGATCAGCTAGCTCCCCAGAGTTTCCTGCACCAGGTCCTTCTGTCAAAGTTTACGCTGGCATTAGCTTGTGAGTATGAGTGGTGGAATGTCTGAGCAGCCTTTGGGTTTATTTCAGTTAGGTGGAAAAGAGACTGTTGAGGTGTTTTTAATAATTTTTAAACATTTTTTCCTCATAATTATAGATGGTAACCCTTTTAGAAGCGTGAAGGTTTTTCACCTTCCTCTGCAGCATGAGGCCCGGGTCACTTGCAGGTTTAAACTAGTGTAAATGGTGGATTCTCTGTCACTCGAAGTCTTTAAATCATGATTTGCAGACTTCAGTAACTCCGCCAGAAGTGAGGCAGGTTCGGTGGCCTGCCATGTGCAGGAGCTCAGACTAGAACATCATGGTGGTCCCTTCTGGCCTTACAGTCTGTGAGCCTAAATCTGTTACCTTCCAGTATGGTGCTTGCTGTTTGGTTATCGTAGACTTGCAAAGGAGTATTGGGTGGAGGATGTTTTTAATTGAGAAAAAAGAGCATTTAAGTGTTTGTTTAAAAAATAAAACAACCCACATATCTCTGAAATATACCTATCTATATCTATCACTTCCTGTATGGAATATATATATGTTTATATGGATTTTGTAATATGAGGCTTTCTAGACTTCATGGTGTGTCTTTTTTATAAGAAAATTTAAAAATTGACCATTAAAGCAAATGTGCAGTTTTAGAGAAGTAGAGTATATACCACAGAGCTAGGCTCTGAACACAAGTCTCCTATCCTCCACTGCATTTTTCAGAGATATTTGATCAAATCAATTCTTATGAATTCAGGAGATGATCAGTCTAAGTATTCTCCTGGAGATCTCAGAGTAGACGGATATTTTAGACCATTTTTCTTGGTCAAACAAAGTGATAATTAACTGATAAAAACTATTCCACAGGTTGCAAATACTCCTTTTCAGATGACATAGCTCGAAAAATGTTTGTCTATTATTTACTTGAATTGCTCTGGAGGAACCAGCAGTAGTTTTAGATATATCAGTTTGAGTTTATGCCTCATTTTAGTCACTGGAACGTAAGGAGTGGGGAGCTTGCTAATGCTAGAGTGCATTTTTATTTATGTTTGCAGCAAAATCTCTCTCAAGGTTTTATCAGGCTTAGGCAGAGACATGAAAGAAGAAAAGATATGGGGACAGGAGAATTGAGGTTATACTGTACAGTATTTCAGTAACCTTGAGCTGCAACATTTTTAGCGTTTGTGTTGGGCTTTGATTTTTTTTGCCCTCATTTCTGTAAGCTAACGGTGTCTCAAAAAGTGGTTGCCACAGCTGCTTACTGTACCAGGAGATGTTAGACTGTATGTTTGTATTCCTTCCAATAGTCTTGTCAGGACCTGAGGGTCAGGATCCTGGAGGAAGATAGGCAGGAGTAATGGCAGGAGTCGGCGTCAAGCTGGGGGGTCAAAGCCGGAGTCTGAGTCGGGAGTCGAGCCGAGGGACAGAACTAGAGGCAGGATCAAGAATTGGGCCGGGAGTCAATACCAGGGATCCGGATCAGTGCTGGGGCTCCGGGGATCGATGGAAGTCAGCATATAAGTCAGAGGCGAGGACAATTCCAGGAGTTCAAAGGCAGAGAAGCAGGACAGTGATGGCAGCTAAGTAGGAATCCACATTGTTGCCTGGACACTTCTAGGAGCCCGTCAGGGATCACTAAGGCCACTGGCAGTCGGATCACTTGAGGCAGAACTTACTGTAGTGTGCAGCCTCTGAGGATTGTGGTCACAGGGGGGGTGGCAGTGTGTGGATATTGGTTACCTATCAGCCCTGCTGGCCCAGGTCCAAGTCCCAGTGATCCTTACTTAACCCTCTTCTCTTTGGGGTGCCCCCACCAAGCTGGTTTTGTCCGGCTGGGATGCATGGAAGGCCGCCACGCGGTTTGGTGCATGTACCTGGGACGCCGGCTCGCAGGATCGCTCCTTGGGACCGTAGCCTTCCCAGTCAGTGAGATACCAGAGGGAGCCATGTTTTATTTTTAGGGTCCAGTATTTCATGGACTGCATGTTCACTATGACCCTGGACTGAACTGGGGGTGTGGGAAGGCAGTTGGATTCAGTTCACAAAGGGGTTGTCCACATCTGGCTTCAGTAGAGATAAGTGGAACACGGGGTGTACCCTCAAGGATCTGGGCAGAACGGTCCCAAGGTTGATCACCTGCCCGATCAGAGATGGGCCAAGGCACCGGTGGTCCAGTTTGCAAAAGAACCAGTATCTTGGTCCCAGGTTGCAGCTCAGACTGACTGTCTTAGTTGAGGTGTGTTGGTAGGCCATCCACGTTCTTCTCAAAAGCATCCATGTAGTCATAGTACTTGGTGGTGGGAAGAGCAGGAATCAGCCCCTGACAGTGGTCTCAGCTGGGCCACAGCCTGGGCCTGAGTGCAGGTGACCTGGACTTGAGCTAGAGTGATATGTTTGGAGGCCAGGACTCATCCAGTGGTACACACAAGCAAACTGCTCACAGAATTCGTAGTGGAAACTGACTTTCCACTCATGCCAAAGGACGTGTGGGTCATGAGTGGCCAGCCACGAGACACCAAGCATCACGGGGGGAAGTGGGCCAAGCAGACCACTCCGAGCCATAGGATTTCTCTTTGGTGTGGATAACAACTTCCAGGGGCACTGTTCCTGGGCCCGAGGACAGGAGCGAGCCATCTATAGTCTCCACAAGGCTGGTTTTTGCTGCATGGGGATAGCTAACGTCTGTGCCATATCAACATCTATAAAATTGGCCTCAGCCGTGGAGTTCATGAGCACCCACTGTGTGGGGATTTGTTGGGGCTTCCCTGGGACATGCAGGCAAATCTGGATTTGCAGATGCAGTTTGGGCTCGCTGTGCATTGGACATGCTTCAGTGAGAAGTAGGGGACAGCCAGCAGGATGGATACCCTGGGGCCTGCCCAAGCCAGCCCTCCTTACTGGGACCGGGCTTGGTGATATCCTGACTTTTTCGGTGTGAGAGCCTCGAAGGAGAGACGGTGAGGGCATAGCCAGATTGCACAGTAGAAACAGAAGACGGGGTGTTGGTGGCGCTCCCTTTCCTTACAGTTCACGTGACAATGGGCTGTGTCGATTTGCGTGGGGTGTGGGACTGGAATGGAGACGGGCATTGGGGAATGCCAGCGAGGGGGCAGCACAGCCCCCTTCCTCGTTTTGCTCGCGCAACCTTTGTCAATGCGTATGGTGAGGTTGATGAAGGCGTCTAGGTTGGTCGGGGCTTCCACATGAGCTAGCTCATCGTTGACGTCTTCATGTAATTCTCCACCAGAATTGGTAGATCTGGGCTGATTTGTTCCATTCTGTATTGGAGACGAGATACTTAGAGTGGGAGGCATTGGAGGTGGCTGTTCCCTGCCCTTGCCATGGTTTTCACAGGGCTGCTTTGGCCAAACAAGCCTGATGGGAGTCATTGACGATAGAGGGAAAGACATGGAGGAAGGTGTCCCAGTCTGATAGTGTTGAGCTCTGTCATAGGGTGAAGCCGAATCCAGCACCTCCGCCATAATTATGAGTCCTACTTTGGCCTGGTCAGTGGGGTGGAACCGGAGCAGAGCAGGAACAGCTGGCGACACTGGTTGAGGAACCCCCTAAACTTTTGGTGATTTCAATTGAAATGCCCCAGGAGGGGGACGGTTTGCATGGAACGCAGTGTTCTCATCCCACACACAGGTGGTCTGCTCTCACGCTGTCTGCTTCTCAGCGGTGCACTGCACCACCCATCACGTGCAGCATTTC
Source organism: Chrysemys picta bellii (assembly GCF_011386835.1). NCBI lineage: Eukaryota > Metazoa > Chordata > Testudines > Emydidae > Chrysemys > Chrysemys picta. The sequence goes on from NC_088798.1 coordinate 107,478,302, forward strand.
TGCTGTGTATCCAGGGGAGCTGCATCGACGGGGTTCTCAGATGACAGCTGCACCTGTTGTGTTTGCAATGTCGGAAGTTCTTCCTGGGGGCTGTCAACTTGTTCAAGTGTGTCTAATATATTTTGGGACATGCCGGATAAGGGGCAGCCCTCTGCCTCCATGCGCCCCCCCCCCCCCCCGAGCCAGCCTTCTCCATGGGTTATATGGGGGGTCCAGGCAAATTGTCAGGACCCTGGGCAGAAGTAGGCAGGACTAGTGGCGGAAGCTTGGGAGCCAGGATCTGAAGCTGGGGTCAGAGCTGGGGTCTGAGTCAGGAGTCAAGCCAAAAGTCAGAGTCAGAGACAGGATCAGGAATCAAGCTGAGGGTCAGTGTTGGGATTCTGGGGGTTGATTGGGAGTCAGGATCCAAGTTGGAGCTGAGGTCAGTACAAGGAGTTCAGAGGCAGAGAAGTGGGAATCCACACTGTTGCCTGGACACATCCTGCTATGCCCCATGGTCTTATATAGGATACCATATATATCAGGTATCCTATATAAGGGACCGCTAAGACAACTTTCAGTCAGATCACTTGAGATGGGACTTTCTGTGATGTGGAGCCGCTGCAAATTGCGAGTTGCAGGGAGTGGCCAGGTTACAGAAGCCGCTGGGTGGCAGCATGAGGATGTTGGTTATCTGATACCACTGCAGGCCTGGGTTCAAGTGCCGCCGGTCCTTACATGAAGCTAGTCCAACTTGTATAGAGGCAAAGTCCTCTAATCACTTTGAGATATCAGGGGCTGTTGGTGTCTCTCTGTTGACACTTATCTACTCTATGTAAATAATCTTGACATGTTCTTGTTGCTGTATGTGTCCTTGTTACTGCAGGATGTGCAGGACTGCAGTCCAGCATGAAAGTCATTTTAGAGAGGTTAGCACAGCAGTTATTGGACACGTAATCTTATTATTTATAATTAGTGTCTTCGTTTGTACTTTCTTCCAATTTGGTTCTGAAAAACAGTGCCAATGCCTTAAAATGACAAGAGTGATGTTTTCTTTTGAGACTGGTTTCTGCTTTGAATTCTTAAAGACTTCTTCAGTATTAGCAAAGCATTAAAAATCCAATCGAAGATCTGAAAGACAGAACTTTATAACAGGTACCAGGAGGGCAGATGTTGTATTTGAGGTGGCATTTGAACTTCTACAATTTGAGTTTGTAGATTACAAAATGAGAGCTGCTACTTTTATGGGCATTTTAAACCCCTCAAAACACACAGGACCAGATTCATGCCCCCTCCCCGGCTCCATTTCTCACACTTAACAGGACTACTCCAAAGAAAGTACTATTCATGTTTTTAAATAATCCCAAACGTTTTTTTGAAACCTCTCTGAGAGTTTCCCTCTCCTGTTGAGAACAATGAGAGCTGCCGGCTGTTGGGCGCTTTGACGACTTCATTTAGTTGCCTAAACAGGAGCTGAACTCATTTGAAAACCCGGCCCATACTTTCAGTGCAACACTTGCAACGGACCAACCACCTTTTTCCATCAGCAAGATAGTGTGTCTGAACTGCACACCACTGAGGGCTAGATTTTGGGTTGGAGCGCATGCCTGCACAGAGGCGGAAAGGAAATAAGAAACCATCCGCCTTAGATTACCCAGACCTTGTGTCCAAGTAGGAAGGGCTCAGAGATGCTGCCCACCTGCTGCTCCCTGTGCCCAGAACAGGTGGACAGGCAGGAGCAGGGAATGGGCAGAACCTTGGTTCTGGCCCACCAACACATCAGCCAGGACAGCTTAGCTGATGCCAGGATGGGGAGTAGTAATTGGTTGCTGCTATAGCCCAGAAATAACTTACTACCCTTCTGGAGCCATGAAGGAAGTGTATCTCCTTGAGCCACTATTCCTTCCCTGGGATGGCCCAGCCATACACCGCTCTTGTCTCTCTTTGCCTTAGGTATGTATATGGCCCTCGTTACCATAATATTTGAGTACCTCACAATCTTTAACGCATTTATCCTCACACACCCCTGTGAGGTTGTGCAGGGCTGTTACCCCATTTACAAATGCCGAACCGAGGCACAGCGAGACGAAGTGACTTGCCGAAGGTCACACAGGGAGTCTGTGGCAGAGTGGAGAATTTAACCTGGTTACTAGGCTGGTGCCCTAACCACTGGATCATCTTCTATACTACGGGTATGGCTTTGCTTCACAGTCAAGCCATAAGAAGCTGAATCTGCCACCATTACTCCCACTGAGTAGAACTTCACTCCTCATTGAGTGCCACGTGGCAGAAATCACTGAGGAGGACAGCTTAGGGTTCCCTATATCCTCCCCCACAGAGTACAGCTTGGCATGCGCCAAAAAGACAATCTCCCAAGGGCTCATAAACTCTCACACTCTGAACAGTGGAAGGAGAAACAAGCTAGCCCTAACTAAATTCACACGTTGTGCTGTAACCAGTTCCCCTCTCTCACATCCCCCTTTTTCCCCTCTGAAATAAAACAAATTATCAAAAGAACAGGAGTACTTGTGGCACCTTAGAGACTAACAAATTTATTAGAGCATAAGCTTTCGTGGGCTACAACATATATATATATATATGCATCCGAAGAAGTGGGTTGTAGCCCATGAAAGCTTATGCTCTAATAAATTTGTTAGTCTCTAAGGTGCCACAAGTACTCCTGTTCTTTTTGAGAATACAGACTAACACGGCTGCTACTCTAAAACAAATTATGATAATCTAAAAAATGTTGTATCTGAGAGATGCTTCAATAAAAGAACATTGAAAAATAACTTTGATATACATTAATTACCAATTTCGTTTTGCAACACATTGAACATTATAGCATTTATAAACAAAGGATAATCATAAAGCATTATTCTAAGTGTTAATTAGCTCTATTTATTCTCCAGATTAGTTTTTAAATATGCCCTTTAGATGCCACTAGATACTAATTACCAGAGTTACATTATTATCTCTATACAAAAGCATTTTTAATTAAATCTAAAGCAATTTAAATTAGTGTGAGTTTTTACAGAAATTAAACTGTGGTCAGATGCTTAATTTAGCCTTTTAAAACAACATCAGATGACATGCTAGAATCAGTTCTCCCAAAGGCCCTGACATCTGTTTGGACGTTAGATTTCAAAGTTTGTTTTCAGGAAAGCTTGCCAACAAACTCCGGTGATTAATATTTATGCTGGAAAGTGAATTGATGTTTTTCTTTTACTGACTATTGCTGGAAATCCAGCTGAATTGAGATGATCTTAAAACGAGAAAATACGGAGCGTGCTTATGCAGTATACTGGCCGTTTTGGTCTCTGGTTTTGAATTGTAGAGGAAGTGCCGATATAGATGTGTGGGAGTCGGGTTGAGGTGCAGTGGGACGTAGTCACTGTTCACATGTGCCATATTTGGTGGTTCTTGTGGTATGACAAAGATCACTAATAAGGCATCTAAGAGTTTCCTTTGATTTCAGTAGGCTTTGCATAAGGCCCCTATTGTATAAAACATACGAGTTCCAGGGCAGAGATTGTCCCCCGGTCAATGGAGTCCCAAATGTGACTACCATAATATAAATAGTTACTATTGCTACTACTTCTAAACACTGGGTCAAACCCTCTCCCCATGGTACAGCCCAGCTAAAGGTTATGGTGGGATGGAATCCAGACCCTTCAGCTTCCCAGGCTCATGACTGCAGTATCTCTTCTGCAGGGGAGTTTGACCCAACTCTCAGTCTGCCCACAGTACATCCCTACACACCAGAAAGTCAGAGCCCCCTTGGAGCTGAGTTGTCCCCTTTCATTGTCTCCTCTCCCATAGCCATGTCTGTTTAGCAAAACTGCAATGGTTCTACTGTTCTCACATCCTTCTGTGGCCCGAAGTGGGGGGCCCATGGTAAATTCCATGTGGACCATGAAGTGCAGCATCAGTATACAGAATTTAGGGGTGTTGCTAACCATACTTGCTTTCTGGACCATTTTCTGTTTTGGGATCATAGTTCTTAGGAGCAGTTTTTCCTCCTGGTTTGATTTTACTAATGTGTCTAGTAACTCAGGTGCTGAAATGTAATTGCTAATTTATTAATAGGTCTGTAGTCACTTGTTCCAAAAGCACATTTGTACTTCGTTATTTACAGGAGAAATGTATTAACACCGTAAAGGTTTTAGTTAATAAGCAATACAAATGGGAACCAACATAACCTGGCATGCCTATGGTTAAAGAACTCTCTGCGTAATGGCCTCACAGAACTATCACTTGAAACCAAAGGTTTGTTTTTGGTTTAATCTGTTTTGGATTTGCAACCTTGTGCTCACAAGTATTGGACTGCCACTACCCAAGAGAGGATGAAAAAGGAATTTGCATTGCCCTCATCACTTTTCAGTTTGGTCAGGAAGAGGACATGATTTAATATGAATGTGATGAACTAATATCTCTGTGTAAACCATTCCAGCTGTCTCAACAGCTTTGCATCCTCAAACATTTTCAATAGGTCTTGTGTTGCCGTGATCTGGGAGGAACAAAAGAGGTGCTACTGTTCTGTCCAAGCCTGATAGGGAACCAGTAAGCTTCCTGATTCTTTTAACGTTGCACTTTTAGTAAATTCTTGGCATATCCTTTCCATACTGGGCTAGCTGAGATTTGTACAGCAGAATGAGTATAATAGTACAGCTGAGTTTTTATGAATACTAGCCACAAAGTTATTTGCTTGTCAGTTACTTTTATAGCAACGGTAAATGGTAAACTCAGGACCTTTCAGGTGGAGATGGAAAATGAGATGGAGAATCTTATGAGTTATAGTCATTTTTTATCATATACACTTCTCTGAGGGCTGTTTGTTTCTATCTAAAATGTTCGGGTCAAGACCTCTGCCTAAACGTTGCCGTGGTAATTGTGCGTTCACCATGGCTTTTGGCCGGGGTCTGCATGGCACTCTGAGCAGTAGCACTAGTTTCCCACCTTTGGAGGCAAAGCTTCAAGTCTGGTACAAGTCCAAATGAAATGGACCATGTGCTCTCACCATTATGTCCACGGAAATGCTGTGTGTGTGGACAAATAGCAATCTTGACTCCCAGTGCTGAAATAGAGAGGACTGTGCGTGTTTATTTCTGAGGTGAAGCATCCCGGCCGCAGTTCCAGTAGCTAGCTCTAAAAGATGGTTGTGTCCGATTAAAACAAGGCACTGTGCTGTAGATGGTGGAAGGCCACTTCTTTAGGAGGCAGCTGTGAGCCTGCAACACTCATTCTCAGTTTCTGCCCAGTTCTGACTGAGCTCTTCAGGGCATTAAGTAGTACTAATAATGTAACCTTGGAGTGAGAGCCACATTCTGCCATCTGTGCGATGAAGAATGGACAAAGAGAAAAATTAGGGTACTGATGAAACATTATGACACATGTAGATAACAGATTTTAGCCTTGGCAGCACTACGGCTGGAAATAGTATTCATTTCCTTTGTTCATCAGACAAAGATGTGTGACTGGAGCCTTATCAAAGCTCTAATGTGTTTTCTTTGCATCACTGGGTGTAGAGGAGCGGACTCACCCCTGCGGCGCCTCCTGCTGGTCGTCTCAGGAATTAGCTCTTCCAGCATCCTGGAGCGCCCCCTGCAGGCCGGTGATCCGCCTGTCCTCTGGCCCCCGTGTCCCTCCCGGACCCCAGTGCCCTTGTATCTGGGGTGCTGCCCCCTGGCAGTACACCCCTCAGTACTAGGGTCTCCCCTCCCTGGGGAACCCCCACCCACTAGCCCTACCTCACCTCAGCACTAGGCCACTGCTAGTCACCAACTAGCCCCCGCTCCCTGGGGCAGACTGCAGTATAGGCCACTCATCACAGGCAAGGTTGGGTTTGGACCTGCTGCCTTGGCCTAGCCCTGGGCTGCCCTCTGCAATGCCCAGTACCCCTTGGCCTCCTACTAGGCCGCAGCCTGGGGCTATCCAGGCTGGAGCTCCCCAGCTCCTCAGCCTTTCCCCAGCCCTACTGCACTACAAGTACCCTATGTCTAGCTCCCTGCAGCCAGGCCCCTTCTCTCCCTGAACACAGAGAGAGACTGTTTGGGCTCCTGGCTCACAGCCTTTTTATACAGGCCAGCTGGGCCTGATTGGAGGATGGCCCAGCTGTGGCTGCTTCCTCAATCAGTCCAGCTTTGCGGCTCTCAGCCACAACCTTCCCCCAGGGCTGTTTTAATCCCTTCAGGGCAGGAGCGGGGTACCAGCCCGCTACACTAGGGTGCAAAAAAAATCACATTTAACAAAGCAAAAAGGGATGCAATGAGAAATCAATATCCAGTCCGCCAGTAACTAAAGGCATGAGAAAAGGGGATCCATTTGCACTGTTTGGCTATGACTTGCAGTGGAGCTGAGGGAGGAAATGAGGTTTCTTCCTCACCTTCACATCCTTCTAGCTGTTTGTTGGGGGGGAGGGGTGTTATGTTTTGGTTTTTTTGTTAGCGTTGGCATTTTGTTCATGCATTTAAAAACAGCTAACGCAGACGTGAGTAAGAGAATTCTCCCGCATTGTACGTCCTTCTGAGTCTCCACTCTCACAAGTCGGAATTCCTTTTTTTGGAACTTACATCCTCGTACTGCCATTTAGGGACTATCCAGCCTCCATCAACAAGCCCAATGACGGGATGTTTCAGAGCGTTTGAAAATGGCAAATGTGGAGGCTAGAGCACAAAGAAAGAGCCAGATCCTGTAACATTTATACACAAGCGTATTCACTATTCATGCGAGTCCTCCTATTGACTTCAGTGAGACTACTCATACAGAGCCGGATCCAAACCCAGTTGACATCTATGGCGTCTCTCCATTGACTTCTGGTCCAGATGGGGAGTCATGTGACTAAGGGTATGACAGACCTGGCCCTAATTTGCAATTAGGGCAGAATTACACATTGTCCTATTCATGGTACTGGTAGAATAGTGTGGGTCTCACACTAGAATGGTAGGCAGATGTAAGACACCTGGGAGAAACGCCATCTGTAGATGGAAGAGGTGGTGAAGGAACAAATTTAAATGCCCAGAGGGGGTTAAGGGACAAATCTGAATGCCCGCTCCAATGGGTTTTGCTCTAGATCCATGACCCAACAATTCAGCCACTCTTTGAAAGCAGGGTGCTTTCCCCTGCTAAATAGCTGCTTAATTGATCAGCATAAACTCAAAGCAACAAAAGACATGGCTGTCTGAAAATTTTAGACTAAGGCAAAGCCAAGAATAGGATATGCTGAAGGTTTTCATCTTTCCCTCTATCCCTTCCCAAATATTTTCACATACAGATCTGCAGCACAAATTACTGTAATAAGCATAATGATATAAACATAGATGGTGTTTTAGAGAACGTATGAAAGACACAGTGGTTCCTGTCCTGAATACCTTTTCTGTTATTAGCTTTCTGACAAATGTGTCTCAGACAAAATAGGGCAGTCAATGTCCTTTATGCTAATGGAATGGTTATATCCAACAGGGAACAGTCAGAACTTCAGATGCCGGAATGTCAGGGCATAGCTTCCAGACGGGAACAGTAGTTCTAGGTGCTTTTTCTTTCAATGTTACCACAGCCTACTTCTTCCCTCCCTACACATGCAAATTCACACAACACAACTTCTCAAGCTTGTGTTCTGCAGATGTGCCATTATTCCCGAGTGGACATCCACCTATCGTATAGGTATTAAAGATACAGTGGCTGACTCCTGTCACACTGTAACACTGAAATACAGCAGCTCAGTGTCTCGGTCCTTGGTGTGACAGAAAGTGCTTTTGTGACTTAGGACTTCTTGTGGTGATACGTTTAGTGAATGTCCCTGGACACCATAGGCGGTAATGCTATGTATATTTTAGTGTCTCTTTTCTGCTTCCACTATTGTGTAGAAACAATCTAGTTACTTGAATCACTTGCAGTGCCGGCTCCAGCATTTCTGCCACCCCAAGCAAAAAAAAAAAAAAAGCCGCGATCGGCGGCGGCAAAATTGGGGAAATAAAAAAGCTGCAATCGGCAGCAGCAGTTCGGCGGCAGGTCCTTCGCTCCTAGAGGGAGTGAGGGACCTGCCGCCCCCAAATTGCCACAAGTGCCGCCCCTCTCCCTTGGCCGCCCCAAGCACCTGCTTGTTAAGCTGGTGCCTGGAGCCGGCCCTGATCACTTGCATTATTTAGATTTGTTCTGTAGACGCAAACACCAAGACATTGCCAGCAGATCAAGGGACGTGATCATTTCCCTCTATTCAATATTGGTGAGGCCTCATCTGGAATACTGAGTCCAATTTTGGGCCCCACACTACAAGAAGGATGTGGAAAAATTGGAAAGAGTCCAGCGAAGGGCAACAAAAATCATTAGGGGGCTGGAGCACAGGATTTATGAGGAGAGGCTGAGGGAACTGGGATTATTTAGTCTGCAGAAGAGAAGAGTGAGGGGGGATTTGAAGCAGCCTTCAACTACCTGAAGGGGGGTTCCAAAGAGGATGGAGCTCGGCTGTTCTCAGTGGTGGCAGATGACAGAACAAGAAGCAATGGTCTCAAGTTGCAGTGTGGGCGGTCTAGGTTGGATATTAGGAAAAGCTTTTTCACTAGGAGGGTGGTGAAGCACTGGAATGGGTTACCTAGAGAGGCGGTGGAATCTCCATCCTTAGAGGTTTTTAAGGTCAGGCTTGACAAAGCCCTGGCTGGGATGATTTAGGTGGGGATTGGTCCTGCTTTGAGCAGGAGGTTGGACTAGATGACCTCCTGAGATCCCTTCCAACCCTGATATTCTATGATTCTATGATAGATAAGCTGACTCAAGTTAGGAACTAGCAAACCAAATATTGCTATGCTCTTTCATAGATAAAATGGGCCACATCCCCAAGTGGTGTAAATTATCATAGTTCACTTACATCAGCTGCAGATCTGGCCCATAATATCTACTGTGTTGTTCATTATAAAGACTATTCCTATGTTCCCTTTGCCAATCTCTGGGGGCTCGATCCTATGCTCATTGAAATCAATGGCAAAGCTTCCATTGACTTGAATGGGAGAGCTTTCAGCTTTCCACATTTTCACATGAAAATCAGCTAAACGTGTGAGCACTAGGGTTGCCAGCGCTGAAGAAGAAGTGGTAGGAAGCGGTTCACAGGAATCAAGTAGAGTTTGTAAAGTTTATTAATGACCAGGAAAATACATCTTTCTATATACATCGATTTAACTACAATGTTTCAATCAACTAAAAATTATGTATATTCTCTGCTCAGGTCCATTCATTTAAAATTATTGAATAAATGCTTTAATATTCTCAACATCATAAATCCTTGAAGACATTTGTATCAAAGCAAAAGTCAGGTGTGAAAAATCAATAAATCTGGAATCAGTAAGAGACGACACATTGAAAGAAACTAGTTTTTTGTTTTCCAAACTCAGACTGTATCTAGTTTTATTAGGCAGGAAATTCAAATGATCAGTGATGAATAGCGTAAGCTGTCTTTTTGTTCTTGAAGAAATACTTTTCAACTTCTTCATCTGCTTTGAGTATATATATTAAGTCACAGGAGACTATTTTCAGTGCATTTTATCAGGGAGTTGTCCGAGGGGAGAATGCTAACGTTTCTCTTGTATTTGCTTTCACATTGTACTACATTCCAGACAAAAAGGGAAACATTTAGGTAATACATATACAGGTTTACTGTCCAGGCTGAAATATGTTACCTTAACTGTGTTCAAATAAATAAAAAGTTCAACCGGCATTAGATTAATATTGATTAAAGGTCATAGGGATTAATAAAGAAACTTACTGTACATTTACCAAACACTGAAATCAAGATTAAAAGCATTTGCAGATGCATATTACATTCCTTTAGTTCCCCTTATCCTTTATAACATAATCTGTTCCAAGACAGAAGAACATTCTCCTTGATAAAATTTGCACTGAATATTCCTACTATGTAGGCACACTCCTTAGTTTCTCTCTGACATTGACACTTTAGACAAGAACACCAAGAATAGCCTCAAAAGAACTCAGTGACAACATTGCTATTGTTGAACTGCAGAGAAGTTGTTGAAGGAGCCCAAGTCTACTCAAGCTGGAAATAACCTGAGGTCAGGATAAGTTGAAGTCTTCTCTCAGTTTTGTTACAACTGTTCTTTTCAGTTCCATTGTTCCTCTTATGGTTCATAGGAGGCTTCTAACTATACAGCAAGGCTGTTGAAACTGAACAAATACACACCACACAATGATAATGGTCCATGTTCACATGTTTTCAAGCCTTTCAGTGTCTCACTGTGTTTCTTAAAGGGGCAAGCTAGGTTACTGGCCTCCCCGTTCCCTTACTTGCAAAGTCAACAAAGTTGAGATCCTTGGATGTTCCATTACTCAGCTAGCCTTACTCAAACAGTACCTAGATGTGCTAAAATTTAACTCCTCCATATGTGCCATGCGCCTGTAAAGATAGATTAAGGACCAAATCCTGAAGTCTTGACATTTGCTCAGACAAACTCCGAGTGACACTCAGAAATTTTGCCTGAGTAAGCACTGAATACAAACCGAGGGCCCAGTCATGCCGTGAGATCCATGCATGGAGAGGACCCTCGGCCACTTTTGCAACAGCGTTCCTTGATGCTACAGGGACTCTTCACAGGAGGGGTTGGGCCGCAGGAAGAAGGTACATCCTCTCCCCTGTACCCAGTGGAGCTCACAGCGCAAAGGTAATATAGTCAGGCCAGCTTTCATATCATTGACACCCCTTTCTGCAGTGAGGATCCTCCTTTAACGGTGTGTTCTAGGGGCTGCAGAAGTCCTGAGACAGTGCACTGCATGGGCCTGCTGAGAGCACAGATCCCCTGGCCTCCTGCTGCTAATACCCTGACATCAATGGGGACCTCAGGGCATCATTGGCTTTGTGATTGGGAAAGTGGTGAGGAAGCAAATCCTGCCTTCCAATACAATGGCTGGAATGGCTCACAGCGATCTCCCCTTTCTCTCCTTCCCATAGGTTTTCCCTTGGAGGTACAATCTGGCCGTGGCTAAGGACTTTAGGATCTGGGCCTAAGTAGTTTGAACAGAAGTAGTAAGAAATATATTCAATGTTTTTGTCCCTCAGTGGCCATCTTTGTCCTTCACCCCTAAGGCTGGAGCTGACAACAGCAAGAAAACAGCTACCTTAAGCCACTATGTTAAAACAAAATCCATGGGTCTGAGAGACTTTCCCATAGAAAGGGCAGTCTGGTATAACTTACTGATATGTAAATTGCATTATTTTATTTGCACTATCCATTTTATTGGTGCCAGATATAAAAAAATTGGTTTGTCTGATTTGTAAAAAAATTCTGTATAATCAGGCCCATGAGATTTATGGCATTTTTCCCTTTAAAGAGAATTAATACAGATAATCATTGTTTGGTACCAAGGTAATCATCCTGAATTTTGGCTTGTTTAATGATTTTGGGGCCTTTCAAAATATTTCATTTTATGTTTTTATTAAAAATAAACACAATTGTCAACAGCACTAAGAATTTTCTTACATTAGTCTTAAAAAGGTGGTGACACAGCAAAGGGAACAAAGCAGAATTGAAGCAGTATTGGTTATGGCAAAACAATGGCTTGTCTGCAAAAGAAAGAAGGGAAGATTTATGACTTTTTTCCGCTCCCCTGGCTGAACCTAGCCATTTTATATTGGTGAGCCACAGAATGGAACTTCTATTGATTTCAGATTTGATGGGATTACACAGAGAGACATCACTATTACGGTGTTAACCCATTTAAGAACATAGATTAAGGATGAATAAGGCTTTTAAAGCAGCTCTGAATTAAAAGAAGCAGGCACAGATCATTACTGACTATATTGTATTGGATTTACTCCCCTCGGATCTGTTGGCACTGCCCTTAACTTTCTAAAGAGTCTCGCATATTGACCTGCTGGGACCCACAGAGGAGGACCTAGTTGCATGGTATTTTAATGAGTGAGTTGCTGAATGCACCCTGATCGATAATAGTGACCACAGAAGCTCTTTGGAAATCACCACAGTGCACATTTTCCTCTGACTATCTGAAAAAAATTAATTTCAGATTACATGAAACTACAGGGAGTTTTTTAAAGAGAAGTTCAAACAAGCTTCAAGTAATTAAGAATCTCTTCATAGAACGATTTGACTCCTATTTTATTGTAAAGCAGTGATGTACAATACTAAAAATGCTCCATGGATTTAGGGTTATTGATAGAAGAGCAAATGGAACAAGAAAGAAATGTTGACCACGAAAAAGAAAAGGGTGGAAAATAACTTGGAAATGCACCCTGGTTATTTTTATCTGGGCTGTGACCTTGTTTCTCTTTGTACACGTGCAGTTTGCCCCTACCAATTGAATTGTAGTCATAACTTTGAGTTCTCATGGCCAAGATTTTCTCCCACAGTATTCTTGCTGGCAAGTTAAAGAAGTATGGGCTGGATGAATGGACTGTAAGGTGGATAGAAAGCTGGCTAGATCGGCGGGCTCAATGGGTAGTGATCAATGGCTCCATATCTAGTTGGCAACCGGTTTCAAGCGGAGTGCCCCAAAGGTTGGTCCTGGGGCTGGTTTTGTTCAATATCTTCATTAATGATCTGGAGGATGGCATGGACTGCACTCTCAGCAGGTTTGCAGATGATACTAAACTGGGAGGAGTGGTAAATACGCTGAAGGGTAGGGATAGGATACAGAGGGGCCTAGACAAATTAGAGGATTGGGCCAAAAGAAACTTGATGAGGTTCAACAAGGACAAGTGCAGAGTCCTGCACTTAGGACGGAAGAATCCCATTCACTGTTACAGACTAGGGACCGAATGGCTAGGCAGCAGTTCTGCAGAAAAGGACCTAGGGGTTACAGTGGACGAGAAGCTGGATATGAGTCAACAGTGTGCCATTGTTACCGAGAAGGCTAACGGCATTTTGGACTGTATAAGTAGGGGAATTGCCAGCAGATCGAGGGATGTGATCGTTCCCCTCTATTCGACATTGGTGAGGCCTCATCTGAAGTACTGTGTCCAGTTTTGGGCCCCACACTACAAGAAGGATGTGGAAAAATTGGAAAGAGTCCAGTGGAGGGCAACAAAAATGGTGAGGAGGCTGGAGCACATGACTTATGAGGCGAGGCTGAGGGAACTGGGATTGTTTAGTCTGCAGAAGAGAAGAATGAGGGGGGATTTGATAGCTGCTTTCAACTATCTGAAAGTGGGTTCCAAAGAGGATGGATCTAGACTGTTCTGAGTGGTACCAGATGACAGACCAAGGAGTAATGGTCTCAAGTTGCAGTGGGAGAGGTTTAGGTTGGATATTAGGAAAAACTTTTTCACTAGGAGGGTGGTGAAGCACTGGAATGGGTTGCCTAGGGAGGTGGTGGAATCTCCTTCCTTAGAGGTTTTTAAGGTCAGGCTTGACAAAGCCCTGGCTGGGATGATTTAGTTGGGGATTGGTCCTGCTTTGAGCAGGGGGTTGGACTAGATACCTCCTGAGGTCCCTTCCAACCCTGATATTCTATGATTCTATGAAAACTGGCCTAAAGCTAGGCTCTTAACTCTGTATTTAGCCTCACTGCAAATAATTGGTCTCATCTTCAAAAGTGCTGAGCACCCAGCTGCTCCCACTGGCTTTTCAAAACTAGGCTACTTTTTAAGATGTCTAAGGGCTAGTCTACACTAGAATCACCGAAGCGGTGCAGCTGCAGCACTGCTACTGCAGATGCTCTATGCTGGCGGGAGAGAGCTCTCCCATCGGCATGATGAATCCACCTGTGAGAGGCAGTAGCTATGTCAGCAGCAGATGCTCTCCCATTGACATAGCACTGTCCACACTGGCACTTAGGTCGGTGTAACTTATGTCACTTAGGGGGGTGCCTTTTTCAAACCACTGAGCAACATAAGTTTCACCGATGTAAGTGCTAGTGTGTATAGGCCCAAGTGTAGATGTAGGGGTCCAACTTTAGTCATTCAGTTTTGAAAATCTTGTCCTGTCTGCTGATGAGCTGATTGCCAGGAAGCAGTGTCAGCAGAATAACCCACCGGTTGCCTACCCGTGCAACATCTTCGATTGTCCATCTCTGCACATGCAAATTACTAAAGGTGGAAATTTGGTTTCACTGTTTTTGTATGGAGGAAGAAATGCATGAGCATTGACGCTCACCTGATAAAGGTGCCAACGGCCAACTCTGAAACAAAGGATCTGGGATAGAGCCTTCTTTTATAGTCTACGAGGATACAAGATAAGATGTCACACAGCATGGTGCTGAGCAACAAAGAAGCAGCCCCATTGTGTGCAGGAGCCAGGATTCATGTCACGGGGGCAGGTCAACTGCCAGAGCCTCAGCATGTTGGGTCGTTTGCTGCTTCTGCTTCTGAAGTGTAAGAGCAACTTCTGGGTTCGCAGCCTACCTCCAGCGGTGGGATAAAGGGCCCGCTCTTTGCTTCCACCTGCAACAGATGAAGCTATTCAGAAACAATAGAAACTGACAGTGGCACTCAATTCTCGAATGGGATTGACGGAATCTGGAAGCCCGATTTAAACTCAAGCCGCTGCCTCTTGAAAGTGTGTTGTTGAGATTATTCTCACCCCAGCTTTTTTTGCCTGTGGTGGAGTGAAGGGTAGAGAGAAAACCAGTGCAGCAGCAGATGTCACAAGGTAGCCAACAGAGCTGGTATCAGGAAGTCGGCCCTTGATACAGAATGGGAATAAGGTCAATCACCCCATAGAATACAGTCTCAAATGAAAGAACAAATAGCCGAAGTTGAACAGCAATCATTCCCTTAACATAAAAGTCTTGCTTCTTGCTAATGCAGTAGCTCAACACGTGCAAAATATTTTGCCAGGTTTTACCCACCAACTTATGCCAGTTCAGAGAAGAAAACAACTCTCGAGTGGATCTTCACGGTCATTCAAAACACTTTAGATAGATCCTGTCACATGCTGTATAAGCACCTGATTGATTGTGTGGAATTAAGTTATTGGACAGAGAACCAGCTAATGGAAACACATTGATGAAATCATTTTTGAGAGATATTAAATGGAATTTAAAATAAAGCTGAAATGGGTTTATGGATTTTTCACTCAAACTGTTTATGAACATTTATCGCTGGTAAATTACACAGTGTCGAAAGAGAGAATTGGTAGGCATGCATTTTAATAGAAGTCTTTCTGAAATAATAATAATACAATAATTTATTATCTAGGGACGTACAGTACGTGCAGATACAAATTATATGATTTTTGTCTTCTTAACTGTATCTGGCTGTTTGTAGACAAATGAGGATGTGCTATGTTAAATAGTCTTATAAAGTAAAAAAATACTTCCAGTACTTTAAAATGAAACAGCATTTGATATTATAAATCTTTCACAGTGGATATAAACTGTTTTAATAACATCAGCCAGGAGACAAAAACAATTTAGTAGTAAATTTCACTTAACTTTGCTTTTGCTTTATGTTCAGTAAAAGTGGAGGGAGACAGACACCTCTAACTGGGGAGAGAGGTGATGGATGCATGTGAAATTTTTCAGATTGTACATTTGTCACATTTGCCAAAAATCTGCTTTCCTCAACTTACGCAAAATGAAAACAAGAACTGAGAGGTTTGCAAAGCTGATGTTATTGAATTCTAGCAACAGAATTCCAAAGTCGCTAACAGGCCAGAGTTTTACAGGAATCCTAGTCTGATTAAATGCATCAGCAAAAACAAGGAGGAGTCCTTGTGGTTTAATGTATCGAAAGTTTCAGTGTTATTAGGATACATTGCAGGAGGGAGTAATGGAGAATGATACTCTCACAATAGGAAGTGTGATAGACCCAGGCCAGTTGGGTATAACAAAGTACACCTCTACCCCGATATAAAGCGGCCGGATATAACGCGGTAAAGCAGTGCTCCGGGGGGACGGGGCTGCGCACTCTGGTGGATCAAAGCAAGTTTGATATAACGCGGTTTCACCTATAACGCGGTAAGATTTTTTGACTCCCGAGGACAACGTTATATCGGGGTAGAGGTGTAGTAGAAGGCAGATATACTGGCCACTGGATTAGCAGTTTTCTGTTCCCTGACTGACCAGAGCAGGGGCTGCTCCAGGCTAATGAGAACACCTGACTCCAATTAACCTGCAAAGAGTCAGGTGAGGTCATTAAGGTAATGTGAACACCTGACTCTAATTAAGGCCCTTTTGATACTATAAAAGGGCTCACTCAAGTCAGGCTGAGGAGAGCCAGGGAGCCAGAGGAGAGGAAGTGCGGCTGAAGGGCTGGGTAATGAAGACACCTTCAAGCCATCGGAAAGGGAGCCCTAAAGTAATGGTGAAGAAGAGAGAAGCAGGAGAGCTGTGGGGAAGTGGCCCAGGGAAATGTAGCAACTCTGGCAGTGAAAAGTCGACTGCCAACAGTTGCTACCATTAGGGTCCCTGGGCCGGAACCCAGGGTAGAGGGCGGGCCTGGGTTCCCCCCAACCTGCCACTACAGAAACCCCTCCTGGGAGGGGAAGACAGGCCCCTGTCACGACAGGAGGCTAAACTGTTCTGAAGTAAGCCCCTAGGGACAACAGAGACGGTGGGAGTTCCCTCACCAACCTCCTTGCTGGCTTATGATGAAAAGGGCTCAGTAGATTGTAACCCTGGCCCTAGAGAGAGAAGGGCTACGTGGAGGGTCGCAGTGAGCCACTGAGGCTAGCATAAACCACCTAGAAGCGCAGGACCCACGGGGACAAGGTCAGAGCTCTGCCACAGAAGACACAAAATGTATGGAATAGAAGTATGTGCAGTAAGTGTTTTGTTTTTTTGTTGTTGTTGTTTTCTTTTCAATTTGTAACCATAACTGAGATTGTTAAGGAACAGAAGCAAAGGGAAACAAACTGGTTGTGGCTGGGCATAAACTTCTGAATACTACCCACATTTTGCCCAACTGTTCTGGGCCATCTCTATTCACAAGGTACTCACTTTCCAGCATAGCCTGTCTATGGCCCAGTCTAGAGTAGCAGGCACTGCCGGAGTTCTAGGGAGAGTGCATGTCTCATAGGACTGGTTATGAGATACAGGATTTTCCACCTTTATTGTAAGTCATCTATTCCCAACTCGCTCAGGTCAGGAATTAACCCCAATTTGTAACGGTGTGAGACCTGGCCAGTGGCCTGTGTGACGTGGGTTCATTTGCTCATTCCAGTTCCCACTGTATAAGTGTCTGTATCACTACTGAGGAAAAGTGGGGCTTAAGGTATCTCAGCAGTGAATATCAGAGAAGGAAAACAAGGAGATGGCTGATTTTCTGAAAGGACGTCTGGCTCAAGTATAATAGATATTCTTAGTTTGAGCCTTTCCAAAATCTCCTTGGATTAGAAACTTCACTGGCTGTTTTTCAAAAACTGCTTCCCCCTCCCAAATTAAATAACAAATTCCTGGTAAACTCCAGGCCATTATAAAAGTCCACAATTTAGCCGCCAGGCCCAAGTCATCACTGGCCATTGACAGGTCTTCATGACTTTGACTAGTGTAGTTTACTTATTATTAAAAAAAAAACCCAAACTAATGAAAATTATAACTAAACAACAGTCACAGTGTGAGCATAAACACAATAATACAAGTGGAAAATAACTAAGAATATTTATGTGCACCACTGTCAAGCCCCCAAATGTACCCACTCACTCTCCCCACCCCAAAAATCTTCATTTTATTATTCAGTTACGTGCAGGCTTCTGTTTTTGCTAAGTTTCATTGCAAGGTTAATAACTTGTACCATTGTGTAGGATAAACTGAAACTTGCGTTATTTGGAAACAGTTTGGAGAGGACAAATCAGATAATATTAACCTTCAAGGTTCGCAAGTTACAGATACTTTTGACAGCTTGTAGCAATAAAGATCAATTTTAATTCTCAATGCTTCAAACTTTAGACTACTCTTTATCATCTCTGAGTTTACAGTGTTTTAAAAAGCAGGAGTCTGGTTTTGTAGTGTTAATATTAGAAAACTTGTTTTAATTCTCACTTTTCCTTAACATAGTGAGTGGGATACACTGGTGTAAACCAAATGTAACTCTATTGAAGCCAGTGGAATTTTTCCACGATAAGCTGGTTTCAATGCAAGGAGCATCATGTTGTTTTTTTCTGGGGAGAAAGCAGGGGATGATAACCTTGAGGTTTTTCTTTGCGTGCTGGTCCCTATAGTATTCACTGAGAGTGCACATACACTTCTTCAGCAGCAGCGTCCGTTGGTCCCCACCTATGCCATCTTGCCTCCTGGTGCTGTGACTGGCCGCCTCTTCAGATCCTTTCTACCACTGGGACAGACCACTCCTGGGTCTGTAGCCTTCTAGGTTGCTCGGTCTTTAACTTGAGACTATTGCAAATAGTTTTTATTATCATACTACTCTTTTAGATAATTAGTAGATTTATATCTAGTTAGCAGAGAATGCTCCCACCTGCCTTTTATTGCTCCAGCATTCAGAATACTCACGCCCCAGAGTTCAGACTCTGCAGACATCTGGTGGAGCTATGCATGGCCCTCCCACTCATTAACTGGTCAACAGGAGCCTCCAGCCAGTGCTCCTACAACACTTACAGAATCCTCCAGCTGGCCCAAGGACTCAACTAAGAGGAGGTAAGAAGAGAGTAGAGAGAAACACCCTCATAAGAAGACAAATAATCTCACAAGTTCTTGAAGAACAGAGTGCCTTCCCCCCTTCCCTCCTGCCCCAAAGTTGGTGCACCTGGAGCTCATGGGGGACACAGGCTGGCACCGATGGTACCAGGAGCATCCAGTGCTCTGAAACCACCGACAAAGGTGTGTAAGGACAGTAAAGAGCACCTCCCCTTTGCACTGGTGGTACAGTACCTCACTGTACCAAAAACCACACCGATAATTCCCTTAGCAAAGACTCTTATCAGTTCTCCTGCTGCCAGACCTCAGTATGCCCTTCTGAAGAACTTGGCAATTTACACAGATCTGGAGTCTCTCCTCCTATCGGACCCAGTGCTAGTGAGAGATATCACCACTCCACCCACCCACCCTCCCATCACTCACCAGTCCTGACCACTAGCAGAGCTGTTGACTCTTTCACACTATCGGGGTGCTTCTTGCCAGAGTACGCCTCAGTCCAAGCTGCCATGAGACAAGAATGGTACCAACAGCTCTGTCCTTTAAGTTGGGCGAATCTTACTCCGAGGAAAAACAGGAGCTTCTACCGCTGGTTCTGGTCCCAACATTCCATACACAAGGCATCATCCTGAATAGGACTTCCAGAGCCTCCCAGAGTCCCCTACATCACTGTGACCCATTCCTGACATCCAGGGATCAATGGTACCCTCCTAGGTCCATCCCCCATCCCTGTGGTCCCACTCACTAGCCATACTAGACTTCTTAGGACCCTTACTATCAATAGAGCCTGGCAAATCTGTGGATATCCACTTTATATCCGCGGACTATGCTTGCAGATTGTGGATCGGATGTGGATACAAATTTTGTATCCACGCAGGGCTCTAACTATCAAGCCCCAGACTTTGACCCCATGGGGCACCGATCTCATCAGAGATTACGTCCAGTGGAACACTTCCAGCTGCCCCCCAGGGCAGGTGAAGGAACCAGAGCAAACAGAGCAGCCGGTACTTCCAGATCTGCCAATGGTGTCTTCATCTTCAGAGGAAGGGGAGGCACCAACCCTTTCCCACTCTGGATGATGACAGACAGTACCAAGATCTTACGTGGAAGGTTGCTGAAACCCTCCAGATTCCACTGGAAGAGGTTTCGGATTCTACACACAAACTCCTGCACATTCTCCTGTTAATGTCTCCCTCTCAATGAGGCCATTTCGGATCCTACTAAGGACATTTGGCACCATCCACCTGTGCTACTTTCCCAAAGAGGGCTGAAAATAAGTATTTTGTTCCCTCTAAGGGCATGGAATATTTGTTCTCATACGCAAACCTGAACTCTCTGGTTGTCCAAGCAGACATGGAGCAGAACAGATTACACCCACCACAGTCCATTCCTTTGGACAAGGAGGCTTGATCTCTTTGACAGAAAGAGCTTTTCTTCAGCCAACCAGCTGTTCAGTATTGTGAACGACCAGGCACTCATCAAAATCTGACTTTATTAACTTGGAGTTTGTTTTGGTTATGAGGTGGGCTTCTTAGCTGCAGACATCGGGGTTCCCCAGGAGGTTCAGGCCACAGTACATGATCCTTCAAGGATAACAACCTTTTCAGTGAATGAGCCAGTGAATCACTTCACTCACTCAAAGACTCTTGCACCACCTCGGCACCTTGCAGAAAATATTCTAAGTTGCCACAGCAAAGATCCCAGCCAGCCCCACAGGTGTCCTACCACCAGAAGCCGTATGAGCCGCCGAGGAAGCACCAGAGGCTACAGCATGGCAGACACATCACTCCACCACCGTCCCCTCTCCTGACCCAGCCATCTATCATGAAGTCATTTTGACAGGATGAAAGAGAAATGTCAACCTGTCCTTTCACAACCAGTCTCCCCCACTTCCTTTGGTGGCCTCCCGGCCCATTTTCTTCTCATGTGGCAGCACTTAGCTGCAGAAAATTGGCCCTAGTCAACATCTCAATTGGCTGTACAATCAAATTCCTGTCCATCTCTTCTACAACACCCCCCCTCCCCATCCCTCTCACAAGACACTTTTCGAACAGGAGGTGAACTCCATAAGCCAACGAGGAGCAATAGAACCAGATCTCCTTAACACAAGGGGAAGAAAAGCAAGCTGCCATATGGTGTCCTGACCATTAATTCACCTACAGATGTTTCCAGACTTTCTGTCACAGAACAGAGGCAGAACCAACCATCCCAGCCCGGCATCTCTCCATCTGACAGCTTGGTTTTTGGATGGGCAACAGACAGAGCGTGCTCAGAGGAGGTCCGGTCTTTCTTTCTCAATAGTAGGCAACCCAGTTCAAAAAAGTGTGACGCCATAAGCATCATTTGCCTCTGGGAGGAGTCTGAAATTGTTATCCTGGACTATCTCCTCCTCTTGAAGTCAGTGGGCCTGTCCACCAGTTCACTACGGGTTCATTTAGCAGCTATCAATGCTTTTCATCCTCCGGGAGAGAGCTGTTCAATTTTCAACCATCCTGCGGCAGTCAAATTCTTAAAAGGCATTGTCAGAACATTCCCACCAGTATCAAGACCTACGCCAACTTGGAACCTGAACCTGGTACTTTCTGAACTCATGAACCCGCCATTTGAACCCTTAGCCTCCTGCTCCCTGTTGTACTTATCAGTGAAGGTAGACTTCCTCACAGATATCAGCTCAGACAGGAGGGTAAGGGCACTTATAACAGATCTGCCTTATATCTTTCACAACGGGAATGCATCCTAAATTTATCCCCAAGATTCCCTCTGACTTTCACTTGAACCAGATGGGTCACCTACCTGTATTTTACCCCAAATCTAACAGGAATAGAGAGGGCAGGAAACTTCACTCCGTAGATGTACACAGAGCTCTGCCCTTCTACCTAGATAGGTCCAGGCCCTTTATGAATTCTCCACGGCTCTTCGTCTCTATAACCAAGAGAGTGAAAGGAGAGACAATATCTTCCAAAAGACTCTCAAATGGATTTCCAACTGCATCCTCCTCTGCTATAAGATAACGGGAGCCCCTCCTTCACAAACTGTCAGGTTTCCTTATGCCTTCGGTTCACAGCACAAGGACATGTAGGCATGGACCAATGGATACTGCTATTGAAGAATTTCCAGTCCCAGGCATGCAGAGCATGTGCACACCCACAGTGAATACCCATAGGGCCACATATTTTGAACAGCTCCAGTTACTATGAGGTAGGTAACCTTACTTTTCTTTTTCATCTCAAAAAATATATACATACAAAGAATTTCCTACTGCTCGCTTATGAAGTGCACATAGGAATAGTAAGTAAGTATGTAGCACATATTGAATTAATTAAAAACCAGTTAACTGATAGATCTCACAAAGTAATTGGAAAGGGGTTGGTTTCTAGTCATGGCCCCTAGGGATCTGTTCACGGCACAATGCTATTAAATATCTTTTATCATTCATCTGGAAGAAAATATGAAATCACTCCTGGTAAAGTTTGCAAGATGCCATTAAAACTGGTGATGAATAGTGATAAGGTATACAGGATAGTAACGCAAAGTTCTCTGGATTTCTTGCTAAGCTGAATTTGTTTGAGCATGTGTGTTAATGCAGTCAAATACAAGGTCATAGATCTAGAAACAAAGAATGTAGGTCACACTTACAGGATAGGGGATTGTATATTGGAAAGCAGAGACTCTGAAAAGGACTTAGGCCCAGATTTTTTAAAGGTATTTAGGCATTGCACTGCTCGGCCTTCCAACACCTAACTGATTTAAGAGCCTAAATCTAATTTTCCTAAGGGATTTAGGCACCTGTGGATTTTGGCTTGTAAGTGTGTACATCGCTTTTTAAAATTCCACAATGCCTAAATACCTTTAAAAATCAGGGCCTTAAAGATCATGACTGATAACCAGCTGCACATATATATGATGCTAGGGGTAAATGGGACAATGTGATTCTTGGATGTATAAGCAGGGGAATATTGAGTAGAAGAAGGGAGATGGTATTATCTCTATAAAGCATTGGTGACACCATTACTGAAATCTGTGTCTAGTTCTGGATGTTGGAAACGAGAGGGCTCAGAAAAGAGCATGAATGATTTGAGGTCTGGTAAACTGACCTCAGTGAAAGATTTAGTAAACTCAATCTATTTAGCTTACCAAAGAGAAGATTAAGAGGTGACTTGATCCCACTCTATAAGTACCTACAAAGGGAGAAGATTTCTGATAGTAGAGGGCTCTTTGATCCAGCAAACAAAGACATAACATGGAAATTGAAGCTAGATAAATGCAGACTTGAAATAAAGTGCAAATTTTTAACAGTGAAGATATTTCTCCAACATTAAGTACTTAAATCAAGATTCTGTCTTCCTAAAAGATATGCTATAGTTCAACCACAAAATATCGACTTGATGCAGAGATTACTGGATGGAATTATATGGTCTATATTATACAGGAGGTCATGTTAATTTATCGTAAGGGTCCCTTCTGGCCTTAATATTTATAAATTTATGAATCATAGTTGGTACTTGGCATCTGGAGATCGGAAAAAGGTAAGTAAACCATTATCATCCCCTTTGTACAGATGGGAAATGTGAAACAGAGAGAGATCAAGTGACTTGTGTAAGGTCACACAACAAAATCAGTGGCAGAACTAGACCCCAGGTCTCCTGCCTTCTTGTCCTGTAGTTTATTCACTGGACAGCACCACCTCCCTATTCAGCATCCAAGTCACTGCGAACCTTTTGAGGTGGCTGTATTAACCTGGGATTTTGTTCTCTCCTTTAAGTCCATCACAGCAAGAAAATATAAATAATTTCATGTTATGCATCTGTATTAGCTAATGAAGTGTGCATCTGTACTAGAGACATTTATGCACAATGAGGGATCAAATTTTCTAAAATGGCTGTCTGAATCTTTTCCATCCTCAGAACAAAAGCGATTGCATTGTGCAGAGTGCATCCAGGTTCTGGGTGCAAACGAGGCAGCCAGATTTGAAAATTCAGCTCAGCATTCTGAACCCAGTTACTTGTGAGGATGGAGCGGGGGCATGCAGGGGGGTCAGCTAACCTGTAAATTGTGCCAAGTATGATTTGAGAGTCACTCCCCTGCTTACAGTTTGTAACATCTACAACTTGTGTTCTGTTTTGTTATTTCAGGAGCAGAAGGCACAGTGTTCCCTAAATCTATAGAAACTCCCAGTGTCAGGGCAGACCCCTTCAAGGAACTAAGGTAAACTTTGGAATATGGTTTAAACATAACTCAGTGGCGCCGTGTTGGAATTCTGCATACTGAGTGGTGGCATTTCTAGCCCTGCACAAGCAGTTGAGGAATTCCCTTTGGAATGCACTGAGCAGAGGTTACAGGCGCTAACATCACAGAGCGAATGCCATGGAATAGAAGAAAGGCAATAACACTTCAAAGCAAATCTCTATGACTGAGTCAAAAGCAAACCTGGGTCACGAGAGCTTCCTTTCTCCTCTGTAACACCCTCTGCTTAGCCACTCTTTAAAAAGGAAAATAGAAATATTTCCTTGGCTGTAGCAACTAAAGGTACTGGAGGCCACATTCAATCAGGGAGAGTGCCTGCAGGCAAAAGGATGATGCACTAGTAGAATTTTCTCCCTTATAGAGATGCGAACCCCTTCTCTGACCCGGTAACTGCGACTAGCTGTACACACATGCCACTATCACTGACATTCACAGAAATACCACCCACAGAAAGCAACATTTATGGGGAATAAATGGCACTGCTCTAGACAGTGGCTCTCAAACTTTTTTTACTGGTGACCCCTTTCACATAGCAAGTCTCTGAGTGTGACCCCCCCCTTTCAAATTAAAAACACTTTTTTAATATATTTAACACCATTATAAATGCTGGAGGTAAAGCGGGGTTTGGGGTGGAGGTTGACAGCTCCTGACCCCCAGTTCGAGAACCCCTGCTCTAGAGAATCAGCTTTGCCCTCACTTGAATGCAGGACTTCATGTATTTCATCATGATAAATCCTAGCTCTTATGTATCACTTTTCTTCAGTACATCTCAGAGCACCTCACAATCTTAAATGTATTTATTCTCACCACACCCCTGAAAAGCAAGGCAATTATCCCCACTTCACCGATAGGGAACTAAGGCACCAAGAGGCCAAGTGACTTGCCCCAGGTCACACAGGTAGTCAGTGGCAGAGAAGGGACATGAACGAAGGTTTCCCAAGTTCTAGGCTAGTGTCCTACCCACTGGATCATCCTTCCTACATACTCTACCAATGGGCAAACCTCAAAGTTTGATGTGCAGGTTCAGTCTGGATGAGCAGCCTCTGGAAGGGAGAGAGTTGGGTGTGTGGGCTGGTTCTTGGAACAAACGAACTCTTCCAACAGTGTTTGGTTCTTTTGATGAATATGGGGGTGCAGCTGGAAAGGGGTACTTGGCCAACACTGAGAATGCAGAAGGCAACAAACACCACTTCACAGTCTGGATTTCATTCTGTTTCAGTCACTGAGGTTTTAGGTGCACTTGGAGAGCTTTGCCCCACCACTTGTCAGCTAGATCCCCACCATTTGTCATAACTGGAGAAAACCTCTAGGTGTGTTATTGACTAGGTATTGTTAATGTCTCCACCAAGAGGGTACAAAGTCAGCCAACTGATAATGAACCCCTGCTCAGGAAGAAAGTCTCTAGAGATAGAGACAACCTTGTCACTTAATCTTTGGTCTCTAACCTTCCTTTCTCAGGAAAGGTTACTGAGGAAGCAGTGTTAGAACAGCTGCAGCCTGGTTTCATTTGGTGGCATAGCACCAATGTAGGATTGGTGTCTATTGTTAACTCTGTCCGTCCTGATGTTGGAAGTAGTAGTTATGCCCAGCTCGATCACCATGGATGCTAAAGAACGTCTTTGTTTCCTTCCTTTTGGTATCTTACTACCTTTTACTTTCTCTCAGGAATGCCTCTAGTTCTTCCTTTTAACACACCAGCTGCCCGCTTGTTAGATAAAAAATACAACTGGGTTTTGGTTCAGTTCATTATGAACGTTCACCATGTTGCCACCTGCTCTGATGTAAAACCTGCTTCCTCCCTCTCAATATTTTACTATTTTTCTTAAAAGCTTTGGGTCAACCCAGAGCGTGGCAGCTTCAGCCCGTGTAAATCCAGGTGCAGGGTCTCCAGGGGCAGAAAGGGAGTGATGATGTGGGAGTGCAAAGCAGATGTTGCCTTCCTTCTAGTGGACTGCAGGCAGCCTGCATGGACAAGATGTAGGTGGCATTAGCAGGAAAAGGGTCAGCTGGACAGAAGATGCACTGGTACAGCACATCTCTGCCACAGCCTTCATAGAAAGGATCATGACCTTGGGTATGTTTTTCAAAAGCACCTGTGTCCCATTTTCAAAAGTGGTAGGTACTTAAGAGCCTAACTTTCATTAGGCTCTCTGTAAATGGGACTTAGGCTCCTAAATCACTTAGGGGCTTTTGAAAATCATATCCGTTTGCAGAAATTAAAGCTGTTCTACACTATTGTAACCTCCAAGGGCCGAGACACTATAATAATAATAATAATGGAGATATCCCATCTCCTAGAACTGGAAGGGACCTTGAAAGGTCATCGAGTCCAGCCCCCTGCCTTCACTAGCAGGACCAAGTACTGATTTTGCCCCAGATTCCCAAGTGGCCCCCTCAAGGATTGAACTCACAACCCTGGGTTTAGCAGGCCAATGCTCAAACCACTGAGCTATCCCTCCCCCCAATATAATGGAGATATCCCATCTCCTAGAACTGGAAGGGACCTTGAAAGGTCATTGAGTCCAGCCCCCTGCCTTCACTAGCAGGATCAAGTACTGATTTTGCCCCAGATCCCCAAGTGGCCCCCTCAAGGATTGAACTCACAACCCTGGGTTTAGCAGGCCAATGCTCAAACCACTGAGCTATCCCTCCCCCCCTATGGCACCACTTGTGCACAATGTTCCAGACAGGCTCCGGGCAGCAACGTGTACACCTCCCTTATCAGCACAGGTGACTCGGTCTCCATAGGTACGTGACTCTCTTGAAGCATAAGGCAGCACAAGCTTCTTATGTGAAATGTTTTCTTCTGGGGGCAAAATACGGTTCCAAGAGAAAGTAACCTTAGCCTGGGGGGCACTTTCTAGTGTCTTCCTATTGTTGGTAGCAATGCTGTACCTCCTCAAAATTATATAACCTGCCCCTTTAGAGTAATCCAAAGATTCTTGGCTGCTGTGAAGAGGGACTGAATGAGTTGTTAATCCTGATTTGCTCTGCACATCTGGGAGATCAGCATGTTATAAACACCTATGCTAGGTAGCTGGCTAGACCACTGGATAAAGGGATGCTAATTGTTACTGCAAAATGACTGTGAAAAAACCCTGTCACGTTATACAGTGATAAAAGACCAGACTTTTTTTTCCTTTAAGTTTCAAGAAAAACAACAACCCAGTTTTCAGTTAGCTAGTCTGGTGTCCACAATTCCAAACAGATGTTGATAAATTGGAGAGGGTTCAGAGGAGAGCCACGAGAATGACGAAAAGTTTAGAAAGCTTGCTGTTGACAGATGTTTGACTGCGTGTGTGTGTTCTTTCAGCTTGCTGTCCCAGCTCTGCGCAGATAGCGGAGACAGCAGACTTCATTTGAACTGCCCAATAAATCCACAGACTCGGTTTTTAGCTAAGGCACCCAGCCAGGTTTATTGGCAACAAGGCACAGTCCTAGAATCCCACAGACTCTATGGACTACTAGCACATGTATGCCCATTACAATGGACCAGATCAGTGAACGGTGGGACTTTCCATTCCTCCCCCCATCCAAGGCCAGATAAAAACACTCCCTCTGAGACATTGTTTTATACACCAATACAAACAAGTTATGTATTGCCCCTGACTTATCTGGGTACCACCCTCTGACGTATTTGGGTGTCACCCTTTGCCTTGTACCTGTTGGTTCAATCAAAATATCGCTATCCATCATGCTGTCATCCTGACCTTATCTTTAGGATGGGTCAGCATGTTCCTAGTCTCTTTCTGGGATGGGTTGCTATCGAGGTGTTCTGGTACCACCCTTCTGGAATGCGTTTGCATGTGTATTCTTGTGACAAACACAATTTAGGAATGTGTGTTTCTGCAATATCAGCCCTGTTCTTGTCACATTCTGTGAGCAGGGCCTGCCTCTTGCTCACAACCTGACTTTGCTTTATATCAGCAAAGCTTTGCCCACTACTTTAGTTCAGGCCTCAAGCCTCACACCAGGCCTCTGATACAAGGCCTTATGTCTCAGGCTCTCTTTCTTCTAGAGATAAGCTAAATAGACTGAGATCCTTGAGCCTAACAAAGAGAAGATTGAGGGGTGAGTTTATTACTGTGTAGATACCTATATGAGGAACAAATATTTAATAACAGGCTCTTCAATCTAGCAGAGAAAGGCATAACACAAGCCAATGGCAGGAAGATGAAACTAGAAATATGGCTGGAAATATGGCATAAATATTTAACGGTGAGAGTAATTAGCCATTGGAACAACTTTCCAAGGGTTCTGGTGGATTCTCCATCACTATCCATTTTCAAATCAAGACTGGATGTTTTTCTAAAAGCTCGGCTCTAGGAATTATTTTGGGGCAGTTCTCTGGCCCGTGTTCTACAGGAGGTCAGACTAGATGATCACAATGGTTCCTTCTGGCCTTGGAATCTATGATTCTGTTGTTGGGCTATCTTCTTGCATCCAGGTGCCCTGTGCTTTGTTTACTCTTCACAGACCAAATGACTAAAACTCACTGTCTAGTACATCAATTTGCTATTTTTGATTTTATATCGATGTCACTACTTTTCCTGTAGGAGACTTCAAAATAATGTGACAGCTACTGTCATTACCAAAAAGAGAGGAGACCACCTGCTCTTGCCACCACTGGGGAGTCAGACCATCTGTGTTTCTTTCTCCTCTGCTTCAAATGCAAAAAGATTTCTCTCCTTAAAATAGACAACACCCCATAATGTCAGTCTCCCTCACTCCCTCTTTCCTTCTTTTTCCCTACCCATCCCCCAAGCTACCTTTATTAGTGTCTGTCTGTCTCTCAGAATGATATATGTTCCAGATGATTACATAAGCATCATTTTCAGCAGACTTTCTGCCGCCTTCTTGTTGCTGAAAAGTCTTGGTTCATACAGGGTTTTTCACTTATTAGTCACTGACTGCTTTACAAGTGTTGGTCACCTTTCCAGAGATCAGACAATAGATCTGTTCTTTGTTGATCAACATTAGCTTCTGCTTGGTCATCTTTCAGTCTCATCTTCCGATGTCTTTGGCCTGGGATGGCTTAGATGGAGAGAAATTATTTCATAGCATCCCTCTGAAACATCCGAGACATGGGTGTGGCATTTGTCATTTCATGTGCAGGAGATCCATAAGGTCATAAGAATTGGTGTAGTACTGTACACATAGCTATTTTTGTATCTATTTGCACGGGTTGCGATTAATCTCTCCCGTGCTGCAAAAAGGTGTATGCTCCATCAGCCAACAAAAATCCTGATGGGTCCGTTATCAGTTTTGATTTTGTTGAGAATGCCAAAGATCATGAATGCTTTGTCTAATGCAGGGATGATTGTTTACTTGGCCCCATTTAGCAGAATATGTAGCGTTAGCAACAAACAGTCAGTAGCCCCTGACTCTCCGGGCGGGGGCCGACAACGACAGTTGGAGTTCTGGCTTTCTGGGTAGGACGGAACAATGGTCAGCTTGTAGCCCCCGGACAGGGTTGGGCAAAAATATAGTCTATGGCCCCCACTCCTCCTGGCAGTAGCAATTGGAGTTCTGGCCATCTGGGTGGGCCAGAACAACAATCAGTCTGTAGCCCCTGGGCGGGGCAGAACCCTACCACAAATTGTGTCCCAGGGATCTCCTCGGCTGGCGGTGGCTTGGCGTCCCCGTCAGTCTGCGCAGTCAGCGAGTCACCCACAGCGTAGTCCAGGTCCACGGGCTCTACCGCTTGGAGCATCTCCGGCTCCTCTGGAGGAGCCGGTAGTACACGTCCTCCCCAGCCACCCCCGAATGAGCTGGACTGCCTCCTTTTATCCGGCTCTTCCAGCTGGAGCATGTGCAGCAGGGGAATCGGGGCGTGGCCTCCTGGACCCACACTGATTGGTCTGCCCCCTTTGGCCCAGTGCGGGGTTGGTACACCCCGTCACAGGTGATTACAGGAAACACCTTTCTCTGTGGAGCTGTTTTCTTTAAACTATTCCCAAATGATTGACATTTGCTCCATTAATGATCCTTTTCTTGAGAGCTACAGCTATCACCTCCCTTTCCTTTAGTTTTTGTCTTTTTGCCTGAAAATGTGTATATCCTGAAATGGTCATTCAAAGTTGTCTGGAAATCATAAGTTCAGAAGTCTCAGTGGAGGCACATGCCATTCATTTACTCTTAGGGCTTGTCTACACTTATACTTACTGGTGGAGCTGCGCCATTATACCGCTTCATGAAGACACCATCTATGCTGACAGGAGAGCTTGTCCCATTGGCGTAGGTACTTCATCTCTCTGAGAGGCCGTAGCTATTTCGACAGGAGATGCCTGTCTGCAGTGCTGTCTATGCCGGGGGTGAAGTCAGTATAACTATGTTATAATCCACATCCCTGAGTGACGTAGTTATACTGACATAAATTGGTAGTGTAGACCAAGCTTTAGGAGCGTAGGAATGAGGGAGAAGAAATGAGTGGGGAACGAGACAACAGAAAATGGATAAACCCGAATGGGAAGAGACTCGGTAGGGCACTGTTTGTCTCACAATCATGATGTCGTGAATTAAGTACTGTTGTTGCCATTTCTTAGCATACATGTACCACCCTTCCCAATAGAAACAAAATTTGTTTTGGGACCCTTCACACATGATCACCTCCAAAAAACATGTCTTGTGGCAACCTACTACCTCCGTCTGTGCCTCACCCCTCAGAAGTGCTGTTCACCACATCCTTGCGTTGCAGTATGAGTTCCTCATACACTGGGTTGAATTTAATATCAGCCATTGATGATACTAAGAGCAAAGTGGGTCTTGTCTTAGAACAAAACCACACCAAAATATCATAGTTTAATTAGCCATGTTGATGCCACGCACATTTTTGTTGCATAACACGAAAACTTTCTGCTAGGCAAAGTCACGTGAGTTTAAGGTACTTCAGTGCTAAGAGCAAAGTCTGAAAAAGTTATACAGCTTGAAATCCTCTCCATGCAGTGGCCAGTACAAGGACTTAAATGGGACTTAACAGTTGCATAAGCCTTCTGGTCGTCCCTTGCACAGGGCTGAATTTCATCCACAATTGCTATAGCATAAAAACATCCAGCACAAGCCAACCAAACCTAGGCGACTGCTCTTTCTTTAATATGCAAACATAGTTAAGGGAAAATTAATCCCTTGGTGTCTGAAGAGGTAATTTTAATCAAAGTTAATTATGAACCCCTAAAAATACCAAATGGCAGATGAAATGCGCTTACAGTATGATATTATTAGTACAATTCTCTTGTACCACGTAAAGTACTAAGCTATCTAAATAGTCCAAGTGAGACCTATTGTGCCAAAGAACAATTTAAATACATTGTTCAGCTAATGTGGCAATATTCATTTTGTAAAATAATCATTCTCAATGAATTAAGGGTTCTTTTCATCAGTGTTCCACTAGGCAGCATAGGTATTTTCAATAAATGGGAACACAAATAATATCTCAGTCTAAAATCCATCACATTTATAAAGATTAACAGGTCAAAACCAAGAGGAAATGTGATTAAGAAATGGTACTAACAGGTGAAATAATTGGTGGGAAATAGAAGCACTTCATTAGGGTGTGATGCCAAGCCATATTTTAGAAGTGTGCAGTAAACACATGAGGCTAAATCTTCAGCCGATGTCAATGGAGGTAGGGTGATTGACACCAAGTATGAGTCTGGCCCTTGCAGGTGTTAATACATTTAACATGAAGGGCCAGATTCAGTTCTCAGTTACACTAGGCAACCCTGACAATGATAGTGGAATTGCAGCAATTTAACTGAGAGCAGAATTTGGACCTATGAGAGAATTTTAATTCTGTCATCATAACCTATGTTGGCGCCTTATTCCCCTGTCACTTACATTGCTATAAATCAGCCGTTAACGCCACTGAAGTCACTGAAGAGCCACTGGTGCCAAACTAGTGTAAAGGCAGAGGAGAATCGAGCCCCTGGTTTGTTAAGTGCAAGACCAATCAAATGATGAATTCCTTCGGAATCCTCCCTGTTATCTGGTCATTTATATCAATACCGTAGTTTAGTGTATAGTTCTTAAGTTTCTTACCCATTCCAGAGCACTCTCCAGGCTCAAGGGACAAGTTATCATCCCAGGGGGAACAAGGCTGTCTAAACTGCATGTAATGTGAGCTGTTTTCTCAGTGATATACAGTATTGCAGTAAGTCATTGTTAACAACTGGGACTCCTCCAGCCTTTCAACACATTCGCCTAATATAAGGCTAGCGTGAGAAAGGTATCACCTCCAGATCCATCAAAGGCATTGATTTTACCTTTTAGGCCCTTGAGTTTAAAAACAATCTAGGACGTTACATTATATTAGTTGATGTGAGGAAAGATGTGCCATTACTCTTATGTTTAAAACTATACCATCAGAGGATCACTGTATATTTCTCTGCCAGCTCCAGCTAGAGTGGGGCAGACTTTTGTGAGCACATTGTACCTTGCCTCAAACCTCTGCATTGGCTAGCCATTTTCTTTGGTATTGTTGGTTAAAATCTTCAAAGCTGTTATGGCTTTTGCCGCTCGCACAACAATCACAACAGGAAGAAGCCACATGGGCACAGCTGGGTTCCAGATACTCATGTTTTCTAAATAGACACAATCATGTCAGGCCATGCTAGACACACTCTGGTGTCTGGAAGCTTCTAGACCATAGAACACAGGGAGCACCACTACAGGACCTTCAAACTATTTAAAGGGATGCTAACCTATTCTTAGGCCCAATTATCTAGGAGACCACATAAGAACATAAGAAAGGCCGTACCGGGTCAGACCAAAGGTCCATCTAGCCCAGTATCCTGTCTACCGACAGTGGCCAATGCCAGGTGCCCCAGAGGGAGTGAACCTAACAGGCAATGATCAAGTGATCTCTCTCCTGCCATCCATCTCCACCCTCTGACAGACAGAGGCTAGGGACACCATTCCTTACCTGTCCTGGCTAATAGCCATTAATGGACTTAACCACCATGAATTTATCCAGTTCTCTTTTAAACTCTGTTATAGTCCTAGCCTTTTCACAACCTCCTCAGGTAAGGAGTTCCACAAGTTGACTGTGCACTGCGTGAAGAAGAACTTCCTTTTATTTGTTTTAAACCTGCTGCCTATTAATTTAAATAACTTTTCCTTATCCCCTTTCTCCACATCACTCATGATTTTATATACCTCTATCATATCCCCCCTTAGTCTCCTCTTTTCCAAGCTGAAGAGTTCTAGCCTCTTTAATCTCTCCTCATATGGGACCCGTTCCAAACCCTTAATCATTTTAGTTGCCCTTTTCTAAACCTTTTCTAGTGCCAGTATATCTTTTTTGAGATGAGGAGACCATATCTGTACGCAGTATTCGAGATGAGGGTGTACCATCGATAATATATCTCAGTCTTATTCTCTATCCCCTTTTTAATGATTCCTAACATCCTGTTTGTTTTTTTGACCGCCTCTGCACACTGCGTGGACATTTTCAGAGAACTATCCACGATGACTCCAAAAAGATCTTTTTCCTGACTTGTTGTAGCTAAATTAGCCCCCATCATATTGTATGTATAGTTGGGGTTATTTTTTCCAATGTGCATTACTTTACATTTATCCACATTAAATTGCATTTGCCATTTTGTTGCCCAGTCACTTAGTTTTGTGATATCTTTTTGAAGTTCTTCACAGTCTGCTTTGGACTTAACTATCTTTAGCAGTTTAGTATCATCTGCAAACTTTGCCACCTCACTGTTTACCCCTTTCTCCAGATCATTTATGAATAAGTTGAATAGGATTGGTCCGAGGACTGACCTTTGGGGAACACCACTAGTTACCCCTCTCCATTCTGAAAATTTACCATTAATTCCTACCCTTTGTTCCCTGTCGTTTAACCAGTTCTCAGTCCATGAAAGGACCTTCCCTTTTATCCCCTGGTAGCTTAATTTACATAAGAGCCTTTAAAAAGCAACAGAGGGTCCTGTGGCACCTTTGAGACTAACAGAAGTACTGGGAGCATAAGCTTTCGTGGGTAAGAACCTCACTTCTTCACTTGCATCTGAAGAAGTGAGGTTCTTACCCACGAAAGCTTATGCTCCCAGTACTTCTGTTAGTCTCAAAGGTGCCACAGGACCCTCTGTTGCTTTTTACAGATTCAGACTAACACGGCTACCCCTCTGATAAGAGCCTTTGGTGAGGGACCTTGTCAAAGGCTTTCTGGAAATCTAAGTACACTATGTCCACTGGATCCCCTTGTCCACATGTTTGTTGACATCTCTCTTAGTAGTCACCTCATGATAGCTTAGATTACCTGAGATGCTCTTGCAGTTTGACTGTCTTGCAGTTGGACTGCGCTTTCTAGGACCAGCATGCAGTGAGGTTTCTCAGTGGAAGCGCCTTGCCTCGAACTCACTCCTGGTGGCTCTCCAAAGCCAACTATCAATGTGCCATGGGATCCGGTCCAAGGCCCAGAGATGTCAATGGGCTCTGTATCAGGTCTACTGTATAAGGTGCACATCTTCGGTCAGGCTTTCGAATATGAAAGTGATCTAGTTGCTGAGGTATTTGTGTCTCTCTTAACCTACTCCCATTGCATGGGAAAGCATTGTGTTCCTTTCAGCAGGTAGCTGTAGGGAGTCCTGTCCTGGCTGTCAATCACCTACATCCCCACTCTCCCTCTAAGGACTGACCAGGGCAGATTAAGCCCATGAATGAGTTTTCTTCTCTATTTTTAGCAGTGGAAAAACATAACTGGGTCAAATTCTCCCATGGTGTAAACCAGAGATGTGCCACTGAAGTCAATGGCGCTTATCTAAGAAACTGGCCCCACCGTGTTTAAATCAGAGCACTGGCCTCGTTCGCAAAGTCTACACATAAAAGGTCAGATCCTCCTGTAAGAACTTTCAAGAGCATCTATCAATCGTGAAAGCAGGCACTGCAGGAAGAGGCGTTTGGAGCAAATGTGTCTCAAGTACGTTTCTGAGATAAAATGTGATCAGCTCTAACGAGAAAAATAAAGCGACCCGACCTTACAAGAGCTTGAGTGAGTCATTCTAGATGGATTGCTAGTAGGATAGCCCCGGCACCTCTAAGCGTAAAAACTCATTGGGACTGTGCAGATGAAATTGCTCAGATGATCGGCCTCTAGACATGGGTTCAGAAATGCAAAGCATAATCGCAGCAGGTATCTGGGGTACTGGCTTCCATCACATAACTAGGGTATTAGCGCTTTGTAATGCTGACTCAGGGCACATGACTGGAGTCTGGAAATAATGCAGAAGTGGTTCTTGCCAGCTCTCCTGTGACTCACATTTTTATGCCGCTTTTGTGATATATCACTAGAGTAAGCCGGCATTGCATTTTCTGGAAGATATGCTTTAGTTAAACACAAGTAACCGGGCTCAAAGCAAGGGTAAGTGGGTAAAATGCTAAAGCCTGGGTTATACAGGAAGTCAGGTGAGATGATCCAATGGGCCCTTAAAATCTAGGAACCCCTTATCAGTCCAATGGAAGGGTGATCTTCCAGGATCATAGAGCCAACTTGGTGGCTCTTACACCACGTTCCCTTCTTGAAGCTAAGTAGCAGGGGGAAAGCAGACAGGGTCAGGATACCCCTGGGCTGTGTTTTAGCCACACCAAATTAAGGGCCCTGTAATCTTAAAGTTAAAGATATTTAATCAATAGTCGAAGATTTTGACCCATTGCAGAGGACTTCCCTCGTGTTTCAGTACTTTTCTACTTTGCTCTATTACTTTGTTTTGTTTTGTTTACCCCGAACCTTAGTAGACATGACATGATTCCTTACCGGTGTAATTTATGAGACCAACTTAGGTTAGAGGTTAGTGACCCGGCAATTCATCGACAAGAATTGTGTTAATTCCTTTATTAGGGCGCAAAGATTTGTTGCTTTTTGCTGCTGTAATTTTACTTCACTGCTCACCCCTGCAGCTGTAGTCACACAAGTGGAGCCCTGAATTTTTAATGGTAATCCTTCCTAGATCAGAGACAAACACATGCTAAAGCCGACTGATTCTCTAATCAATGCAGTATGTACAATGTATAAGTAGCTGGCTTTTGAAGCTACGTGATGATGTTTTTATCTGGAGATTTGCGAAGCTTTGAGCCCTAAAATTCCACACTGCAAACTGGGAGAAAGGGTGGTTCCCTCAGGTGTATTAACCCATTGAATGTGCTGTGTAGGGTGTGCAGAGTTGCTGTCTGTCATCACCATCCCTGTGTTGATTTAAATTACTAGTAACACGTCTGTCAAGGAGAAAGGCTAAACCTCAGGCTGTTATAAGTAGATGATGAAGCACTGGTGCTAGCTTGAACCTAGTTAAGCATATTGAATAAAGGACAGCGAACACCTGCAACCGTGGGAGTTTGCATTTCAGAAGCTCCTGTCAGACTGGCATCAACTGAGCTGCCTTTAGATCCACTTGTTTCCTCAGCACAATAGTGTGTGTATGTTCTTGGGGGGGGGGGAGGGGGGACAGGCCTGCTTCGCCTTAGCAATGGAGCCGTCCTATTGAATATAGTGAGGAGTGAGAATAAGGAAATTAAAGAGGCAGGCAATTCTGTTTAACTAGGGGTTTTCCATATCGAACTGGTGTCAAATAACATGGCAGATATGATGCAGTGAGCAAAGGAAATCGGTCTCTGGTTTGGTAATTGGTCATAAAATGCACCAGCCACTGTCCTCACGTGTCCAGTCATGCAGCATAATCACAGTAAAGTTATACTTCACCTATGACGTTGCCCCAGAGATGCTGCAACATAAAAAAGTACTTCATAACTCTGTCTGTGCAGTCATTCTACAGTGAAGACACGTTGCCAATAAGCCAAAAAAGCCTGTTTCTGTGGAGATATTAATCTTCATTCCTGCTCTCTCTCTCAGATGGAGCATTTGTTTAGATTCACAAGATTGAGCAGTGGATCCTTTGGGATATAACAAAAACTTATTCATATGCATCAATAGAATCTAATGCAGTTCTTCCTTCTCTCAGTCCCCACATTTGTACAGATGGGAAGGGGTGTGTGCACACACCCCTTCTCTACAGAAGTAGGCTTGATTTTTTTTTTAAACTATTGGGGCTGCACACCACTAACCTTGAGTAGAAAATAGATGCTAATAAATGCAGGCCTTGAAAATGTGAATTACAGCCATTTCACACTTCATGGCAGACTCATACTGGTGAAATGGTTTAATACTTAATTACAATGCTTGTCCTTCCCTCAAGTGCAGATGACATTCCTCAGATAGATTTTGCAATAACAACTGGGGAAGTAAATCGAGAAACTAATTAGTTATTCATATAATCCAGAATATTGACGATGCACTGATTAAAAGGATGTGGCGACACCCATTCTAACATGCTGGATATGTCTATTCGTTTAGTCTACTCCCTGAGGTGATGTTTTTTGGAAGGTTCTATGGAAAATGATAAAAATGCCCTCCAGCTTCTGCAATGCAAATGTTTATAGAAAGCAT
Organism: Chrysemys picta bellii; assembly: GCF_011386835.1. Classification (NCBI taxonomy): domain Eukaryota; kingdom Metazoa; phylum Chordata; order Testudines; family Emydidae; genus Chrysemys; species Chrysemys picta. The sequence continues at coordinate 107,515,518 of NC_088798.1, forward strand.
TTCTTTTCATTTACATTTGGTTGATCATTAAAGCGTGGCAGCGGAATAGTTTATGACTCACGCTCCAGGGGCAATATCTGATCTGTGGTGTCTTAGGACCATTTTTGCGGCATCAGGCTATAATGGGATCTGAAGGTGATTGACTAATCCCAACCATAAACCTCCTAAGAGCATGTAAGGAGATCCAGAGGACTAGAACCCGGGTGAACAGGACACTGGGTGACTGATTCTTCCACACTACTAATCATTAGCCATGGCAGAACTGTGATCCATACACGAGAAACCCTAGGGGACTAAGCCTCACAGAAGCCCTGTGATCTCGGATTTGTCCTGATGCACTATTTTAACATGGAGGGAGTTCCGGGAAGCTTGGCAGTACCTTGCCTGTTACTACAAGACCCCTCTCTCGTTCCCAGATTTGGATTCCAGCTCCGTTCTTTAGCTCTGATTCCTGGCTTGATCCCTGACCCAGGCTGGACTCCTGCTTCCTGATTTTGGCTCTGACCTCAGGCCTGACTCCTAGTTTCTGATTTATGGCTTGACTCCCGTCTCCAATACTTATTCTGACCACTAAGCCTGACTCCTGGTCCTGTCTGCTAGGCCAGAGAGCTCATGTCCCTGTTGTGACAAAGCAATCATTAGACTAGAGTGGAGGGCAGGCAAGCTAGCTTGTTTGTTTCAGTACAAGTTCTGTGATGTGCGCCTCGTTCCCCTTTGCAATAGAGCATTTGTAGTGAAGTATTTATGTAGGTTAGCCCAGAGGTAATGTAGTGTAAATCAGTCCCTGTACCGGTATGAGATGTGACATTTTTAATAAACTGTGAGATTCCCAATCACTATCATTAGCATTGTGGCATTTATGTTTAAATTATAGCTGCCTGCACAAAGGGTAGTACTGTTCCTCGAATAAAACAGTAAGTGAAGGGTGGGGTGGAAAATAGCATGCACACATCTCAGCTCCATGATGACAATCGCAACACATCCTTTGATTTCTTTGTATTCTGTTTGGGACTGAAATATTCTGAGAGACATGTCAGGGCACCTGTAAGGAAGAGGAAATTTTGCTTTGAGTGCACCTTTCAGCTAGAAATTAAACCCGAGGAATGGAAAGCACCAAGCATTGTGTGTCACTATTTAGTTGATGAGAACTGGCGAGAATGGCAGTCCTGTTTTTATTAACTAAATCTTCACTCCTTGGAGGAGCGTGTCATATACACTCACGCTAATGTATTTGAGAGGAAACTGCATAGGTCAGAAGCTCAGACCTGCTCACTTCCTTTTGCACTGGGGATTAGACTTGCATGGAGGAATTGTTGAGAGGCATAAATGGCTCTACAACAGCTGCTCCTGATCACACCCCCGTGTAGGGGGTGGGATAAAGATGGGCCTGGCCAGACTACCTGGCTGTCCAGTGATCTTGGATTGGAGGGGAGGGATTGTTCCATTCAGCCCAAGATAGAGCAGCCCTGGGGCTTCTCTAACTTCTATGGGGAATGAATTGGGTACACTCTTCCCCCAACCATCAGAGGTGCTCAGAAGTATGTGTCTTATCTCATCTGGAAGGATCCTATAATGGCCGGTTTCAGAATGTGGAGGAAAACAGGTACAATAAATGTCTTGGGCTTACCTGACATGGCTTCTGGGGTTTAAAAAAACATGTTTGGAAAGGTCTGCAAATGTAGGGCCCAGTCTTGCAATCTTTAATCAGGCAAAACTCTCATTGACTTCAACACACAGTTCAGTGCAAGCACTTCCACATTCACCTGACTAAGGGCAGCAGACATGATCCTTAAAACTAACACTTTAAAACTGACTTCTAATTAACCTGGCACAAAACTGCAAATGGCAACTCAAAGATGTGTTGCTGATCAAACCAGCAGTGCTCACAATGTCATCTCTTAATTTTTTTCCCATTCATAATTAGTGTTAGACTCTATCAAAGCAAAAATACTTAATAATTGAGCACGTTTCTTTGCGTTGTACCCAGTCCATTCTTATTACGTTAAAGAGAACTATTTTATAGCGATTTTATTTGCATTGTAGACTGCAGCCAGGAAACAATAGCCATTTCATAACTATGTGATATCTAGAAGAAAAATGTATATGTTAAACTATAATGGGATTTTATTTTATTTTATTTTCAACTGGCATATTTTGTGTATTCATGCCAAAGGATCATAAATATGTGTTCAAAGTCTTTATCCTCAGTTAAATTGTACGTAGCATGAATTACTGTTGTTTTCCTCCCAGATCAAGCATATTTTTCACATGGTTTGAATTGATTTTGTCTTTTAAGAACAGGTTGCTGCCCCTGAACTGTTCTTCACAGATATATTGCGGTGCAGATTTAACCCACAGGATACTGTGGAAGCCCTGGCCTTTTTCATCATGTTAATTTTCCAGCATCTGTATTAAGATAGGGACTCGTATGGTCATATAAGAGCAATCCCATTCTGTAATTTTCAAAGCACTTTTGGTGGGTCTACCTAGCAGCACAGAGACAGCACAGCTAATGAGGACCCATTTCTAAATCTGGCTCAGACTATGTCCATCAGGCTCTGGGACAGTGCTTTGAACTAACAGCGGCTTGTTTATTTTTCCACCCTGCGCCACATGAGCTCAGTGTCAGAAGTGACTGCCTTATCACCAGGGTGTTTCAATACGCTCAAGCGAAGCACATTAACCAGGAAGCTGTCATTTCAAAATGGATATGGAGTGGTTTCTTTACACACATCAGAACAAATCCCATAGGCACGGATTATAAATGTATAAGCACATATGGGTAGGGAAGATGGATCCTTTCACTCTCCACAGGTGTATTTGAGAGCTGGAACTAAAGCAGAAACCCTGGACCCAAACATATTTCCTCCTTGGGACCGTCAGACCCAAAGCCAAATGTGGTAGCATTGGCCCATCCCGAAGTGGGGGTTTGTTTTCACATCACAGGGAAGCAAAGCAAAATTTCAGCCTTAAAAAATAGTGAAACCTCAGAGCTGAATTTTATTGTTTCCAATGTGAATGTGCTTGGGATTCCTGGCATTTAGGGAGGTTTGTTTAAGGGCTGGATTGTGCCTTTAGGTACAGACCTGAGTAAGGTGCATCGGTTGCATTGCCTCAGCAGTGACCTGGGGAGGCATTGTGCCTCTAAGTCACAATTCCTCCCCTGCTCTCGGGGCGCATGTAGCATTTTGCTGCTGGCCTATTCCACGTACTATGTGACAGCATGACCCCACCTCTTGAAAGTCAACAGTCTGCTAACATTCCGGTTACTAAACTGAGAAGCCCCTGCAATCAGTATCCGGAGGGGCCCGTTTAGTGGCAACTACTTGAGAAGAGTGACCAAGTTCTCTCTGGTCAGACAAATGTAAGCAATAGTTAAACTCTGAACTTCATTAGCTTCAAATGTAAAGTGGCAGCAGCTGCTTCTCCCATTAGCCAAAGTGGCCGTTATAAATACATATCTAAGTACACACACACTGCCTCGTTGGCAATGCATTTCATTTTAGCGACACAAGGACAATGTCTCCTTGGATGGAAGAAGCCAAGTGACTATTATAGCCACGTATTTCTTATAGCGTCATGTGGCTTCAGGGCCATGCAGAAGATATGAAAGCTGAAATTCGATTATAACCCAGTAATAGGCAGAAAGTGGATGAGTGGCTCCAAGAAAGTCTGAAAAACATGCCCTGAAATGCAGCTAGATTCACTGGGGACAGGGGCAAATTTCGCGGGGGTGGACTGCAGCTTCAGAAGGCAAAAGGGGTCTCCCTCGCTTGCTTAGAGTAATTCAGAGTATGAGCTACCCCATGAAAAGGTGTCAGGTCTATGGGAACGGACTGCTAGTTTACTTGCTAAAATTCTCTCAGATGGTGCCTTGTTTACTAGTTTACTGAATGTGTGACCCACTTGTCAAAGCTAGTCAGACACCGGCAGAGACCATCAAATACAAAAGGTTGGGCCGGGTTCACTCCTGGGTCTCTCCCAGCGTCTGCTAGCGTGAGCCCCGTGGCAGAAGGATTATGGTGGATTTCTCCATAACTGGCAATTCTTAAATCTAGACTGGACGTTTTTTCCCTAAAAGATCAGGTGGCTGGGCTGGTGGGGCCAGCAGCTCACAGACACTACTTTGTGCTAGTTGGGATGGGAGAAGCACAGCTGTGCAACCAGGGATATTGCCAGTTCAGTGCATGCACACACCAGGCTCCACTTGCTGGACTTTTGTGGCACCCTGGCCCTAAACCAAAGCTGCCTGCGCTAGGCAGAAACACCGAGGGAGGAAGGGGGTGGAAGTGCCCTGGCTATTCCGCAATATAGTCAGGTTCATATATAGTCGTAGTAACTGAGTGCCCGGGATGCAGGGGCACCAGGCTAGTTCAGAGCGGTGTAATTTACACCTCTGCATGGCAGGCTCGGTGACTCTGGGCCATCGAGTTGGTTTGCCTGGGCAGACTTCTTCGATTATCACGATGTTCCTAAGGTCCAGTGAGAGCGCAGAGCTAGCCACAAACAGGGAATATTTGAAAAAATATGAAAGGGAACAAGGCTTGGCTGCTTGGCTTCCAGAGGGCGAGCTCTGTCCTGCGGGTACAGGTGGAGGTAGTGGACGAGCAGTGCTAAGCCATCGACCGGGGGCTGAGCAGCATAGCATCCAATGAGGGGAGCAGGCTATGTATCAGTGGGGTGTCCAGGATGCTGCACCCAGCGTAGGTCATGAAGCGCTGAGGATGCTGCCACCAGGGAGCCATTGGCAGCGGTTCTGGGGCTGGTTCCCACGTCCGTCTCGCTTCCTTTTAAGGGCAGCTCTTCCACCCCCAAACAGGGTCTTGCTGGGTTAATGAACAGGGCTGCCGTGGGCATCACCTTGATGCGTAGCATTGCATTTAAGCAACTGTGCCCTGTCCACGCCCTGCCATGCCCATTTCCCTCCCTCCTCACCTGTGCCCATTATACATGGTAGGTGTACAACTTTCAGCCGCATAACTGAGCATTTCTCTGTGCAATGCTGACGCCTCTGAGCGAACGCTAAGTGCCTCTGCTTTGCCCCCCTCCCAACCTTTCTACATCAGCACCCAGGAAGATCAAGCCCAGAAGTGAGCTGTACCCTAGCGTTCCCCCCTTCCCGCACTCCCACCATAGAAGCCAAATGGCAGCGAGCGCTGAAATGTAATGTGTCATTATTTTTTCAGCCAGCCGTGCTCAGTTGAAAGGAGAAGGGAAAAAACCTACATAAAACACAAATTATAGTTTATGTCGAGGTAAATAACAGACTGTAGTCCAAGCAAAAAAGGGAAATACAGCATGGCAGATAATTGGAACTCCTGTTTTACCATAAACATGAATTATGTGGGTACTGTCTGTGCCACACTTAGGATATTTTATGAAGATAGGCCCTCAGAACTAGTCTCAGCATGTTGGAAAGCTGCAATTGCCTTTCTGACGACTGTACAGTGAACCATCTGCAGTGACACAGATCTTTTTTCATGTGTTACAACTAACTCAGAACCTATTAAAGTGAATGCACGACTGGCAGTATTCTTTCCAAAATGCTTCACCTTGCATTTGTCTCCACTAATTTTTACTTCCCACCGTGTGGCTATTATGATTATTGTTGCCCAGCATATCCCATATTAAGCCCCCATTTTTAATTGCTCATAATTTTCTGTCGCCATGTGGATTGTAATTTTCCATTCCAAAAGTCTGATTTTTTTTAAAAATTGTATTTAATTTTGAAAATTTCAACCAAACTGATTCAGCATTTTTCTAACAAGATTAGAGTAAAATATATTGTTTTGTCCATGTTAAAAAATTCTGGTGATGGTTCCTTCGAGAAACTCTCGCACCTGTGCTTTGGAGCAGAGACTTGACCTTTGGCAGAGGGGTGGCCTTTTGACAGCCAATTGAAAATCGGCACAAATTCGGCCAAGTTATGAGCCATTGAAATAATCACAGTTCGCTCATGCTCAGCAGAGACTAGGTAGATCTTTGTAGCTAAAAGCTGCAAAGATTCCAGCTTCACTGCACATGTTTCAGCCCGAGGTTGAGGAGGACTTCCCCTGCAACTACAACTCTGAGCCGCTGCACCAGAACTGAGAGCAGGGAGACCATCAGCTCCTGTGTGCTCATCTGTGCCTCAGTTTACCACTCCCTCACCTGCAAGGGTGTAGCGAGGATTAATAAATGTCTGAAGCACTCAGCTACTATAGTGATGAGCTCCATAGAAAAGCCCATGAGGAAATTCATTATTCTGTCTTTGGAACAGTGTTTTACAGTGAATAGGACCCACAGCCATCCATTGACCAATGAGGCAAAAACAAAATTAAAAACCATACTGAGTCAGACCAATGATCCATCTAGCCAAGTATCCTGTCTTTCAACAGTGACCAATGCCAGATGCCCCAGAGGGAATGAATAGAGCAGGTAATCCTCAAGTGATCCATCCCCTGTCACCCATTCCCAGCTTCTGGAAAACAGAGGCTAGGGACACTTCAGCGCATGGTTTTGCATCCCTGCCCATCCTGGCTAATAGCCATTGATGGACCTATCCTCCATGAACTTATCTAGTTCCTTTTTGAACCCTGTTATAGTCTTGGCCTTCACAATATCCTTTGGCAAGGAGTTCCACAGGTTGATTGTGCATTGGGTGAAGAAATACTTCCTTTTGTTTATTTTAAACCAGCTGCCTATTAATTTCATTTGGTGACCCCCTAGTTCTTGTGTTATGAGGAGTAGTAAGTAACTCTTCCTTCACACCAGACATGATTTTATAGACTTCTATCATATTCCCCCCTTAGTCATCTTTTTTCCAAGCTGAAAAGTCCCAGTCTTATTCATATTGAATAATTGCTCATCTACTGGGCACCATCCATCCTATGCACTGAGTGAGGCAGGGCAAATCAGCTATGTGATCATGTAATAAAAGACAGTATCCTAGTGCGTACGCATAAGGGGCTGAATGAATGCCTAAGTCTGGCATTTCCTAATGTTTCTGTTTGACTTTGCAACCTTAATTATGTTCTTTGAATGTAGAGTTTTGCATGCATTTATTTATATTGCCATATCCGACTGGTGCCCAAGTGTGCTGGGCGTTGTGCAGTCACGTGGGGTTTAGTCATTACCACTCTTAGTTGACCATGCAGGGGACCGGCTCTAGCCCCAGTGGGACATGCAGAGGCTACTCACCCGGTACTCTGCGCTGTCTGCAAATAGAGGAGCCCTGAGCGTGCCCCTGCCCACCACACGTGCCCGTCCCGCGGGTGCTGGGCGGGGGGTACCCTGCTCCATGGAAAGCGGTAAGGTAAGCCATTCCTCCCTCAGTGCAGGAGGGGAGCAGGGGAAGAATTGTGACTTTGCCTGCACTGCAGTCAGAGGTGTGACAGCAGCACATCTAGCCCAACTAGCTCTGATCTCGCTAGCTCAAACACCACTAGCAATGAAGCCGTGGCAGCACGGGCTAGCAGGGCTCTGGATGGGGTTGTGCTGCCCATGGCGTCCCAGCTTCACTGCTGGTGTTATTGGAGCTAGTTAGAGCAAACCTAGCTCAGCTATGTCTGCAGGTGCTGCAATGTAGACATACATGCTGTTGGCAGTGTAGACATACATGCATTCATTTGTGCCTCAGTTTACCACTCCCTCACCAGCCGGGGTGTTGAGAGGATTCACGAATGTTCATCCTCTGCTGGGTGGGAGCAGCTATCTGCTGCTCCTTAATTGATATCAGATGGTAGCTGGAGTCTAGTAAAAGTTTCCAACCTCAGGCTCACAGTCTGCCTCCATGACTGAGTCGACTTTAACTTGTGAATAGTCTTCTCTCTCTCCTCCACCAAAAAAGTTCACTTATAATTAATGGAAGTGGGGGGGAATGCTCAGTCCGACAGGTCACAAAGGTAGGGAGTAAGTTAAGAAAGTAAACAAAAGAGTCTTCGATCATCAAGCTGAGTACTGAATTAGGTCATAAAGGAGGGAAGGCATGTCCCCGGCCATACGGCAAAGGGGCTCGGGTAATGAAGGGATACTGCTGCTAAGATGAAATGTTCTCTGCCAGTGAACTTAATGAACAGCTGCTTACATTTGATATAATAAGGCTAAAAAGTAAGAGGTGACATTTTTATGCCTGTAGCTCTGGACTTTGCTTGGCAAGGATAAAAATGTGGCATGTCCTACGTGGTTCCTTAAGCGTGAACATTTTAAGAGACAGAGAAAGAAATAACATAAAATGTCATTTTTTATTATTAAGGATTTGGTGTCCTCGCTTTAATGAAGGAGTAATAAATATAAATGGATGTTAATGGTATGTTATTAGAACTGTTCATTTTGATAGATGAAGTGGAGTATCTTCTCAAAAGATGTCAGAGGTTAAAGATTATAAGGCTTCTGAAGTGAAATTCTTTGTGTTATGACTCACAAGACATTAGAGAGAGAGAGTGGATGTGGAATAGTTTGTAATATATTCAAATTGCTGTAAAAGTCTCTTTCTGAACACAGGATCTCTTACCAGAATCTGTTTATATCACTAGAGTATAGATAACTCCTAAAGACAGTATTTTTTTCAAGAACCTGAAGATTTTACATGAGGAATCCTTAGATGTGTGCTAGAAGGAACACCCAGAGGTGGTGCTAGCCCATGGGGAGCCCTAAGCAGGAATAATTTGATGGGACCCCCACACATAACACCATAAAAAGCAAATAGGGACCCCCCTTGAGTCGATTGAGGCCCTAAGCAGTTGCTTAGTCTGCTTATGCCTAGCGCCAGCTCTGGGAACACCTGACAAAGTTCTGAAACACTAAGGTCCTGATCCAGAAGCCAATTGTAGATTTCCCTGGGTAAAATTTACTTGCATGAACAGGCACCAAGGGCCTGTGTGGTTTATACCCTTCTAACAAATTAAAAATGACATTTCTGACTGCCCTTTTGGGGCTAAAAATTTGAGTTCCTTCATAGTTGCTGTGCATTTCTGTCTGCTAAAGCCTCCACCCTGTACCAAGTTATCCAACTCTTGCTCCTATAAGGCACCAAGAATTGTGCTGGGAACACCATGGAAGAAGTTAATCCCAGAAGTGGTGTTCTAGGCTAATTCATGTAGTCTGTATTTATTCATAACGAAACCCAAAGCATCAGAAGTGTATAATACAGCAGGTAATAAATTTACTCCGAAGGGAATTCTGCACCGCTGCATGTGCACAGAATTCATGTCCCCTGCAGATTTCTTTGTTTCCCCGCAGAAAAATGACTTTCTGATGGGGAAGCAAAAGGAAGCTGCAAGAGCAGTGACACACCACTCCCTAGCAGCACAGGTACATTGTTTCAGGCAGCCGGCAGAGAGGTAAATCACCACGGAGTTGGGGACACCCTAGCCAGTGGCTCCTACCCTGAGCCAGGATCAGCTGCCAGTCCTGGCTGGGCTGGAGGCAGGAGAGGACGGGACTTCCTCTTCCCCTGCAAGGAGTGGCTGGGGCTGTGTCAGACCCACCCTCAGAAACCTCCCCCAGTTGCAGGAAGCTCAACATCCTCCCCTGCTTCCTGCCCCCATTCCTCCTCAGCGGCAGGGCGGGATCACTGTGTGGGGAGCTGCTCCACCATCCCCCCAAGCCCCATGCATCCTGGACCTCCCATACCGAGACACCCCCGCCAAGCCTCACCCCATACACCCAGAACCCCCCTAGCCCTCCATACCCAAACCCCACCCCACCCCACCAAATCTCAACCCCGGCATCTGGAGCCCCCTTGCACCCAGACCACCCCCAACTGAGCTCCCCCCACTCAAACCCCCACCCTGATGAGCCCACCCCCTGCACCCCCCCTGAGTCCCCACGCCACTGACCCCCAACTAGCTGCACCCAGACTCCCCCACTGAGATCCAACCACCTTCACCTGGAAGCCCCTGCAGAGTCCCATTGCCGCTGCACCTGGAACCCCCCCCAACAAATCTCTGTGCATCCAGATCCCCCCCCACACTGAGCTGCCTGCACCCAGATTGACCCACACAGAATCCTCTCACCCCACACCTGGATCCCCCCACACTGAGCCCCTCCACACTTGAAGCCTGCCTGCCCCACACCTGGTGTACCTGGCACAGTGGGGCAGGGTCTCAGGATGTTTCTGTGGCAGGTCCAGGCTTTGTGCTGTGTCAGGGTCGGGTGCAGCCTCACCGCTGAGTCAGTGTCCTAGGGGTCGGGGGGTTGCAAGGTGATCTCCCACCTTTGTGGGGCCAGTGGCCTGTGCTCCCCACTGCTACATGCTGGAGCCTCTGCATTTTAGTTATTGACAAATAAAACTTGCAGAATTTTAAAATATTGTGTGCAGAATTTTTTTTTTTTGGCTCAGAATGCGCTCGGGAGTACAAATTAATTAATTGGCACTTTCTCATGCCCCATTTTCATTGGTAATGTGGAATCATCTGCACATTCTTAGTATTATTATTGGCCCAAATCCTGTAGTCTTTAATCCTTACTCAAGGAAAGATCCCATTTGAAGTCATAACATCATAATCCTTAGCATTTATGAAACCCAGCTCTGAGGCGTGTTTGCAGCCTTCTCCTTTTTCTCCTCAGGGGTGTGGGTACTGGGCTCGCCTGTAAAGACGTCTGGTGCCTCCACCCAAAGAAACCTCTGCTGGTGCAGAGAACACAGAAATATTCAACACCCAGTCTCATACAAATGAGTATCAGCGCATACAAAAATAAAATAGTTATCACAGTTCCCAGAATAACAGAACAGTAACTGGGGCTATGTTAGGTATGGGTAGCTCAGGATAGGGGACAATGGGAAAAGGGATTAGGGTCATGAAAGAGAAAATTAACAATGCATAAACTCTTCCCCCTCCCAGCCAATGCGTACAAGCCTACTCCCTCCCAGCACCTGCCTAGGCAAGTAGCGACTTTAGGTTCAGTCTTTGATGGGCGATGCAGCACTAAAATGGGGGGCCAGTGTAGAACAGAATATCAAAATAAACAAACAAGGGTGTTCTTGCAAAGTAGAGGATGGTCGGCTTGTCCTTGTGGCTCTCTGGTCTGGATTCAGATGTGAAGTTAGGCTCGCTTTCGGGAGCCTGACCTTGACTCTCATCTCAGGCTCCTTGTTTCTTGTCTTTGCTGAGCTGACATTGTTTAATGTCCCAGAAATCCCAAAAGGACTCAACATCTTCCCTCGGGTAGGAATGTGGAGTAGAAGGTTATTCCCTGGCTATACTCCAAACTTTCCCTGCTATACTCCAAACACACCCAACAGAAAGTAAAGTCAGGCCCTTTTCTCTGCGTCCTGGCTTATCATTGGTCCCAATAGTATTGCTAGCCCGTTCTCTCTCTCTGCCATGGACCATGGACAGTCTGAGAAGCAGAGTCCTGAACCTCTGCCGCCATTACTAGTGTAGTCCAGGGGTGAGTCCCCTAGAAGCCCAATGTGATATTTCAAGAGCACCCCCTCCAGAGGGGTTACACTTATAAGCACTTAATAGGCCCAAAGCAGTTGCAGACACTACATGATTAATCCTCACAGGATCCCTGTGGAATAGACCAGTGTATGTTATTGCTACCCCATTTTACAGAAGGGAAAACTGAGGTTTGTGGGATATTGTTGATCCATATAGACTTCACTGCAAGAAACCAGGTTAAACACACTCTGCACATTTGTGCAGGAACTATTCATCCAGAACAAGACACGGGTACAAATTTGGTCCTGGAATTCAAGCCTGCAGTTCCCATACTTATACCAGGGCATGATTTGGACCCACGTGTGCAATGCACATTTCCACAAACGCTCAGCCTCCATTGTCACAGGAACCAGACGGATTCTGGGCAACAGCGTTAACACTGATCCTCAGATGTCTCCATCTCCTCGCTTCCTCACAAAACAGAAAAAGAGACTGTTCATGCCTAATCCATAGCAAGCAGTGTTCCTTGTGAAAATACCAAAGAAGGAGCTGCTAATGGCAGCTAAATGGATACTCTACTCCCCGTACCAGGTCTTTCACACTATAGTGCACCTGCCAACTTTTGTAAAATGCCCACAGATGTGTTGACTTTATATGTGCTCAGATACTACAGTGATGAGCACCAGCGTAAAAACCTGGATGGATGGATTTAAATAAGGGAATTGAATCAAACCATGACTTTATTAGCACCTTCTGCAAAACCATAGGATGCCTATTCAAGTGACGTCCAAAACTAATCTAAATCTACAAGAGTCAAAAGATTAGTTACAACTAGAAAGAATAAATCAAGAAATAAAGGACGCCCATTAGAAGGGATGCCACCTTTGAAATGAAGACGCTTTGGAGTTCATCAGAAACCTCTGGCACACATTCAGTCACTCTGCCTGCCACCCACCTGAAATATATTTCCAAGACACTCCCATATTTTATGCAGTAGCCTCTAATAGATACATGCAACAATAGTACATGATATACCCTGTCAACTGATGTGATATGAGAGGACCCGTGGTGTCAATGCGAAGGGGGTTTTGCACGTAGGAGTGAAGACCACAGTACACGTTATAACTTCCCCTGCAACTCATGCCATGTGTTACAGCATTTATGTGATACCGGAGAATGTCATTCTTTCGCTCAGTCATCTCGTCAAGGAATGAATTTCCCTTGGATGAATGGCTGATCTCCAGCTATGAGCAAAGAGTCAAGTAAACACAATATCATTTTGTGAGCGTTTGGCCTTTCTCTAAGAAACCTTGTAGACGCTATTACAGTTTTCAGCTTTTACTGATTTGCAGGCATGTATACAAGCATACAGCAAATGTAACTCTGTGTTTGACATTTTCAAAGGAAACTCAATTTTTAAAAAAATCCTTTTTTGTCACATCTTTTACTTAGGATAATAAATAGCAAAATCGAGGCCCTAAGAACTGGACTGAAACATCAACTAATTTCACAGAGGCCACAGAACAGCTGTCAGCTGTAATGACTTTCGCTCACTACCCACCTGATCTGGATTCAAAACTCGTGACCTAGAAACGAAAGGCTTCGGTATCACATTAGCAATTCCCTGAGCCATAACCAGTCCTCCCACCCACGCTGTTAGATGTGTGTGCCATATATGGAGTGGATGGCTCAGGGGGCTGGTAATGGGATACAGAACCTTTCATCTCCAGCTCCCCACTTTGAATCTAAACCAAGTGGGTAGTGACCAAAAGTAATTACCACCCGACAGCTGTTCAGTGGTCTCGGTGAAATGGCTGGATGGTTTCAGGCCAGTTCATAGTGGGCAGGTATCCACATTGCACAGAAAATCACCATTGCAGTTACTACTGATTCCTGCCCCTACCTGGCAGTCCCAGCAACTAGGCCAAGAGCTAAAGAGAGCTGGAGAGTTCACACCCAGAGATCACCCTTCTTAAGCAGAGCTTATGCACACCAGTGTGCATGTTCTTCTGCCCATTTACCTGTTTGATAGTCACTTGCATCTGAAGAAGTGAGGTTCTTACCCACGGAAGCTTATGCTCCCAATACTCCTGTTAGTCTTAAAGGTGCCACAGGACCCTCTGTTGCTGTTTGATAGAGAAGGTGATGTTTTTAAGCTTTCAGCACTGTCAGGCTAGAACCTTTCAGGAGCATAAAATTTAAAATATACAACCCGTTAATATAGTCTGTGTGTATGTGGGCGGGAGGGGTGTTTATAACCCTTTGAACAATCCCTTTGAATAGTTATGGCACCCAACTAGAACTTATCAAGTCTTGCAGGAGAGAAATTGCTATAGCTGAAGTTTATCCCACTTGAGAAAGTTTGATTATGAGGTGTGTGCAGAGCCAGTCCTTAAAACTGACCCTTTCCTCCCTTGATTGCAAGTAGCTGTCATGAATTATCAACTGGGACAGTGATTTATTAATGTATCCAAACCACTGCTGCGGTGTGTTCTGTTTTTCAGAGATAAATGTCCTGAAGCTCCTAGCACGCAGGCTATCCATCAGAGCCACCTGCTATAACAATCATCCACTCTAGCTATGTTTCATTGCCATCAGAAAAGGCAAAATTCCCCTGAAAACGACATAAACTGGAATAATAGATTTAAAGAAGTGCCCTGTGATGAAGTATGAAGACAGATTACAAGCAAAGCAGAGCAGGCAAAAAGCAGTGTAACCTAGAGTCACATCAGTAAATTAGTCACCTCTGGATCTAGTATTACTTATTATTAGTGAGGATTTTCATTTGGCTAGTGGTTTTTGGGTGTCTAATTCAAGACATCTGAAAATCAAGCCTCTTTAAGAGGCTGGGTGGCTCCGCACTTCCTAAATATTTGGGGTCTCACGGTGGGCCCTCAAAATCACTTGTCGCTTTTCAAAATCGCAGCCAGCTCAGGCATTTTATACTTACAAATGCTGAAGTGAGCCCAGGGAGTCTAGAAGAGGCTCTGGAAGGGACTTGGCTTTAGTCTTCGGGCAGTCTAGAAGCTTGCAAAACTATGGTATATTTGTTACCATACGGAATAATCTTCACTCAAGTACCTTTGCTTAAGGGTGTTTTAAGCAAGTCCAGCCCTTGCAACTGTCACTCAGTAAGGAGAGAAATGATGGCGTTTTTCTGAGTGAAGGGATGGAGATGGTTTTGATCAAGAAAGAGAAAGGAGGTGAGCTGCTAGTGCATTAGGATCAGGGATGGTTTTAGCCATGGTCCATGAGTGCAATTGTAGTCACAGAAATCAGGCCTGGGTTAACCAATGTGCAGTGGGTGCACTTTCACAAGGGCCCCCATCTCAAGTTTGACCCAGCTGCCCTTCTGTCGTGACGAGGGGCAGCCAGGCCAAACCTGAGTGGTGCTGCAACCCCTTAATGCCCAGGGTGGGGAGCTGGGCCCAGCCCCACAGGACAGGAGCTGCTGCTGCAGGATGAGTGTAGGGTGAGCTCGCTCTCCCTCCGTCTAGGGCCTTCCCTCTGCACCAGGTCAGGATTAGGGTAGTGGTGCTGGGACGGAGAGTGCTGCTGCAGGTGGTGGGTGTCCCATCAGCAGGCATTTTTCTCTTGGACTTCATTAACTTCGTTAGAAATACCAATGTCTGATGCATTTAATGCCTGTGAATTCAAGACTTGCAGCAGCGGGACAGTCAAGTGAAATACTCAATGCATTTAAGGCTGGTGACTGTTCCAGCATTACTGATCGTCTGCGCGGTCACCGTTTCATTCTGGAGGAGGAAATTAGAGCAACCCCTGTGACATACCGTCTTTTCAATTTCAGACTTTAATACCCCCAGGGAGACGGTGACAGCGTAGTATATAGCAAGGTGATAGTAGCTTTGAGTGATCTATAGGAATTGATAGGATTGGACAATGGAAAAGTTACATTCCATGGGCTACGGGTATCAATGGCCATATAGGCAGTGAAACTATAGAATGCAACTAAGCATCATGTCCACACACGGCCCCCTAGCACACCACCCTCTGCTACAAGGGAAATCGCTCAGAGACATGCTGGCAGCTTTGCTATTAGCACTGTTGAGCCATTCCTGTTTCTCAGAGATAAATAGTCTGAGCTGCTCTAACATGCACTCAGCCCATCAGCATGGAAATTTTACTGAACCTCCATCTCTTTTTTTTTTGCACTGGGATTAGTTATTTTAGAGCCACTGACCCTTATTCCCATAACCACGACGCAGTACATGATAAGAACACCACGAATGGGCCATCACAGTCACAGGGCTAGCTGCACCTCCATCCCCCCTTTTGGGGTCTCTCTTCGCCTGCCCTCAGGTGTCAGGCCTCGTATCTCTCCCTTTCTCGGGGTGGAATCCTGTGATTCCCACTCTCAGGCCTGGTCCCACTAAGTCCAGTCACCTGTGGTTCTTCCCTTCAGGAGTTTGTGCCCGGAGGTGTGCAATGATCAGACAGCCATCTTAAAGCCAAAGTAATGTTTAATTTTAACAGTAAGTACAAAGCCTTTAGAGAAAAAGTATTTTAAAACAACGAACAGTCTATATGCATGTCCGTCTTACCACCCCCTGATGGTAACCTAGGCAGGCCTAAATTCTTCAGATGCCTCCAGTGAGGTGTCATGTGCCTCACTCTGGTTCTCTGCCAGCAGCTCCCCCCCGCCTCCTTCAGAAAGTGTTCCTATTTAAACCTGCCAATGCTTTTGACATCCTGTGTTCAGAGGTCTCTTCCTGCCCTGGTTTAAACCAGTCTTGTATGTTGGCTGGCGAGGATACAAAATCTGAAAAGTGAATAGTCCTGGCATTGTCCCATCACCGCCCTCAAATGTTTGCATGAGATGGCTTATCTTGAACCATTCTTTCCCTTCCTGCCCATTTTCCCACCCAGTCTCCTGTTGTGTTAAGCCAGTGTAGTCATACCGAAAACATTTCATTAGCCAGGACAGTATACCATATTTATAAATTATTACAGAGCGGTTCCAGATCTGTCACATTAGCCATTAAAATGAGCAGGGCACAGAGATTGTGTACTTTCTGTCATTTAGCATGAGGAAGACATGATTGTACGTTTTCAATGTAGAAGGAAGGTGGTAGTCCAACTTCCAGCAGACGGGTGTTTTATCACAGAAGGGCGCCAGTTATGCTGGTGATTTGTTGGCATTCTCAGTGGAGAAGTCAAGGTTGGGACTGGTAAAATACCCACTCAGCCCTAAGAGTGCATGGCATTATTTGCCATGTCCATTGCCCCTCCAGATTTGAGTCCCTCCCCTATACCTGCCCCTTGGAGCGGAAAGCAAATGTAAATATATTTTTCTGAGTGCTCAGCTATGTTTCTTCTCCATGCCACCTGCCCTGCAGTGCCATTAATGTCCTTAGAGCTTGTGAACTCAATTGTTTTCCAGTTGCTTGCCTGCTTTGCTCCTGTCAATCACAGTGGGAACAGCAAAGCCTTTTGGGATTGTAGGTGGGTAGGATGTGGGGACACAGGCACAGTGGGCACCACAAAAACAGGTCTGTCTACACACAAAAGTTGTAGCACTTGAACTACATCAGTATAGTTCAAGCAGTGCAACTTTCCTATTGTGGGTGCAGTTATGTCAAGGTCACGTTGCTTTCGACCAGTGTAGCTTTTCCCCTACAGGAATAGCCTATGGGTAGTATTGGTATAATTATTTTGGGCAGGGGGAGAAGGATCACACCCTGAACTGAAACAGTTTGGCCAGGTCAACACAGATCTATTGTACCAGTCTAAGACATGGGCCAAGATGACCACAGTTATTTCCTACACTAAGTATAATGAAAAACTGCTTGCTATGGGTAGCCATTGACAAATACTAACTTTTACATGGCAACCACTGTATTGTAGCTAGGAACTGGAGAAGACAGGCTGTTGTCTTGGGAAGAAGCGGAGACTTTGTCTCTGGGTAAGAGGTGTGACATCTCCCAGGGGTACCCAAGATCGTGAGGCACCTCGCTACCACCTGCCGGTAGCATGAGGAGGCCTTGTCTGTACCTGCCAGGGGGTCAGCTCCCTGACTCCACAAGCCACAGGCAAAATAAGCACTCCTCTCTCAGCCTGCACAGGTTCAGTTGTCCTTCTGCATGCAAGCAATAAGTACACTCCAGTCTCTGAGCATTCCCCTGATGTGTCTAATCCCTAGTCCACTGGACGCTCATAGAATTCATAGATCCGCTGCTCCCACAGGAACAGTGCACGTCGGCTTACAGGTTTCATCTCAGGTGTTGCAACTGCCCTCACCTCACAGCCCTTAGATGTGTTAGCGAAGAGTATACGCTTATTTAACAAAGAACAGTAATGGCAGGTCAGCAGACATATTGGAAACATTTGGTTACATGTAAAATAAGATCATAACGTGCCTTCCAGAGCCTAGTCTTGCCTAGCAGGACACGCTCCTGTTGTATACAGGTTAGCTCACCTAAAGTCTTTCTCCTGCCGTTTAACAGACAGGCTGGCTCTGACCCTCTGCTCATAAGACAAGCACGCTGGCAGTGTGTCCCGTAAGTGAAGGGTACCCTTGCATTTTCCTCATATACTAAACCAACTCTTTGATCTTAGTCATAAACAGCACGCCCTCCTGGTGGGTGTTCCTTCCCACAGATATTGTGATCTCCAGTTGACTTTGCAATCTTGATTAGCTGGTGACTCCGAATGCAAATAGACTTATGTTGTAAGACACACAGTACACAAAAGATAGGCAGGAAGATAAGTGTCTACGATCCCATGCCTGACCGCAACCTGCTTGTCACCTTCTGCTGAACTATCTTAACTTACATGCCATAATAATACAGTTTTCAGTATAGAGTCATACATTTTAAAAAACATGCTTACATACGTTTTATAGTTACCATGTCCACCAGTGGGCTACACGTTCTCCATAGAGATCTTATGTGCCACGCTTTGGCTAACTATTATGTAGATATCAGCCCCAGAGGATCCCTGAAAATCCCTATGCACCCCAGTTGGCACCGAGGGATCTCTGGGTCACAGGAGGGTAGAAGCAAAGGGTATACACCAATATCCAATGGGTTAGACTAATAATTCCAACCAGGGACTGCCCATTCTCAGAGGAGGTGAGCCTTCTGGGCCAGCATCCAATTATATTGACAGAGCAGTACTGCAAAATTCATATTGCCAATGTCTGTGCTTTACCGAGTCTGCAGATAAAAGAGCTTCCTTCTCTTGTGCCGTTAATCTTGTATCTTACACAAGAACTAAATTCATTAGGACAACAGGCTGTGTTAAAACAAGACATTGGGATTATCTCCATTTGGAATGGGCACGGAGAGACTCATTTCTTACTAATGGTTCAAACTAGGTTGAGTGACTGACTTCAACTATGGTCCCATCTAAATCAGCATCTAACCGCCGTTGTCCGACGAGAGTGAAGTTGGCCAGATTGCGCTGTTATGAATTATATTACGTTCCCTTAGAGATCCCAGTTGAGATCAGGGTCCCATTGTGCCAGGTGCTTTACACACACATTGTGAGAGACAACCCTTGCCCCACAGACCTTGCAATCTAAACGGACAAGACAGACGAAGGGTAGGAGGGGAAACTTAGACAGAAAGAGGTGAATTGACGTGTCTGAAGTCACACAAAAATAGAATGCAGGTTTCCTAAACCCCAGTCCAGTGTCCTATTGATTGGCCTACACGGCCTCTCAGCTGTTTCTGAATGTGGTTCTAAACCCGGTTCCCTGACTGCCATCATAAAATATGGCCTGTAGCCATTGCGTTGACTGAGAACGGCAGCCAAATTTTCACAACAAAAAAAAGTTTCATTTTTGAAGCCCTCGCAGTTTGCAGGAGCAAAGAAGGCCAGGCTGCCACAACACCTCTTACAAGAGCCTCTGCTATTGCTCCAAACTTCTGTACAGCGGTTGGTTATGTTAGTAAGGTTCGGATTATGAGAGACCTCAGTGAATTACAGCTGCTCAGGACCAGGAGAAGAGGTTGGCTGACGGGGTTTCCTGTGACTTAGGGGCCTATTTCCGATCCTCCGTCTGCTCCCACATGCGGGCGGAGTTCTTCTGGGCGGTGTCCGCTGGCTCCTTTGACACCTTTGAGGAGCTGTGGGCGCTGTCCAGGGTTGTCTGCTCAGTGTCCCCATTAGGTTCCCTTCGTTTAGCCCTGTGATCTCACTCCTGTCCCTGTTATGTCTTTAGTTGTCCCCCGTAATCAGTTGAGATCCCAGACCTTGTGGATCCTCCCCTTAGGCTGGGATAGGTCCTTTAACATTGGGCGGGCTTCCGCCTGCCCACTTCCCGGATCCCAACAGGATCAGACTGTTTGCAAAGCTGCCTGCCAAACTGTCCTCTCATCTCGCAGTGGCCTTGTACAGTTCAGTGCTGCTTTCCCTTTAATTAAAAGGGGGAGCCATGCAAACTACTGCCCTAGATAAAGTAGAATCATCCAGAATCCATCCCTGAATGCATGGATTAGGATGGGACATTGCATAAATGGTGAAATTTAACCCTTTACAGAGCACATGGAATAGGCACCTCCTGGGAGCCACCTAATCCCTGCTTTGAGGCTTTGTACTGGCCTCTGTACAGTGGTGAATTTCTCCCAGACAGACCGTCCAAAATGTTCATTTGGTAGTGGATGAGAACTGGTATGGATAACCCTGAACAGCTGATGGTGTGAGAAGGCCCTGTTACCTATTACGTTACCAGTTAGGGCCAGATTTTCAAAGATATTTAGGCACCTAGCAAATTAGACACCCATTGGAATCAGTGAGAGTTAGGCTCCTAACTCACTTAGGTGCTTTTGAAAAATCCATTAGGCACCTATCTGTGTCTTTAGATCAGGGGTAGGCAACCTATGGCACGCGTGCCAAAGGCGGCACACAAGCTGATTTTCAGTGGCACTCACACTGCTTCTTAAACATTTTAAAGACCTTATTTACTTTACATACAACAATAGTTGAGTTCTATATTATAGACTTATAGAAAGAGACCTTCTAAAAACGTTAAAATGTATGACTGGCACGCGAAACCTTAAATGAGAGTGAATAAATGAAGACTCGGCACACCACTTCTGAAAGGTTGCCGACCCCTGCTTTAGATGCTTAAATACCTTTGAAAAGTTGGCCCTTAGTCCATCATAAAAGTGTTCTGCTGTCTTCATGACAGGCATTACATTCTGACTGCAGCTTGAATTTTAGGTGTTTTTAGTAAAATTTGTGATTGTCTAAGACAATCTCATCCATGTAATACAATAACACAAGGGTCCTTCTATGACCAGTCATGGAAAAGAACTGTTAGCACAGATGAAAGATTTTCAGACTTACAGTTACATTATAATCATGAAAAACACCAGTCTAGGTGTTTGCATTTAGCAAGCAAAGAACTGAGTGAAGTTAGCACTCTACGTACAAGGGTCCTGAACCACTGACTTTTACATGAAGAAATCAGTGTGAGTGCCTCTATACTGCCTGGTCAAGACAGGCTGCTAAGTAGAGAAAAATGTACTTTGAGAATATGGTACACTGCTTACAGGAAATCAAGGCTCTTAACTGTTTCCTTCATGGTCCATACTTCAATACTCAGACCATACAGTGCAGTGGCTGCTAGAACTTCACTGTCTCCCTTTGACATTGAGCCATGCAGACAGGCTTTAGTAAAAGTCAAGAACTAAACCCCCTCCCAAAATAATAACCAATAGGCAGACTGGAAAGAAGCCATCACTCTTCAAACAGCAGCTTTGGGATTAGAGATTCCAACACTTCTCTGACATAAGATGTATTTTTTTTAACTTTATTAACAGCAGCCAAAGCTAGATGCATAATGCGATGCTGGTAGCACTTGAAAAGTTTTGTTTAGGCATTTGGGAAACATTGACGCTTAATCCCAAACATTGAAAGGAAACACTGGGAAAATTTGTGATTTGATCCATGTTGGGGAAGTTCATTATCTATTTTAGAGTGATTCAGAGAATAAAGGCAGCACTGGAATTAATTGGCTTCTAGCACTGCACTGTTCCTAGAGAAACCACCTGCAAAAAGCCTTCGCTAGCGCTTACACCAATTCTGTTATGCTGGGTTCTTGCATAGCGTATCAGCTAGGGCACTAGCTACATGAATGTACACTAACACTGAGGTAAACTAACCTCTCTGGTTTTTCCTAATGGCCAGGCCCCCTGCCAGATCCTGAGATGGTGTAAATATTTCAGTTGACCCAAAATAAATTTTGGAATTTTGCTATATGGAAAAAAAAATTGCCTGTTCTTCCTCATTCGGGACAATTTTCCTTTCCCCCAAAATCTCAACATTTTTCACAGGAATGGAAACGTGTGTTTTCTGACCGGTTCTAAACATAACCCTCGTTAAGTTGTCTCTTGCAGTATTTCTCCACTGATTTTTTGGAGGGATGGAGGGCACCAGCCAAAGGAAGGATTCAGGTTGACTCTAAAGACTAGATTCCAATCCCAGTTACAATGGGCAGTGTGGCCGCTCATAGTCCTGCTCTATGTCAGTACGGCTTGCATCTGCACGTGAAGGTATTCCCCCACACACCCTGCAGCCTCCCTCCAGTTCAGTTCCATTGTGGGTTACTGACTCGGGGCTCCAAAGCACCACCTCAGTACAGCCCTGCAGCGGTGGCAGTGTGGAACGGCTCCGTCCCTGAAAGGGAGGCACGTGGCCATTTTGTCTTGATGATATCTGGTCCATTGTGGGTCTGTTGTGTGTTCTCTAGTCAGGTATTTAGGGTCCAGTTTTGGCTGGCCCGGAGAGAGCAGAACAGAAGCACACCACAACAGCAGTCCTTGCCCGGCTCTTGTGGCTGTGAGCAGCCACCCCAAAGAGCACCAGGGGAAAAAGGATGAGGGCATTGGGATAGAAAAGGTGGCTCTGTGTGCCACTCCAGAGCCCCATGTAGAATTCTGGCTGAGCGGGTGAGAATGCCTCTTGGGAGTCCGAGCGCTACGGCATTTCCTGCTTCCCTCAACACAGGGTGTAAATCTCAAACTGGTTATCACTAACAGTAGTTACAGATTGAATTCTCCTGCCCCAATATGCATCCATGTCGCTGAAGGATATAAGTGTTGAGCATTGCCCACTGTCGGGGAAGGTCATGAGCGTTGTAGAAAGTATGTCTAAAACAGCACCCCCTCCTCTGTCCAGCTGGCACCTAGCGGGCTTTGAACTATTTAATTATTTTTCTTTTTGGTCACATCTCTCTGCTCATGGAAATAAGTCACTGATGGGGCTTGAGGCAGGCAGCCGGGCTGGAAGCTTCACAAAAGTAATCTGCCATCTCCCTGGCCAATCTTCCCAATCCTCCAGCAAACAGAGACTGGTGCCAAATCATTCAGGTGCTCCGTGATGTGGATAAATATATAAAAGACACACCACAACAGTCAAGACAAGAAGACAAAGCGTAGGAGAAAGGAAGCCTTATTATTATCAACCCATTTTACAGAGGGAGAGATTAATCCGTGTGCCCACAGTCACACGGGGAATTAAACTCAGATTGCCAGTCCCTTAACTACATGACCATCCTTCTTATGTGATTGGTTGTTTTTTAAAATACAAATAAAATGGAAACCCAGCTAAATCCCCATGCTGACACTTGTGCTTCTCTCACTGAGAGTTGTTGGAACTTAGTGACACCAGTTCCATTTTTTTTACGTCACCTCCATGGGCGGCAGGTAAACGAGCCGTTGGGGGAGACTTCCCTCCCCCTCTGGCCGAGACCCCACCCCTTCCCTACCTCGCTCCCCCATGGCCGCCAGCCCCCCCAGGTGCCCCCAGCCTGACTACACTGGGCAGGTGGTGGGTGAACAGTGCAGCCAGAATGCCTCCAGCACTGGCGGGTGGGCGGTATGGCCGGAGCGCCCTCAGCCCCAGGCAGGCCGCACGGCCAGAGCACTCCACAGCCCGGCCCCCAGCCCCGGAGTGCTGAGTCGGCAGTGCGGTGGCCTCAGCCCTAGCACCCCCAGCCTCAGGCCTTGTGTGCACTGGCCCCACCCTGCCTGCCCCAGCCTCTGGGCCACAGAAGCACGGAAAGCAGGCTGGAGGAAGCCTGCAGGCTCAGGTCACGCCAGACTGTTGGGAGAGGCACAGCCTCCTGCCTATGCTACCCACTGCCCATGGTCACCTCAGTGTGCCCCCACCCTGCCCATTAGCTGCTTTAACGGCATCATTTCACTGCCCGCTGAGAAATCACTGAATGGAGTTCTTTAGAAAGCAAAAAAATGGCTTTGTTTGAATAGGGAGGTCTGGGGGAACAACATGGAGCTAGAGGAACTGGTGAACATTACACAATGTTTTCTATATTATCAGAAGTGATTGGAGCTGGAGAATAGATTTTCTTATACTTTAAAAAAACACAACGTTTATTCAAGAGTGAGCGCATGTAAAAATAAAGCCAGGCTAGTCCTATCGGGGTGCCTTATATACATGTTTTTTTGTATCCCTCTGTTGGCTCCATTGATCCTCAAAATCCCTCTGTTTTCTTCTCTGCTGCTTTATCTACCTTATTTTGCCATCCGATTTTTCTCTGTGTCTTTCCTTATTTCCACAGTAACTCCTGAGTGAAATACAATAAAATTAAAAT
Source organism: Chrysemys picta bellii (assembly GCF_011386835.1). NCBI lineage: Eukaryota > Metazoa > Chordata > Testudines > Emydidae > Chrysemys > Chrysemys picta. The sequence continues at coordinate 107,539,464 of NC_088798.1, forward strand.
CTGAGAAGAATTGACAAACCCATGATATTTAACTGGGCTGATGATCAGAAAAAACAAGTTTGATTTCCCTAGCTCATAGCTACTGTTTTCAACACTGAATTGTTTTACATTTTATCAGGGTCTCTGTTTCAATACGCAGTCATAGAAGCTGCATGTGTAATTGGAAGATACCCAACTGTGACACTGATAGGCAATTTAATGGTCTAATTCACTTGGCCTGTAAAATAGATTTTTAAAAATTATATAAGAATATTGAGATCTTTTTCTTTAACATGTTTTTGTTTTATAAAATGAATTTTGAGCTAAATTCTAACCACAATTACACCCAGGTAACCCTTTTGTGAAGTATAGTATGGATAGCAAATGGCATGTTCTTTCATGAAAAAAATGTGTCCTTTAAGTTACAGACCTGATGCAGTTCAGACCCTTTGTGCAGCACAGCGAGGCTTAAGGATTAGATTTTTATCGGTAAATGTTGATAAAAGATTATTTCACTGTACACACACACACTGACAAAAAATATTTCTCATCTATAAATAATCAAAACCTACATATAGGTGAAGTAAGAAAAATGCTGCTTGAGAACTTATTAGAATTTGATTTAAAGATATTTAATATGTTTATTTTCACGTGATGGTGACAACTTGTGTTTTAAGAGTTATAAAACTTGAACTTTTTGAATCTCAACATCTGCTGTCATTAAATAATTGTCTGCCCTCCACCGGTAATTTCTTGCAGTTGTGAAAATTTAAATAGAGAAAAATTGAAAAAATTCTTTAAAATAGACATCTAGATTATCTGTCAAAATAATGAAAAAATAGAAATAAAATTGTGGCAAGCCTGAGTGCAGTATGGATAGCAAATGGCATTTTCTTCTGCAGAACAATGAAAAGTAACTGAAAACTGTTATAGCCTCTATACAGTTCTGATCAGAGGTAAAAAAGTGACTTCCCTCCTACAGATTCATTCTTGACAAGCTTCAGAAAAGGTCCAGTGAAGTGTAAAAATTGACATTTAGCAAATAACAATTCAACCTTCATTTTCGTAAAGTTGCATGAAATAAACAACAGGCCTCTAACAAAAGATCTGGTCGCTCATGGTATTAGATGGTACTTGGCTCATTACTGAAGTTAATTAAGAGGGGGACAAAAAATCTAAGGTCAAAATGAGTAAGATTGTTCATCCAGATTTAATTCAGTGCTATCGTTATAGACGGACTATGCAATCAATATATATACCACAGGAGTATCCCCGTGCTGTAAGGTCTGTAAGTGCATTTGCAGAAATAGCCATCAGGCTGTATGCGTTTTGTCCTGCTAAATAAGCTCTTCAAATCAAGTTTTCCAATTTGCAATATGGATATCACCCCCAAACATGTGGTACATGCACAGGCACACACAGCCCTTTTCTGGAATGGTTTTGCAGCCTACAATTTCTAAGCTTTCAGAAGAGTATTTTTTCCTTTCTGGTTTGGGTATCTCTTTGCTTCTTGTTAGTGATTTCTTACTAATTGCCATCTCTTTAAAAGTAACAAAACAGAAGAAAATGAAAAGTACAAACACTGTCCCAGAAATATTATACCGTACTTTGAAATTCTAGATCAGTGGTTTTCAACCTGTGGTCCACAGACCCCTGGGGGTCCGCAGACTATATCTAAGGGGCCCGCAAAAGACTGTTGTTACCATAGAACTGGTTTTCAACCCAGGGTCTGCAGACTAAGATTTCCAACGGGGTCCACACTTCCATTTGAAATTTTTTCAGGGTCCCCAAATGAAAAAAGTTTGAAAAAATCACTGTTCTGTATCATCCACATGAGATTTTAATGTAAATGACCCTCCTCTGTGAGGCAAGGTGGGTGAGGTAATATAAAAGGTATTACCTCACCCATCTCATGTCTCTAATATCTGGGACCAACGCAGCTCTAGCTACACCCTATACCTCCTCCATTGTGTCTGTCCAAATGGCAGCTAAAAATCCATGATTGTTTTCAAAAAGAGAACCTGGTTATTTGGGTCAACATTCCCTCTCCTGATGCAACAGTTCTGATGTTGAAGTCTGCATGCAGAGGGTTGTGGATAATGGCTGCTGTATTTGCAAAGCACTACACTTCTAGCATTTAATTCAGTACTTCGAAAGTACTGGATTATTTTGGTTAGAGTTTTGTGAATAACTGATTTTTCTGTAAAAATTCCGTAAAATTGGGGGGGGGAATCATTTGTGAGTGATCTGAAACAAAAAATGTTTCAATTTTTTTGGCAAAAGGAAATGTCAAAAAGGTTTTATTTTGATTTTAAGCGTTTTTTAAAATGTTTTATAAATAAAATTGATGGAAATTCCAAAATAAAAAGTTGAAACATTTCGTTTTGATTTTTCCCCCCCCAGACAAAACCATGTATACAAATCGACCCGAATTTGCTGATTGTTTCAGTTGACCCAAATCTACACTTTTGGGGCAAAAAAAAAGGTTTTCCCAGAAAAGTGTCACCCACCAGCTCTACATTGGGACCTTGCGTATAAATAACTCTATAAACAACCAAATTCTAGCCTGTTCAGCAAGATTACTTGACTCACTCAAACAAGGAACTGTATGACAAACATGGAAGATGCATCATGTATTCCACCATGGAAAGGGACTAGAAAGTAGTAAAGCAATAGTAGGTTGGCCCGAGTTAGCGTAATAGACCAATCCTTGGCGATCATGTCGAGGTGTTTCCAAGTTGAAACCAGGGTATTCTGCATGATATCTTGCCATGGACGGCTCGGCCACCACAATTCACCTGTAACGAGGGATAGCGAGTGCAATTCACCCCTACACAAAATGCTCACACCAAGCCAGCCTCAAACTAGGGCTTAAGTGGAACTTAAGTAGCATGTAATCTGTGTGTGGTGCCTTCGCACAGGGGTGAATTTCTCCCAGGTTCTAGAAGGACAAGCCCACTTGGAGGCTGCTATTTAGTGCTATCCTCCTCACAAGTTCTCATAGCTGGGATGAAATGTGTTGCCTCCCCATTGGGTCTGCAGTTCCCATTGTGATGTACTCACTTCTGCTGGTTTCAGAGTAGCAGCCGTGTTAGTCTGTATCTGTAAAAAGAACAGGAGTCCTTGTGGCACCATAGAGACTAACACATTTATTTGAGCATAAGCTTTCGTGAACTACAGCCCATTTCATCAGATGCAAGTGGGCTGTTGCCCACGAAAGCTTATGCTCAAATAAATTCGTTAGTCTGTAATGTGCCACAAGTCCTCCTGTTCTTTTCACTTCTGCTGTCCCACGATACAGCTTGTTGTGAATGAGGTGTCGGGGGGAGGGGGCATTTAAGAACTAGAATGTGTTGTACCCTCCTTTGTTTCCTTCCTAGCTTGACAACATCCCACAAAAATAATACCCAGCTACAGTGGCTTCTTCCCGAATTCAGGCTGACATGGTCTCTTCTCATTTACGTTTTTTCAGTGAAAAGCTTTCCACGTTTGATTAGCAACTTACACAAGCCTGACCTGTCTTTCTAAGATTGCGTTTGGGGTTTGGTGGGGTAACGTAGCATTTAATAAATTGATTTTCTTAATGTGTGAAATCAATGCACTCACATACCAGAAAGGGTGAATTTTTTTTTTAATTTGTATTAACAAATGAACGTAACAAGGTAAAGTAGATAAGCTGGACAGGAAATATTCAGTGACTCTTAACCAAAATAAGTCACCGGTAAGCTAAGACAGCAGGTACCGTGTGTGATTCTGAAAGCAAGCGGGAAAATACAGACGCCACTGTTTTGCTACTTTAAGAACACCCAGTAACTGAAGTCAGTGGGAGCTGAGGGGGCAGAGAAGGTCATAGCATCAAGTCTTTTGATTAGCACACACACAAAATAACCGGCAGGCTGAGACCTTCCATGACAAATTTTGGCCTGGACTACAATTTTAGTCCAAGTTAGAGACATTTGACGATAAGGAATTATAATCAGAACACTTACAGGCTCTTAACTTCTGTACAGCGGCATCAACGACGCAGCTGTGGTTTAGTTGGCAGCTATTATTGTACTTGCCATGTGTCAATGTCAGTTAGCATGTGTCAAATCTGCACATGCCAGCAGGCCACACTTCCATTCCCAGCTCGTAGGCTCTCCAGAGCAGGGATTTCTCTTACTGTGCGTTCATGTTCTGTCACGCGGTACCGTCTGCGATTTATAACCTGGCACGTTTTTCTCTCCAAGGCCTCCCTCTCCGTCCCGTGGGGAATTGCTATGGTGTTTTTCATCGTCTTCCTCTGCTCTCAAAACTGGTCCTTAGCTGGTGTAAAGTGACATAGCGGAGTTAAAGTCAACTGAGTTACACCAGCTGAGGTTTTGGGCCGCGAGAGTCGGCCTCCTCTCACTGCTCCAGCTGGGTCCTGTGAAATAAAGGCTCCCCCATATTTCTGATGAAACTGCAGTGCAACATGTGGCCGTTAGAGCTTTAAGACAGAAAGAATTAACACCACAGGATGGAACTAATCTATCTTTTAAACTCTCTGCTCAGGTCCATGAGGCACAGTAGGGATTCTAAACAAGACCAATGTGCAGACTTTCCACTGGGCAAAGAGAAAGTGGAATTGCCATCATCCTTACATTTAAAAAAAAAATCAGTCACTCTGTGGCTCTGAAATCCCTTCCCATCCATTTGAACAGACCATCTTTTCAACCCACATCAGTATGTATCACACATCACTTTAGACTTATCTCCCAGTTTCTATGGTAATTTCCTTTCTTCCTTGATTTACAATCAAGATTTTTAATTATCCGGATGATTTTAATTTTCACATCCGTATCTCCTCTTGGTTAAACATTAATTTCATACTTTCTTTCTCGGACAATCTCTACCCTTCTGCCAGTCCTCCAGTTTACAATAAACTTAGATCTCAGTCGTTTTTCAAAGTATATCCTCCCTAGCTACATTTGGTATCTTCTGTCTGATCTTGATTAGTGTCTTTTTAGGTACAGTATATGCCTTCATGTAAACCACCCTAGAGGTTATTTAAAATTTCAAAAAAACCCTAAAGCATTTTGGACAACTTTGCATGATTACATCTTTTTCAGCAATTCCCCTAACACAGTGTATTAGTCTATCACAAGGAGGGCTGTGGAAGTAAATTCTGTACACTTCTGTTCCTGTATACTCTGCTGCTTGTAGCACTTCATGGTGGCTCTGAGTAAGTTACTGCAACATTACGGATGTGTAAACTGTGCCTAGAGGATAAAAATCATGACATGTATTTAGGTTTGGGGTCATAACATGAACTATATATAAAGAACTTCATCCCTATGGTGAGGGGTAGATGAGGCATCACTCAGAATAGGGCAGGTCCTCGTGGGTCGCCAAACTAGGTTTAATAAAAGGTTTCCTCTTTTTTAAATGAAAGCAGAGACTCTCCTGCCTAGCACAGCCAACAACGGGCTCCACCAGCTCACTAGTGCACATGGGGCGTGTTCTTGCTAGCAGGATGCGAATTCAGTCTCTGATTAGTTTAGAACCGCCCAGGCCTTAGATCAATTTCAACTAAGCATTATTCTAATCATGATTTATAACCTGTGTTATAATAGTTTATAACTGTTAACTGCCAGGCAATTACCACTTCTCTCACATATTTACTCTCTGCAGTAGTTGTTTCCCGGGTATGGACAGGAGAGTATTATTTTAACATGAGCTATGCTTGGGGAAAGTACTCTAGAAACAGTGGCTGAAATTCAAGGTAAGAAAAAAACAACATAAAATTGACTCCATCAACATTAAGCTAAAGTTAGCAAAAACAGCAGCAAATGAATAATGCTTTCTGGGGATGAAATACATTTTGCTTTTGCTTTGCATCTGCAGTGTGTGACATCTCTGTGGCGAAAGACAATGGTGAGGGAAAGAGAAAAGGAAGGTTTTAGAGTGAGATTGAAGACAATGGAGTGAGATTGACTTAGGCTTGGTCTACACTAAACCCCCAAATCGAACTAAGGTACGCAACTTCAGCTACGTGAATAACGTAGCTGAAATTCGAAGTACTTTAGTTCGAACTTACCTCAGTCCACACGCGGCAGGCAGGCTCCCCCGTCGACTCCGTGGTACTCCTCTCGCCGAGCTGGAGTACCGCAGTCGACGGCGAGCACTTCCGGGTTCGACTTATCGCGTCCAGACAAGACGCGATAAGTCGAACCCAGAAGTTCGATTGCCAGCCGCCGAACTAGCGGCTGGGTATAGACGTACCCTCAGTGGCACAGAAGCAGGGGGAAGTGGTTGACATTTATGACAGATGCGGCAGCACTTACGCACAGACTGGCACCCTGCTCCACACATACTCTGCGGAGAGTTCAGCGGTTGGGAACGGAAGGAAGGCTAAAATTAGAGGACGCTGGGGTAGGAAAGAGGGCTAGACAGGTGGGGTGAAGAGACTACAGTGAAAATGTTGAACAGAGCAATAAGCCATGACAGGCCATGTATTAGTAGGTATTGGTACATAACTCAGGTGCGGTCTGAGACATGAAGTTTCATTCCTTTTACCACCTAAGAAGTGCAGTAGGCCCCCAATCCAGCAAAGCACCTACACACATAGAATCACAGAATCACAGAATATTAGGGTTGGAAGAGACCTCAGGAGGTCATCTAGTCCAATCCCCTGCTCAAATGTGTGACTTTCAGCACATGAGCAGATTCATATTACTTTATCAATTCCTGGTCTCTTTCTGTTGCCTCAGTTTGGTATTTAGGTTCTGCACTGTCCCAGGACAGAAGTAGCAGAGTTTTTGCAGCCTTCCCAGTTTGAGTTAGACTTATTCATGGTTTAATTAGGCCGTGTAGCCTTTAGCATGTATTGAGAGGTAAACTAGCAAAATTTACTGGGTTTTTCCTAGAAATTAGCCAAGGATTTGCAGATTACAGCTGAAAGAATTTTCATTTGCAGTCTCCTCTACAGATTACCCTCAGAATTACATGTAGCTTCAGTCAACAGTACAGAATAACCTGCTTCAGAATGCAGCTGCATCTGTGTTGTCACTTGCATAATGGATTTGCAGCATAACCGTTGGAAATGGAATGGTGATTAATACTGCCAAACAGAAGAATATGTTACAATAATATCGTTGAATGCAAAGATAATAATCTATCTTTGTTTACATCTGCAATTAATGTAGTTGAAGAAACCTTGCATATATAAGATTTATCTCTACTGGATGAGATTACAATCGTACGTCGCTATTCATACAGTAATTGATGCATTTCATTAGAACGTAATTGAAAACAAGATTTATATCGCCATGCAAAAAGTAACATTGATAAATATTTTTATTATTAGCCATGATGTCAGCTGTGAGCTTGTAAAGTACTCACTGTGTTTGTGTTGTGCTGAGTACTGTACATCATATGCACTGGAGGTCACAATACTGTATCATGATTAGGGATAAGAAACTGCTAGCATTTCTTCCCTTATACACACCCTCTGTCAGCTTTAAAACCACCTTCTCCAGTCCCAGTATCACTTACTCTTCCCCGTCTCTGTCCCCATTTAAGCTTGGGATCTTTTCTCTCTCCTCCCTTCTCTCTCCCCATCCCAAATATGTGTTACGTTTTAGTTAGTTTTGTTTTTACAAATCACCAGTGCAGATGCACTGCTAGACAGCCAGAGGCAGAAGCCAATGAAGTGGCCCAGCCCTGAGCTTCTGGGAAGTTGTGAGGTTTTCGACTGAACCAGCTGCATTTTCCATACTGGCGAGAAGTGTGGGGCGTAAACCCTGCATCTAGCCTCATTTTTGCTGCAAGAATTAGGTGGAAACTCCATAAGGAAGAGTCTGTGAAGTCTTCCTCACAGTCAGTCATAGTTTGTCCCCTAGAAGGACCTCTTAACCCCCATTCCTTAGTTGGGATGCTTTTACCCGTCCTGTGCCATTACCCAGCAGAACTAAAACAATACAATTTAGAGAAAAAAAAAGACTGAAATTAACCAGCGGTTTCTTGGTGATTGAACAAAAACTAATTAACTTCTAATCTAATCTAATTAATCTAATCTCTAATCTAATCAATGGAAAAAATCTTGTGTTTTCTTTTAGGGGAAAAAATAGGTCCTTTGGAAGACAGCTCATAAGTAACAGTATCACAGGTACAAGTCATTATGAATGGGTGATCCTATTGATTTTAGTGAAACAAAGAAATCAAAAGAGAGACACTCTCATCCTAAAATGCTGGTTCATTGCTGGCAAATGGATGTGGCTCTTCATTTATTTGCTAGCATAATTTATCAATTGCATGAGACATAAGCAAGTATAATATTAACAGTGGCTAATTTTATGCCCAGCATGAAGTCTTATTGCTGGTCAGAAGGATACTGTAAAAAAGTAATTAGAACCATTGGAAATAATGACCCACAGCTTCAGTAATACATGGGCAAGTCTCAATCCGCAGTTTTCTCAGTTAAATTAAATTAACTCATGTTGCCACAGCACTGTATCATATGCCGATGACCTATTAAAAGTAAATTAATCCTTCTTCCATACAGAGAGCTGGGATTGTTCCTTGTGCAGAAAAGTCACATGTGGGGAACAGGAAACTGCATTCCCACCCATGGAGTTTCTGCTGGTTCATTTCTTTTGGGGAGAGGGCTCAAAGAATGGGTCAGGGGTTGCCCCTTAACCACATGTATTCCCTAAAATTCATTCAAGTCGCATGCTAGGTCCTCCAAACACTTCCTGGATCCCCTATCCACAGTGACAGCCCTGTTTCTACAGGAGCTGGGCTCTCCCCAGAAGCTCCCTCCAATGGGGAAGGGAGAGTGCTAGTAAAATGAAGCTCTCGCTGTCACCATTATCTTTCTGGGTGATTTCCTGCTCAGATCCCTCAGCAAATGGGTGGGGGGCTTCTGTGTGATAAGGAGGGGAAAGGTGCTGCAGGGTTGCACCCTTGAACTTCGTGTCTGTCTGGAACATGCCAGATCCGAGTTCCCGCATTTCAGCAGTAACGGGGAGTTTGTGTGGTGAGCAGTACCCTTCCCTTGCACTGTCAGCGAATCACAGGTACTGCACTTATCCAACACCTGCCTGCATGCCAGTACCTTTTCCCCAGGCAGTAGTTACATCACGCATTCTTGTAGGGAACAGCATCCGCTGCATTAAAAGCACTGCTGGTCCGTGGTAGGGTAGCCTCCAACTGCTGCAGAAGCCACCATAGCATCAGCAACAAATTCTTCTTGCTCACTGAATACAGAAAGTTGCTCATAATAGTAAGTAAAGCAGCACTTCATTCGGAAGGGGATGCGGGGGATATGGGAAGAAAATAAGATCCGAGCTGCTGAAGTGATTAATGGGGCTGCTTATGATGAAGGAAATGAAGAGTAGAAATCTGGGTAAGCAATGACCGCTCCAGGAGAACGAATTTCATTGGAACTACGGAACAAACGGATATGCCGACCTCCCGCCAGTTACTGCTGGAGTTTTAAAGCAAGCCCTGGGATAGCGTTTAAAGTTTTGCTCTCGTTGATTGGCGGCTGCCCGGAGTTTCCAGCGCCAACGTAAGAAGGCTTTGCTGGGAGATGCACAACTGCCGCCACCTGTTCATTTTTAATGCTGAGACATCTGAGAGAGAAATTGGAATGAAGGGGTTTCAGTAGCACATTTAGCACTGCCCATTAAGCATGAGTGAGACAGAGAAGGATGGAGGTCACCGATATACATGCTGACGTGCATTTCTATGCAGGCAGAGTATGTTCCGTTTCTGCATAACAAGACCTCGACAGTACTGCTGATTAGGGTAACAGCTGTTTGCAGAAAGATTGGTGTATCCCCATTCCCATCTTCTATCCATGGCACTTACCTGGGCCCCATTACTGCAGTATCTGAGTGCACCTCACTTGTTACTGTATTTATCCTCACAACATCCCTGAGCAGCCGGGAAGCTTATCCCAGGTGGGGAATCAAGGGCTGGAATGTTTAAAGTATTTAGGCACCTAAAGATGCAGAAGGTGCTTCGTGGGATTTTCAAAGGCCCCAGAGGCACCTAACTCCCACTGAAAGCCCTTGAGGAGAGGTCTTTGCCCTGTAAACCCATATGCTTTAGGGCAGGGGTTTTCATACTTTTTGTATTGTGACCCCTTTCACACAGCAAGCCTCTGACTGTGCCCCCCCTTACAAATTAAAAATGGGGGGATTCATTTAATTTAATGGGGGCTCAGGGATGTCAGCCCCACAGAGCTGACAGTGTGCGACCCCCAGTTTGAGAACCCCTGCGTTAGGGCAAAAGCAGCTCCAGCGAAGTGGTGTCTGAGGGAAAGCAGTAGAATCTCCAGGCCTGCTTCTGATCTTGCTTTTACACCAGGATAATGGCATTCTCACGTCACACTGGTGTAAGTAGGATCAGAATCAGGCCCTCAAGAGCCTTCAGCACAAAAGCAAAAGAAAAAGAAAAAAAGGGCGTAACTGCCAGTCACTGGGATGGCAAACGTAAGAGGAAGAGCAAACAATGAAGAGCTCTAGTGTCTCTACTGCTGTAAGTGCAGGCTTACCCACAGCCTGGCAGGTTGGAATCCTACAGAAAGCTCCTGGAAAACAAATGTTGATTCTGAATGATCCGCTCATCGCTAAATCATTTCCTATCATTATTAGCCTCCAAATTGGTTCTGCTCTGGGAGACTGAATAAGGTTTTAACTCAGGAAAGCAGTGTGTGTCTTAAACGAGTGCTTCAAATGAAAGTATTCTGTAAACATTACTCAGACCCCTTCTTGTGCATAAATCCCCAGCTGCCCTGCTTGGCTTTGCATAGATTTTCTGCTGCTGGTTTAAAGACAGGTGTCTGAGGGATTCATTCAGGAGATCTAAAATAAATCATACAATAAACCACCTGCAATCCTGAGTGCCAAAAATTAGTAGGGTGATTCTTGTCTCACTTCCACCAGCATAAAGTCCTCTGAGGGCAGGGTGACCAGAGAGCAAGTGTGAAAAATCGGAACGCTTTTTTTTCAGGGGCGGGGGTATAGCTGCATATATAAAACAAAGCCCCTAATATCAGGACGGTCCCAATAATATCAAATGGGTGCGAGAGGAGAATTGGACCCAGAGACCAGAATCTAAACACAAACATGTATTTGTAAAGCACAGTCTTCACTGAAAGAGTCACAGTTTGTAATGGCATCACTCACATTCATTTACACAGATTTAAGGGTCTCAGATATCTTTTGCTTAAGTCTGATTTAAAAAAAAAGTTAAATGGACGTCTCTCAGTTCGCGGAGCAGCTGGAATAAGATGGTCGCAGTCTCTGCTAATGATTAGGAGGACATAGGGAAATACTGTAATGAAATACCCATGGCTGACCCACGTCAGCTAACTCGGGCTTGCAGGGCCCTTTAATTGCACTGTAGACATTCAGACTCAGGCTGGAGCCTGGGCTCTGGGACTCTCCCTCGTCCCAGGGTCCCAGAGCCCGGGCACCAGCCCGAGCCTGAAAATCTACACTGCACTTAAACAGCCCCAGAGCCCCAGCACTGCGAGCCCGGGTCAGATGACCTGGGCCAGTTGCGGGTGTTGAATTGCAGTACAGTAACTCCTCACGTAAAGTCGTCCCAGTTACCATTGTTTCGTTGTTACGTTGCTGATCAATTAGGGAACATGCTCGTTTACAGTTGTGCAATGCTCCCTTCTAACGTCATTTGGCAGCCGCCTGCTTTGTCTACTGCTTGCAGGAAGAGCAGCCCGTTGCAGCTAGCTGGTGGGGGCTTGGAACCAGGGTGGACCGGCAGCCCCCGATCAGCTCCCCACTCCCCTAAGTTCCCTGTGCTGCAGCTGCCTGCAGTTCAGCTGTGTCCCTCCCCCCACGGCCATGTGCTGCTCCTGCCCTCTGCCTTGGAGCTGCTCCCAGAGACTCCTGCTTGCTGTGCGGGAGGGAGGGAAGGAAGAGGGAGGCTAATGTCAGGGTGTCCCCCTCTCCCCTGCACCCCGCTCACCCCATCTTCCATAGAGCAGGGGGACACACCAGGGCTCAGGACGGAGGGAGCTTGCAGCAGCTGCAGTCTCAGCAAGCTGATCTAATTAACAAGGCAGTGTACTTAAAGGGGAAATGCTCATCTCTCCCTCCATTCCTGCTGCCTTGTCGAGTGAGGGCGTTAACCCTTGAGGGCTCAGCCAATTGCTAGTTCATCATTTAGCAGTAAGGGAAATATCCCACTTTCTGACTCCTCCACCTCAACCAAGCTTCACAATCATCATCACTGTGTACCAGTATTAAATTGTTTAAAACTGTGTGTGTGTGTGTAGTCTTTTGTCTGGTGAACAAAATTTCCCTGCAACCTAACCCCCACATTTACATTAATTCTTATGGGGAAATTGGATTGACTTAACATCGTTTTGCTTAAAGTTGCATTTCTCAGGAACAGAACTACACCGTTACATGAGGAGTTACTGTGTAGACAGACCCATAGTAACTGCCTTAGGGCAGCATAGCAGGGAGCACGAGAGTAGAAAGAACTGTGGAAAAGCAGACCAGCCTGTTGGGAAGAAGGAGCAGCTCTTTTTCTGCAGACCTGCCCATGGCAGCGTCTCCTTGTTAACAGCAGTGCTTGTCGGGGGGGGCTCCACAGGGCTTTGGGGTGAATCAGAGCCAGGGGACAGCCATTTTGGGTTGCTTTTTCCCTGGCACTGCAGCAGCGTTAATGTCTGTGCCTTCACGCCCGCTTGGGGAGGCAGGTGAAACTAATAGCAAGAAGACTGCTGAGCCTATGGCTTCACTGACAGAAGAGGTGCATTTGTACTGTAGATAACTAACCCATGGTAGCTATCACAGTATAAACACAGTTCAGACAACGCTCTTTAGTTTTACTGGGAGAAGCTAGGCAAGGTCCGCCACAGGCTTAGGGTGGGCAGGGGTAGTGCCGACCTCGCCTAGCTCTCTGACTGAACACTGGGATTTTACAGTGAGATAACTAGCACCGGTTTGTTAGCTTGCTGTAAAAAATACACCTTTGCATCAATGGAGACAGAGCCTTAGTGAGCCATGCAGCCTAAGGAGCAGGAGAGGGGCCCCCCCACCACAGTTCCCCAGAGAGCCTGGAGCACCAGGCAAGACTGAAGTGTATGCCCTGTACCCATTGTGCCAGGCAGCTGACCCCCTTTTGAGATCAGAATGCTTCTGAACCTGCAGGAGCTTTCATCGATTGAGCGGTTAAAGCACTGGGCCCGCCCATCCCTGTGGGGTTTTGACAAGTGGGGACAAGCAGCCCTTAATCTCTTCCTAGCTCCGAACAGGTGAACTTTCCTCAAGGGTTTTCATTTCAAGGACCTCCTGAGTTCTAATCCTTGTTCACCGCCTCGGGCAAGTCATTTAGACCTTTCTACTGCAGTATTCCCATTACTTAAATAAACCTAACACTTCCCTGCCTCACAGAGATGTCACGAGGATTGGCTTGATCATGTTTGTATGGTGATTTGAGGATGCAAAGTGCTATGTAAGTGATAAGTATTAGAATTACAATGTTTTGCTATTATGCCCAGGGTGTGGTATTGATTATTTAACAGATGTCTGAACTTGTGAGAACAGCGAGCAAACTGATCAGCCTGCGAAGCTGAGTTTCCGTTGCCTTGCACCTTGTTCCTTCATCTACATCTGGGCAAAGTAGGTGGGAAATGCTACCAGATTAGAATGGTAACGTTTAATACCCACTTTGTACATGGAGTCTTACCACTAACCTCAATGGGCTTTGGCTCGGGCCTTCAATGAGTACCTAAGGTGCAAGGCATTGGGGAACCGAGCGGGGTGAGAAGAAACGCTCAGATTGAACATCAGAGTGCAGCCGGTGATATAATCCCATCTTGACTGCATTCCAGACTCGAGTCACCCACCCGCTCTTTGGTGATGGAGGCTCCAAAGGGAATCGAAATTAACGCAGAGGCCGGCAACATGGAAGCCACATGCAGGACGGAGCTGAGGCTGGAATCAAAAGATGGAGAGGTAGGAAATGGGAAAGGAACCCTAAACCAAAACCAACCTGCAGATTTATAACTGCCTCATCCACTCAGCAACCCCCTTTCAAACAGTGGTTTAAAAACAATGGTGAAGCTGGCCCAGATACAATAGCAGTGACTGAACACAGCGTGTGCAAACTAGATTCCCTCCATGGAGAATACTCAGCTGATTCATTATTTTTAAAGTGCTTGGATAATAGCATCTGTTGTACAAGGAGATTTATGCAGCTGTAAAATGGCACTATACTCCTAAATTCTCTGTTTGGCTGTCAGTTTAAAATGAGATTTACTTGGCTAACATCATTCAATCTTAGATCATGAATTTTGCAATGAGAGGAGCTTAACTCACCTGGATAGGTCTGCAAAGCTTTTGTAACCGGCTGTTTTGATTTTTGAGGGAATAGTGTCAGGAAAAGTTAGACGGCTACATCAGTTAACTACCAGAAGGAAAAAAGAGGGTTAAAAATTGGGGAAAACCTAGAATTGGGTGGAAATTTTCAGATTAATAGTTTATTTTCCCAAAAAAATGCACTTTTGGGTAAATTGAAACGGCAAAATCAGGTTGAACTTGGCAAATAGTTTTGGCCCCCCAAAAAAGGAAAATATTTTTGAAAGAGCCGAAACATTTTGTTTCAACATTTTCTAAATGAAACATTTCAACTTCTCATTTTGAAATGAGGTTTCATTTTAAAGTTAGCTGGATTTATTTTTAAAAATGTGTAATTACAGCTGCCACTGCTTCCCCTCTGGACCCATTTGCATGAAAAATTCTATTGCTCGCCTCTCGGTTTTGCAATGAAAGTTATTAATTTAGCAATGAAAGATTACAACCCATTACTAATTCTCTCTCTGTCTCTCTCTCCCCACACCTCACTTCAGATCACGCTGAATGCTGCAAATATCAGACTACCTAGATTGCCTCTAGCATCCCACTCCTCTACTGGATCCAGGCAAAAAATCTACGAGCTGTGTGTGTGTTCCAATGGGAGGTTATTCCTGTCTCAGGCAGGAGCTAGTTCCACCTGCCAGATAAACACAAGCATCTGTTCTTAAGAGACGGTTCGCAGCAGGCATTGCAGGCAGCACAAAGGCCCTGTTCTGGTCTCACAGATAGCAGCTGCCAACTATTTTTGCTAGAACCCAGAAAGCCTATCAAAGACTTTTTTGTGTGTGTGCGCGTGTGTGAATATATATATATGAATATATATATATAAAAAGATATATATATCCTCTGTGTAAAATGATGTTTCAGTACAATGAATCCCAGGGTGACCCTATTACATTCTGTTAAATTGGACTCACTACTCTCTGAACCCTTTTGTATTAATATAGTCTAATGGCCCTCCCTTATTACTCACCGTCTCCTCATAGCAATGGGAACAATGTCTGATTCAGTACATGAACTGACGTACTCCTGGCATCACGCAAGAGGAGAACAACAACTCTGATCATTTTTGCACCATTAAAAATCAGTGGCAACAGAATGGCCAGCAAGGCAGAGCAAATGGCCTCGAGAACTCCAAGACGCCTGTCACTAAATTACACTCTCTTTTAAATCTAAAGTAGAGCAGCCTAATTGGGAGACTCTACACTGCCCACCAGGAAAACTGGGTTTGATTCCCAGTGCTGGTCTCCCATCACTTAGCCTTGGGAAGCAGGGAATATAGGCCCCAATCCTGTTCTCGGTGGAGTAAATGGCAAAACTCCCATTGACTTAAGTGGTGCTGGATCAGGCCCAGAGAAGGTAGAGAATAGCATGCACCATTCAGCTGTGAAGCACCCTGCCAGTGAAGGGGCGATGTTTAATGGGCTCTGAAGGGAACCCCTTTCAGTCCTCCTGGGCAGATAGAGGTATAAAAGATCAGGGAATTTGACATGTACGTGGGGATCACTGCCTCTGGGAGAAAAATCAAATTCAGGCTAATTCTGTTTTCCTGGGGTTTACAATAGTGATCCCTGCTTGTGTAACTCACATTTTATAATGTTACTTTGCATCAACAGGAAAACTAACTGTGTGAATGCCACATCCCCCGTTAAAAAAAAAAAAAAGCTTTGATTAAAAAAAAAAGGCGAGAGAAAAATTGTTGCAATTACAAAAATACCAGGTCTACATAGCCATCAAGTGTTCTAGTTCACCTTAGAGAAGGGGTCGGCAACGTTCGGGTGCTTACCCTGGCGAGCCGCGTGCCAAACGTTGCCAACCCCTGCCTTAGAGCATTCAGTCCTACACTATAGGAGTAATTCTGCTTTTAAAATAAACCACCTCTCTCTCTCTCTCTCACACTCTCACTCTCATACACACACACACACACACACACACACACACACAGTCTGAGAGACAGTGAAACTCGCACAAAAGAGAAGTATTATCCAAATTCTCTGCAGGGATTTTTTTTTTTTTTAAACAGGGAGGACAGTCTGAGGTCACTCACTTTTTATGGAAATTGCAAATATCAGAGATGCTGATTATGAAAGAGGACTTTTAAAAAATGTTTTATAAAGATCATGACCAAATAAGGTCATGGAAAAGTAAGGCTTTGGGCTCTGGGCTCTGGGTCATGTTGAACTTGAACCCAAATAACTCAGTGTTTGAATCTGGTTTTCATGAGTGGGGGGTTTTCCCTCCATGAGGCATTTATGGGAAATGAAAAATGTGAGATCTGATCTTGTCACACTGTTTCCATTATCCAAAAATGGGAATACCATGAGCAGTGTGGAGATCTCATAGTTACTGGGTTTCAACTCCATCAATGGCTCCCCCAGTCATTTAAGAAGCCTGTGAAAAACATGTATGGTAAATTTTTCAAAAGTGCCTAAGTCCTATTAACTTTCAATGAGACCTGGGTTGCTAAGGCATTTAAGTGCTTTTGAAAACTTTACCCCTATACAAATACTCAAACCTGTGCATACCTCTGGTAATACTGAAAATACATTGATTTCACCCAAACAATTTTCCAGATTAAATATCACAAAAACAAAATGTTTAGAGACAGTTTGGCCAATTTCTATATGAGTCACTTGTATTTTCTTGGGGGCTCGAGAGTGCCAGGTTTCTGGGTTTTTTAAATGCGCATATAGGGCATAATCCAAAGCCAGATGAAGTCAATGAAAAGACTCCCATTGACTTGTATGGAACTTGGATCAGGCTGTTAGAAAAATAACCTATCCCACATCGGTCCTTCTGGTTGTTTTGCTCGCTAACAAAGCACACTTGAGGACACCCATAAAATTTTACACTTGACGGAGGTTGAAAATTATTAGTTCTACAATTTTCTTAGTGTTGCAGTTAGGTTAATTGTCAAGTTCAAACTATTTGTTAATTAATGCAAAGGGTCACCCAGGATAACAATTGTATTGGGACATAGGACTATACCATCTCTGTTCAAAGAGGGGAAATTGTGCCTATGCCTTAAGTCAATGCACTCAGCAAGGAGAAGCACATCATATTTATCTTGTTATTAAAACTACTTTATTTTGTGGGGGGACAGTTGGAAGGGAGGGAGGCGGCTGTCAACAGATGTCATGGGAGCCGATGGTGCAACATGAAGCAGACTTAAGTGAAATCCATAAAGGCTGTGAGGGCTGCTGGAGTAAGTATAGACTTTTACCATATTAAATATAACAAAAGACAATGTATGTTACCTTCGGACCATAGCTGAAGTCCCACTCATAGCCCCAAGTGGAATACATTTACTGTAGTATTTTTTTCTCATTTCATTTTGTATTAGACAGTAATTCTCATCATATGCAAGGGCCGATTCATAAAAAAAATTATTTGTCCAGGGTGAGCAAGGTTATAGTGAAGTTTGTACTGCAGAATTAGTGCATCGTGCAAAGATCTGCTTTTATTTCACTTTTCTCCCCCAATGATTGATTCTAGTGCTACTGAAAGGTGCTGGGTAGAGCACCAGAACTGGCATGGGAAGGGCTGGGGTAGCGTGTAGTTTCCTGTACTGCACTGCCAATATTCCTCCACCTGGCCTAGCAGCTTCCACCCATGTGTTGGAGGGAAACTCAGTCTTTACCTTCATTCAGTCTTTGCCCTCCCTGCTGAACGGTTCAGTGCCATGTGCAGTGATAGTTCTAGTGATGTAGATGCTTATCTACTGGAAACTAAACTGAGAGCATCATGCTCATTTCACAAAGGCCATGAGAGAGCCTTGAGGCCATTCCATCATTTACCAGCCTGAACTGGATTTGAACTGATGACCGAAGTACCTGTCCCTATCACCATGACAGCTTGTTGTTAGTGCAGGTCCTCTTTGTCAGGTAAAAAGAGTACCTTAGTTGTGGATAAATGAGGAGAGCCCAACTTTGTATGAGTACATAGAAAAGAGTGCGTTTCTAGCTTTTAAAATGTTAAATTACATGCTGTTGAAAAAAAAAATCTCTTTGCTCTAACGGGTGAAATTCACCCCTGTGCAGACTTACGCACCTCTTAATTTCCACTTAAATCCTCACTTCAGGGCTTACGTGGTCTCCTAGACCTTGTGTTGTCCCCCTGCACAGTAGTCAGTTTCACCCAGTTAGAGAAAAGGTCTTCACTAAACAGAGTGTGTAAGTTCCTGCAGCTTTTGAGGGGCAATCGCTTTGCTTGGCAAAGTTTGAGGTAGGGTTAACACACGTAAGTTCAACAAAAGTGATATACTGAACTAAAGCATCCCTGCCCAATGAGGATAGAATGTCTGGAATATAAAGCACCTTCGTGCAAGGTACAGTACATTTTGGGGGGTCATTTTTAGCACAGCAATGTTGCCAAGCAGCTCCTGTATTAATGGGAGTCACGTGATTAAAAGAACCCTTGTGCAGTGACTTAAATTTTACCATTTCAGTGCTGTTGGGAAGACAGGTCACACAAAATCACCTATTTCATTTCTTCCCTTTATTCATCTCCTAGAAAAGGATCCCCTTCCCACTCCCCTGGGAGATTATTGTTTGCTTGAGAACAATGAAAACCTTTGCTTAAAAAGGGAAGGAATGTTACATGACACTAAACTCCAAGGGTGCCCGTTGGTTATTGTTAGGAGACAACAGTACTCTGTGGCCGGTAGTACTTTAGTAAATGGAGATCTAGTCAGTGCTGCAGTTGTTGATCATACAACACTGTGTGTCATTTGTTAGGTTTAGTTTGCATATTTCTTCGAATAATTATTTTCACTGTATAAGATTGTTTCTGCCCATAGCCCGCTCATCTCCTAGGAGATCGCTACTCAAGACTTGCTTAGTTTCAATTTCATACACACAAACTGTCCACAGAAGTTAAAAGAAAATTGCCAGCCAACAAACGGATATATTTCTTTATGAATCGGACCCACAATTTGGTTCAGTCGTCATCATTTTCCCATGAAGGGCTGGTATTTATCTCAAATAAGGGTTCCTTTTATCTCTCGCAACTTAGACAGGCTGGGAGGGATAGGGAGACGGCTTCTATTGAAGTCATTGGGATATATACCATTGACTTCAGTGCCTGCGGGATCCAGCCCAGGGTCTTTCTGGGTTCAGATTTAGGCCACTGGAGTCAATGGGAACACTGCCGTCTATGTCAGTTGTTGCAGGATTGAGGCCGGACTCAGAATTGTACACAATTCTGCACTGAAGCTATGTGCATTCAAATTACTTGCTAATCAAGGGACTGTGTTATTGTCAATATACCTTAGGCAACCATGAATACTAAAGCTAAAGATAAATGCTTTTATGTATTGTAACTCTTGACTTTAATAGAACTTCAGTAACATGTTACATTTGCTTTAAATGCCACAGTTATTAAGTAGTAGAGAAAATGACTATTAGTGCTGGTCTTTACACAATACCTTATCCATATTTACTGTATGAACTCCCTGCCATAACAGGTATGTCAGGACGGTCTTTAAAAACAAAAAGACTTTGCCTTTAGCAATAACAGAGTTCCTAAAACTGATTCTATATCTGCATCCACTCTCCACATTTCATTTGTTTAAAGTATGTATTATCCAGCAGTCAGCATAATTTACTACACTGAGAGTTCAAATGAGATGTTAGCACTAAAGGAACTGTCATGCAAAGGGAAAGCCAGGGACTACTACGCTATATATTAGAACTCCCCTAGAAATTTTTAGAAAGGTTAAAGTAGCGCAACTGTGGTCTATATTTGTTTCCTTCGATCAGGTGTGTTCAATCCGGTTTTTTTTAAACTTCAATACAAACATGATACAAAAAATAAATATTATGAACTTAAATGACCACCTGCAACATTCAGCATAACAAAATGAGGTCTAAACCAGGCTAACCCATTCCGTCTTCGAGACTGCTCCATCGTTAAAGAGGAAGATTCCTATAGCGCTTGGGAAGAGGTCAGGTTTGTTTGAGCCCCGTAGCCATGCAAAAGCTGAATGAACAGGTCTGTAATTGTTGCACCCCTTTAACGCGCAGGGCTCTTAAGTGGAATTGGCTTTTGTTTGAATTGGGGGGTTGGGAGTGTTTTTTTAAAATATTTGTTGTTATGGCTTTAAGTTTCATATCATAAAGGGGAGTGAGTCACAGACCAAAGACTGTTAGAAGTGCTGCCCCACACCCACTGTGTTAACTTAATGGTGCTTATTGGAACTGGCAGGAAACTCAGAGTTCATTGCATAGCTTCAGTGCACTAGACTAGAACAGAGGAAAACAAACTCAGTTAATAGGGGAAAGAAAGTAAGCGTCCTATTCTGTGCTGTGTACAAAAGGCAAAGAGTGGTCTAAAACTGAAAGAAGAAAAAATGCAGTATTGAAGAAGGTTGTTAATATCACAACATTTCTGGTGGAGAGGGATAAATAAGCTAAATGTTGTTAGCTGCTCATGTGCATTTTCGCCTTGATGTGTGTGGAACTGCGACAGCGCTAGTGAGACTTACCTGTGTAGATCAAGGAGAACCCTAAGCTTATGCTTCAGTGATGGCCGTGTTCCAAGTGATTGGCTTGCTGCCAAAAGGCCATCTGAAAGTTGGACTTATGAACACCTAATTGCACCTGCAGTGCAGAAGAGTAACTACGCCGTGACTGCTCAATCTTTAACACACATACAGTTAAACAGAATTACTGTTGGACTAGTTTTTGGTAATTTTGTTGACTTTTTTTTAAGTTTGAAATTTTATAATTCGAAAAACAAATGGGAAAAAAGCTGGTAATAGATTTGTGAAGCATTTTCAACCAGCTGGTTGGAAATTTTCAAATCTGGAAATTTCAAAATATTTTAAAATTTTGCAAAACAGAACATTCTTAAATCTTCATTTCCCTCCCTCCTTCCCCCCCCCCCGCCCATCTCTAAACAATTACCACTGAATATTTAAGCAGGCAAAAAGCGCTATTGATGTGTGATTCAACTCAGTCCTTCCTTCCTCTCGGCACGCTATGCTTCTCTAGAAACCCAACTACATAGGACTCAATGGGTGACCTAACAGATGGTTGAGACACGGGGAGGGGGGTTAGAAATTGGCATGGCATTGATACCATAGATTGGCCTACCCAGACAGCGATGAAGTAAGCAGGGGCAAAGCATGTTAATAGATAGCTCCTTAGTGATACTGATAAAGTGATTCTCTTTTGTCTGTTTACACTATTACCTTTAAATTAACAACACATTTTGGACGGATCTGATTGTGATTATATTCAGTCCTTGTTTGAACCAACCTGAGACAATGTCACTGATCCCATTTAAAGGCTGTTGTCGGACCCATTCGTGTCAGAATGTTGGGGAGCTTGTTTAATGAGGACGACAAATTTCTATCCACGTTAAACACCATGGTTTGGGATTGGGTTAGAAAAATAGGACTAGCTGGTCTTTAAACAAACATTGTCATGTTTGAAAAGCATGTGGCAATATATATACAGCCCTGACGCTTTCTAAAGCTAAGAATTTCCTAATCTGCAAATTGCATTCTATTGAGTCTGGTTTAAAAAGAAAAAAAAAAGCCACTCTTTTTTTGCAGGAAAGGTGGATATTTAAAGCTCCAGGACTATATATCTACAGAGAAAGGGGGAAAATCCTCAATCATAATTCCACTGAGACTTCCCAGGCACCTCACTTTAAACTAGAAGTGTGAGCCCCTGAACAATTAATTTTGCTACAGGTGTAATTCCTGTGTGAAAGTCAGCATCATTGTCACTTTCAGGAAATGTCTCATCTTATTGTTGCCACTCAGAGTCATGCAATGCCTATGATTTTCTGTCCCAAGCCTTCTGGTAAGTTAATAGCATCATGCTACCTATTCAGAGGAGATTGGGATTTCCTCTGAAGCATCTCATCTCTTTTTGAAAAGGTGAGATTGTTAGTTTTTAATCAGGATAAAAATAAATAAAAGGAAAGGGCCCCGAAGGAGCTATATGTAAGTTTTTGTCTTTCAGTTAGTTCCACTTTGTCTTTCCACCATTGAGGGTGGGCATAGGAAGGAGCGATTTGTGCAAAAAAATATTAAATTTGCATTGTGCTCTGCTCCCAAATACTTAGGCTAAAGATATACTGCCTTAGAAAACAGGTCCTTTATCAGAAAGATTTTTAAAAAGGCACTTTGGGACCTTTCATCGGGTTCTCCTGGAACAGAAATGGTGAAACTTTCCAACACATTAGCCATCATAGGAATAAGCCCACTGCAAATCATGTCTCACGTGCATTTTTGCTTGTAACGGGAATTTAAAATTGCATTGTACTCTTGCATTTCCCTCCCCCCCCACCCCCCTGCTCCAAAAGGCTTAACTACTGATAAGAAAGAAAGCATTTTGAAGCCTGCTGAGGCTTGCTAAACGCATTATCACTTTCTAAAGCAATGTGATTTCTATATTCCTTTAAAAGATCTCTCATAATGGAACCCTTGAAGGCTCTTGAAGCAGGCTTGAATTGAAGAGCAAGAAAACCAATAATTTATGGGTGGTCCCATTTTTATGTATGATTGGATTACAGGAGCTGAAAAATCAAATGTTGCCATTGTGGTGCCGCCCACATCTTGTTAGCTACAGATATTTTTTCTCCTAAACTTTTTAACTAGATTTCTTATACAGTAGTGCCTACAGAGTAGGGAAATTAGCATCTTATTTTGAAAGAGAGTGGGCACGCCTGCTAATCATCCTTATCTGGGTCCTCTTCAGTTCTAGATATGCACACTATTATTATTCTAATTTGACTTTTTGGCAGTATTCATGATGTTGGTAACGGGGGTTAGACTAGACGACCCTTGCAGTCCCTTTTAACGCTATGATTCTATGTTACAGATTCTATGTATACACCGCCTCAATGGTATAAATAGCAACAAGAAATACTATACCCTAGTCTTGCTAGCCATCTTGCACCCCTCTATGGTGACCAGATAGCAAGTGGGAAAAATTGGGACGGGGTGGGGGGGTAATAGAAGCCTATATAAGAAAAAGACCCAAAAATCGGGACTGTCCTTCTAAAATCGGGACATCTGGTCACCCTACACCCCTCAAGCATCTGTATTAATGCCAGAAGGTCCAACAGGACCCGTTCTTAAAACTAACTCTGCTTTCTGCTCTAATTAAACTTCTATTCAGACAAACAGAAAAGTGCAGAAAGCTCAGGAAAAAGGAAATGTTTCAAATACTCACCTAAGAACATGAACCCTGTGAAGTTTGGGGATTTTATTTTTTTTTCCTTGCCTCATCATGAATTAGCTGAAGAAGCAGTCTGAGATGGAAATGAGAATGAGGAGGATGTCGGGTGACTAGGCTGTAGCTTGGTAGCAGTTTACTAAGTCCTGCCCCACGCAGAGGGGCAGATTCTCAGCTGGAGCTAATGCCATCTTCCACCGTTACTTCAGAGCGGTGCTGGTTTACAGCAGCTGAGGATCTGGCCCAGAAAGCCTGTCACCTTTGATGACAATGAAAAGCAGATTTTTGCCACCGACTCTAAACTACAGCCTGCTAATCGACGTGTGGAAATGAAAAAAAAAAATCAGATTAAACCAAAGTGGCAGAATGGTGGCTTGTATTCCTTCTCCATCCGTGAGTCCCCACTATCGTGTTGGACCAATGAAAGAGCTCTCCTCTCGACTGCTGCTTCAACCCCCTGTCTGAAAATCAAGGCATGTTCATTCTGCTTTCCACCTGATCACCAGCAATCGGAGTTTAGCTGGCGATTGGGTAGATAACGTATGAGGCAGGGGAGAATACAGCTTGACCCTCTGCTGTGCTGACAATGGTAAGAACTCGATTTAGGGCCAGTTCTGCAGCATTTACTGTGACGAGCTCTTACTCACATGAGCAGTGGCACTGATTTTGGTCGTTGTCCAGGGAACTATCTATTCCATTCACGTCTCTGGAGCTACTCAAGAGGTCATATGCTACTCAACATAAAGGAGGATTAATTCATTTACTAACAACGGAATAAATCTAGGATGCAGAAGGCACAAAAAGAACAGCAACCGGTCTCCAACGTTCAGATCCAGATATAGAGCCATATCTGGAGTTTGCAGAAGTTTGAGGCGCAGGGGCTTGGATCCAGTGGTCTAGTTCAGATGCATAATTTTTATTTTTAGTCATTTTTTCTGACCTTGCCCACCCTTTATTTTAATAATTTGCCTCATGCAAATTCTAGTGTTTGACAGCCCATAAAATTGTTTATGTTTACCCAGTAAAATGCTTTTCATAGGGAGAATTGACTGCAGGACATAGCCTCTGCTAGTTTAAACAATGATATTTATACTGTCAAAACCCCATTCATCTACGTCATCAGAAAGCATGTCGATAGCAATTTTTCATCTGTGACAGTAAAAGGCTTTCTCTGACCTCTATCCCAATACCCACCAATGACCTTGATAGTGTAAACATGACAAAATGAGTGTAAACTCTTACCACGGTTATCATTAAGAAACTCATATTTGTTTGGCGCTTTTTTTAATTTATGTGTGTGGTTGTGTGAGAAAATATAAAGCTTTTTTTTTTTTTATCAAATAACATCAATCCTTGCACACTCTATGCAAAATTTTGTAAGCATTGCAATAATGCTATGAATTACACAAGGAACTATTTTAACTTTATTACACTTTCTGTATAAAAAAAGATTTGTATTTAAATGATTTCAACTGCAAACTTGTAAAATATATTAATAAAATAATGATTGTTAAGAAGGGAAGAAATGTTCCTTTTTTTGCTGGGGGAAAAGTGGATGGGGGACATGTCACCAGTGAGCCTAAACTTTTATAGGTACCAAGGGTTTGCCAAGAAGGATGAGACCATCGCGTCCAATATCTTGTCTCTGATAGTGGCCAACACCAAATGCATCAGTGGAAGTTAAAAACTGCAATAGGTAGTTATAGGAAAACCTGTCTCCAGAAAACGTTTCCTCCTGACCCCCTTTATCTGGGCTTGGCTTATGACCTGAAGCAGGAGAGTTTATCTTCCTTCTAAAACTCTTGGTGTCTTTAAATCCTTACTGTTATAAAAGTCTGGATCTTCTTGTTATCAATACAAATGTCCAATCCTTTTCTGAGTCTTGCTAATTGTATCATGTGGCAACATATTCCATATGCCAACTATGCATTATTTGGAAAAAAAATCCTTAAGAATGTGCTTTCCCTCCCCCCCACTGAACATCCCCTTTTTTTGGGCTATGAGAAATAACTTCGCCTGCTCTAGGAATCTTACATGTTGTGAGAAATTGCTTGAGCTTTCTCCCGTCACGTCTCAGCCTTATCATAGAGAAATGATGGACTCATCCAACAGTTTTAACGATCCAGCCAGTCGTGTTAAATGGCTAATTAATCAATTGTTCATGGGTGACTCCATTTCAGGCAAACACTTGTGAGAGAAATCATCCTGCTTGGGATTGCATTTTAAATGTGAATTTGTTTTCATTAAATTTCACCATTAAATGAAAGGATTGATTGGTGTTCGTTATCCAAACCAATAGCTAGAAATCAACCCATCTGAAGAATTGTGCATTCCTACCAGACTAAAAGTAAATGCAAGCTCTAATGATCACAGCCTCCGGATGTCCAAAATTCACACGCTATCGCAGTTTATTAACCAAATTGTATTGGCTTCTGAAGGCGTCTATCAGTGGCGCTCCCTACTCTGTCTTTAGTTAACGGTAGTTGAGTTGATTTTTCCACTTCAGCAGCTGCAGCTACAAGTCTTGCCCTCAGCTTAGAATTTTCAGCAAGTTGGCAAAGGAGTAATTTCTAGGTTCATTTTGACTCAAGACTGTGCTCCCAGTGACTTCATAGGAATGCCATATGTGATAGGCTGAGTGCCTCGGGCCCAATCCTGCTAGATGTGGCGTGCCCACAACTTCAGCTGAAGTCAGTGGACCCGCTCCTGCTCCCACTAAAAAAATCAACACAGCAAATGAATCCAGGGGCAAATAGGACATGTAGTAGTCCTCGGCACAGGGGTGAATTTCACCCCTAACAGTAGCATAGTTCGCTGCAGTTGTTACAATACCATACTAGCTGAAAGAGTCTATCACAGCTTCAGTGACAGCAAAATACCTCTTGGAAAATAAACCACTTTTTTTTTTTTTAAATAATAAACCAAACATTTTGAGTAACTCCTGCAGTATATTCTGGATACTAAACAAAAGAGGGCAGCATGATACCAGGGAATATCAATATCTGATTGTCCACCAGACAATAGGATTCATACAACAATAAAGCACATGCCAGCAAAAGAAATTCAAGTCCCAGTCCTGCAGCTCTTAATCAGGCCAACCTCCATTGGCATAAAGAGGAGACTGGGTGAAAAAGACCACGCAATCAGGCTCTGCAGCAGCTCGAGAACCAAGGAAAACTTCGTCAGTTCAGGGTAGGCTCAGCGGTGGCCTAACTCTGCTGCCATGGAAGTCAGTGGGAGTTTTAGTATTGATTTGCATAACAGCAGAAGTAGACCAATGCTGAAACTCTTACCCATAATCTTCCCCTTCCAAGGAGTCAGGAAGTAGTCCAGCCAAAATTTTAGACAAGTGTATTTGCAGATTTTTGTCCCCACCCCCCACAAATAAATATATTCCGCCATACGAAATCCCGTGATTGGCCTGTCGAACATTCTTCCCTGGATAGTGGCGCTCTCATTTGCTCAGTTGTTCCCCCCCCCCCCGACATTAAATTATTTCCCCCTGAACTGTCAGCCCAGTAAAAGGAAAAGTCTATTTTAACTCCTTCAAATTCCAGCCTGGGGCTATATGATCTTTTCCACAGACCTCCCTCCCCACGACTGCTGGGAAAGTAAGTGGCCAGTTCTGGGGGTGAGGCTTTTTCCAGAGGAAGGGAAACTCTGCCCCACCACAAGAGGTTGGGGGGAGGGGTTGGGGGGGAATATGAAAGGGGATCTTTGCAGAGAGTCTTCTGCCCATCTCTCTCTCTCTGATGGGTTTTTTATGGGATGGGATGGGATGCTACAGGCTACCTCAACCTGAAACCTCAACACGATCCAATATCTTACGATAATTACTAGTTAGTAGAGACTATGACACAGCAACATTTCTTCAATGCAAAGGGGGCTGTTTGCTCAAAAAAATCCCAAAATCAAAATTTTGCCATAGAAAATGGTCAGTTTTCACATTTAATTTTTATATATTATGTTTTTTAAATCATTTCTCAGTTTTCTCCTTCTTTTCCCCTAGATAAATTGTGAAATATTGAGTTTTTAAAAAAAATAATGGGGAAAAATGGAAAAGGGGGCAATTAAAAACAGCTGCAGACCGTTCTTTTTGAAAAGGTCACAAAAAACTGAAAACCCAAAAGTGGGACCATTCCAACCCCTGCGAGAACAGAAACAGCTTCAACATTTTAAAATTTTATGCACAATTGTTTTTTCATTTTTATTTTTTTTTACCAACTCCTGTTGAGCTTATTTGCTGTTGAACTTCAGTTGTTAAAACAAAGTTCATTGAGATGAGAAGTGTCCAAAAGCAGTAAGGAAATGAACATTTTGAACAGGGCTATTCCTGACTACCACCCTACGCCTACGCCCAGTAGGGACAATGGAAAAATTCCCTTCGACTTCAGTGCTTCTAGATCAGGTTCCCCCTATTTGAGATGCCAGATAGCTCCCTATATGAAATCTCCCACAGGAAATTCACCCCCTCATTTAACACGCTTCACAGCGGATCAGAGCTGCTGAAGGATACAGCAGGCAGCGAATGAGAAAGTGAGGATAACCAATTTAGAAAAATGTTGCTTTTTGCTCCCCCTGCTTTCTCCGGCAGCCTCCAAACCCCACAGCACTCTCCGTCTGAGTCGTGCGGCTCAACCAGTAAGATTCCCGGGTTAGGCAAAGCTTCCCTGTCTCCTATCAAGAGAGCTTTATGTTTTTTGGCAGGTGCAGGCCAAGGACACTGCAGATTTATGTGCATGTGCATCTTGTATCATGGGAGAATGTAAAATAACATTAAGACAGGGTGAGGCACGTTAGTCTCAGGAGCGAGAAAGGCAGCATATATTTGGGACACGGCCACCTGCTTTCAGCAATGAGTAACGGCCCTTCTCACCGGCTGGCTATTTCCGCGTACAAATAAAGGCCTCTATGACATCTAACAAGCGTCTTAATTTGGTTTGGCACCATTTCCTGTTGCTAAAGCCGTGAGCTATGGCCACTGACGTTGGCCACGGCCATGACCTTGCAAAGCTGGAATGATTTTGCTACAAATCCTTCATTTCATAGTACCCCTTTCATTGGAGAAACGCTCCTTTACTAACCCTCGAGTCCTTGGGTATGGAGAAGTACAACTATTAAGGATTTTTTTAATATTTTTCTTTTAAATCTGTTTTCCAGACTTCCATTCCCCCTGCTCCCCCTACCTGAGTGCACTACTTCCCTTATTTAGATTTTGGGATCTCTATAAAGTGGCTTCCAAGGAAAAGTCCAATATGGAATCCAGAAGCAAACGTACAGAATGAACCCCTCACCCATGTGTCAATCGAGCTGGACTCAAGTTTGCTGCCCTTGCCCCTCCCTTGTGTGAAGCAGAGGGTGGGGCCTAGCAGGGTACATGAATGTCTGGCTGGGCCACTGGGGAAGATGCAGATGAGCAGAGGTAGAAAGAGTTTAACCCCAGTTCAGCCCCAGTTTCAGAATGTGCCGCTCTCATTGAGGTCCATAGGAGCTGGGCTAGGCCCACCTCTGAATTTCCCCTCCAATGTTTATAGCAGTGAGAAGCCAACTTACTGTAAAAGACCCAATGCCGACCTGAGCTGCAAAGCTGGGATCCAAATTCTTTCAGGTGTGTTTGGATCTGGAGGTTGGGTTTGGGTCTGTCTCTGTGTCTTTGCAGTTCAGGCCTAGGACCAGAACAAAAATAAGGACCATCTGGGCTTAAGGGCAGGAGTAGGCTAAACATAAACGACACTCCTGAAAGATCAGAAACAGCCTTTTACTCTAGGTGTTGGCATGCAGGGATCTAGCTCAGTGCAACTGACTTTCCCGCTCTGTGTGGCTCTCTCTAAGATGAGCTGCTTTTGCAGAGAGCAGTAGCCTTCTGCCACTCACACTGTTTCGGAGAATCCAAATCCCTGGGGAAACAGCCCAGCTGGGGGCAGAGGGGAAAGTCTTGTTGTGAGCATGGTTAACTAGAGGAATAAGCTCTGAGTCACTCCCTGTGCTGCCACGCTCATAAAAGTATTTACCTCCCTGCTTTGAATAGGGACTGCAAGGAGGACTTTAAGATAAGCATTGGTAGGATTATAAGAAGACAGGCAGGCTATTTGAGATTTAAAAAAAGGCATTCAATAGGTTATAATGAATTATTTGCAATTAAATAACATTTATGATCTGTTAAATGCAGTTAATGTTGCAGAGCTGTATGAAGTGACCCTAATTGCATATTAAAGAAGTGCTTTTTTTTTTCCAGTGCATAAAAACTAATTAGCTGAAGAGTGAGTCACTCAGACTGGACCATCATTTGGGCAACAGACAGTGAGCTGAAAATTATACATACACTGTGGGGCTTTTGATGTCAACAGTTGTGCTAGCCAATGTTGCTGAACATGTATCCAGACAGAATAAAAATGCAATTTGCTAGCAGCCTCTTCATATAACATTTCCATGGGTCAGATTTCCTCCACCCCCCCTTTTCGATCTGCCTAAACTCTAAAATGGCATATCAGCCATATGTAGTGCAGACATTTGCTTTTGCTGACAGGCAGCTGTGAAGTTAAATGGACTCTAGAAGACAATTCTATCTGATCTAAATGTAATTATGCGGATAATTCAGCAGTGCAGTTTGCATTCAATGATATTGCTCCTTCGCTTTCTAACGAGAAAGCAGCACTGGTGAAAGGTGACCAAATGACAAGGGAAAACAAAGCCCTCTCTTTACCCATAGGGAAAGATATCTCGCAAGGAGAGGGGAGTGCCAGCGTCTTCACATATCGCCCCTCACTCCTGACCTAGAGGGGACCACATATAGGGGTGAAAGGTCAGTCCATACCCACACACTAGGAAATGGGCCACAGCTGGCTATCAATTGCACATACGCCAAATGCCCATTGGTTGGAAACTGTGTCTGATCACCAGGTTTTGAATGTGAACCCCTACAGTAGACACTGAAGTCTGGGGATCCCAGCTCCCCTGCATGCCATGTCAGGGTATTTTGGCAACGTTGCTCACAGCGCTGGCGGCCTGTCCAGCGAGACGCCCGCCCTGCAGCTCAGCTAGCACTGGGGAGCGGGGTCTGATGTTAGTTCTGCTTTGCAGGGAGGCAGACGTCCCCCTCTGCGTGGCGGCTGAGCAATCGCAGAGATTTAGTCCCATTATTGTCCAAGCTGCCTGGAAGCTGCCTGTTGCCAGTAAGTCCTGCTTAATGCAAAGCTTTCCTTGCAAGAGGAGATCATTTGCCATCTCCCAAGGGGATTTTGCTTAAAGAAGCAAATACCTGTCAATTTTCACTTTTAAATAAATAAATACATAAATAAAACCCCCTCTCCTGTAAAGCTAAGCACAGAATTCAGGCAAACTAATTTTCGTGCATACGGAAGGAATCCAAACGTACATTGGCATTACGGTCAGACTGTAGCACTGAACATTCCATCAGTCTGTACCAAAATATGGACTGGGCAAAATTTTCACCTAGCGTGAACTGGCACTGCTCTCTTGATGTCACTAGAGCCATGCCAAGTCACACCCGGCCCACGCTTCAATGAAGGCCCTCTGAGAAGCGGCACGGGAGACAGGTTAGAAAGCAACGCACGTGCCTTAACGATGTTTAGCTTCAAATAGACATGAGCCATCTTGCTAGTTGGTGTATTATGGTAGGCACCACAGCGTGAAACAGGATCAGTCTCTCTCTACGGAGGAACTTCTTTCTAAATAGGGTCGGATCCTCAGACGGTGTAAATGACCACGGCTCCATTGAAGATCCTGACTATTGACTTCAGTGGAGTGACACCAATGGATACCAGCTGGTGCTTCGGCCCTTACATCTCAGTGACTACATGCGCTAGACAGTTGAGGGTATGGAATAACTCATGCGTATCAATCAGAAAGGGGATGTAAATTTCCCCAGTTGGGGGGTTGGATTTCAGAAGGCCACTCTCAGTGCTCCTCCCCCCTGCTAGTGCTGTCTTTGCACATCTCTCCCAGTGTCACGTGAGAGGTCTTACCGTGGGTTACACAGTGGCATGTAATGTACCGTGACACCTCAGAATTACAGAAAAACTGATTTATTGAGAGGATCAGAGGGATATTGTACCTGCTCTCAGGCAGCGGCCTTGAAATACAATTGGAGCTGTGAAGCAGACAGGTGAGTGATGGGCTGAGAAATTGCAAAGCCACTTGGAATTTGTCTGCCAAAGCCTGGAGTTCTTGGTCGGGTTGGCAACATCCAACTTGAATTCACTATAGCCAGTAATGAGCATGGCTGTGATCTGCTGCCACGGAAGACACTGGGAAAATGACCATTGACCTCAGTAGGACAGAGGCTGCCACTATATAAGAATGCAGGGAAGTATGCGTGATTGTAGGGGCCACCCGTTTGACAAGAACAGCCTGGGTTTTCCAACCAAAAAGCCGTGCGCTGTACTGATCACTTGGTGTCATCGCCCACTGGAGGGATGCAGATGTTACGATTTTCTTGCCCTCTCTTGGCTGGAAGCGGGTAAACTAACCTAAATGAAACTCCATATTCCCCAAATGAGAACTCTGTTAATCCTCGCCTCGCATCACAGCCACCTAGAAGGATCTTCCATTAGCTCAAGGGGTAACATCCTGTGCTAAGGGGGATGGCACGTAACAAGGGCTGTAGGTTTGTGGTTTAGCGCATACAGCACGCTGGCATTTGTGCCACATAACCACAAGAGCCAGGCCTCGCTGTCGAGGGGAGATTGTTCCACCTTAGTCCTCTGGGAAACCACAGTTCAGCTGCAGAACCTGTTAACAGAGGAAGTTCCTGCTACAATCACTCCCTTCTGCCAGGATGGGTGACAACAGCACACCATATTTGTGAAATGGATGCCCCAGCGTGACAAGAGGGTGAGCAGATATCAAGTGGGAAAGATCAGGACAGTTCTCAGGGATTATAGTTGTGTATATAAGACAAAGCCCCTAATATCAAGACATCTGGTCTCCCTCATGATGCACAGAGGGTCAATTGTATCAGCCAGGATTACAGTCCAGAATCTTCTGTTCTAACCATTAACTCTCTTCTGTCAGTGGAGAAATTAAAAGCAGGGGGAAGCAAGAAAAAAAAAAAGTATGAAAGATTGACTCTGCTGCGGCCCTGATTCAGCAAGTGCCTTAAGCCTGTGTCTGAGCAGGCGAGCAGTTCACTGAATTGAAAACCGAATGCCAGTGATCGCGCTGACTTCAGTGGGCTGCTGCCAGACTTCCAGCTAAGCCCAGGTTTGAGAGCCAGCAACTAGCATGCCGGATGGGCTGGGGGGTGGATCATATTGAGAAATGGATACAGCTGTGCCTTCCTTGCACACGTTTTCTAGTTAACCAGCAACAGGCAGATTTGGGAACATATATTTTTGTTGCACTCAGAGCCTCCAGAGGAATTAAAATCCCGCACTAAGTGGTGCCTGAGCCCACGTCCTCTCTCAATAATAGGTCTGGCCTTGTTTTGGCTGGAATGAGAATTTAAAGGTTTTTTTTTTCCTGGTATGAGGTCCATTAAAAGACGTATCAGTTTAAATACGCCCAGGCATACTGGACTCTGGGAAAAAAATTGGCTCCTTGAATAGCCTAGGAAGATCTATAAAAGCCAGAGCTAGCCTGGGGTAAGCCCCTTCTCCCGTCAAAGATCAGCGGTTCAAAGCCAGTCTTTGGCACTTTGATGACTTTGTTGGATCAGGGCTTGCAAATCGAGGAGGAGGGGCTGGCACTTTGCTCGCTGCAGCAGCGCTGCCAATGACTTCATGTGGCTGTTTCAAGTGATTGGCTCTAATTGCAGCGTGGCCCGGCCTGAACAAACCGTGCTAGGATGACGGTCCTTTTGGAAAATAGGATGGATTGTGTCCCAGTCTCTCTGAGAGGAAGCTGGGACGGTGTCAATAGGAAGGGGGGCTTCGGATCTTGCCACCTCCCCGCCGGGATTTCCCTCACAGCGAAAGGGCTGATAGGGAAAAGAGTGAGGCTAGTGCAGCTTTCACACAGGTGCTGTTTCAACCTGGATGAGTGTAGTGTGGGCTGGGTGGGTAGCAGCCAGGCCAGCAGTCAAACCTGGAGAGGATAGAAGATCAAGGGCAAATATTGTCTCCTCTGGAAGTGACCAAGAGTCCAGGAAATTATGGACAGCCAGCGAGTCTCAGTTTTACAGGAACAGTTTTAAGTCCTGATAGGAAGCACGGTCTTGTGGTTAAGGCATAGGCCAGTGAATCAAGAAACCTGTGTAAAGCAGCCCTACCTCTGGCAAAAACTTTGCATGGGACTTTGGACAAGTCACTTAACATCTCTCTGCTTTAGTTATCTTTAAAATGGAGCTGGTAAACCTTACCTATCTCCTGCAGGTATTCTTAGCTATTTGAAAGTGCTTTGCGAAGTCTTTACATCAAGATATGAGGACTTCCTTAATGCAGCCAGTGGTTATGGTCCTATCACCGGAGTGGGTGGGTGAGGTTCTGTGGCCCGCCACGTGCAGAAGATGATCATGATGGTCCCTTCTGGCCTTAAACCTAGGAGTCTACGAGTTCCCCAGAAGGAAGGTGCTACAGAAGAGCTAAATAATATGATGGCGTCATCAGATGGCGCTGTTAAACATCTTTCAAGTTCTTTGTCTCAGCATGCAAGTTCTGACTTTTAGAGAGACATGATGTGTTTGTTAGTTTAGGGTATGCAAAGTATTTGTGGAGAGTTTTGAGCTCGGGGAGCAGCAGGAGAGTGTGATCTCTGCCTTGGCCTCTGGGTGGAGGCAGAGCTGTTCCCAGCAAAGCAGGCGTTGATGTCGGGCTTAGATTCCTGGGAGAAGGAATTGCCCTGCAGGCGGGTCGACCATCTTATTTCAGGACTGGTGCACAGGTGTAAATAAAGCAAGTTACGCTTATAATTTACCTAGACTCCACATCACATGGTGATTTCTCCTGCATCAGGAAACTGCCCTGATGGCCTCGGCCATCTGCTACCACTCTGCAGAGGAGAGAACCTGGAGTCAGACAGAGGGCCAACACTACTCTGATAATGGGATTTGGCACTTGTACATTAGGTAAATAGCACCACATCCTGGGGAGAGGCTGCTGGCTCTTTTCTGGACATGAGCTTTGCAACTGCCGCTACAACCCCCGCTGCCCAAACCCCACACAGATTACTAACCAGCTGTATTAAGAGTCCGCAGTGTTCCACAGTGCTGCGGGCGCTAAGTGCGGATAGTGGCAAATCACATCAGTGCAGCCAAGCCTGCATGAAGCAGAGTGGAACAGCAGGTCGCCTGTTCCCCCCTCCCCCCCACACACACACTTTGCGCAGAGGTTTGGAGACGTTCCGGCTGAGTGTGTTATTTGCTCATTTAGGAAGCCTCACTGCTGGGAAACCATAAAAATTGTGTAATGAACCGATGAGCAGCCAAGCGCAGCGTGGATTCCACAAACTTGCTGCCGCTGACACTGTCCTTACTGTTCCTGTTCCAGAGAGCACACTCGCGTCCCGCCAGAGCAGGGAGAGCCCGCTCAAGGTTAAATACGGTGCCTGCGAATGTACTTATGCACATGCCTAACTTCAAGTCCTTGAAGGCTCCGAGGAACCCATGCAATGCAGGCAATGGAGCTATTCATAGTGGGCTTCTCCTAAGGACTTGGCAGAATTGAGGGTGTAAAAGCCCATGCCCAATGAACTTGCATGGCGTGCAAATCACTATGTAAAGTAAAACTGCCCTTGCAGTCTGGACCAATACACAGTTCGTGGGGCAGAAATGCAGGCTGATCAGGAATAATTCTGCAAAACACCCAGAAAAGGCAGCTTTGAGAATCAGAAACAATAAATTCAACAGAATGAAACAGCTGTAGAACAAAGCTACACGGTGCACTGGTAGCATGCAGGTTTACTATTGCCATTTGTGGTTAGATGTTTGGCTTAGTGTGTGTGTTCCCCCTGTGTGCTGCCCCAGCTCTGTGCAGACAGCTGGCACAGCAGACCTCAAGCGAACCGCCCAATGATCACAGGATCCGTTAAAGTACGAAGGCACCAGGCCAGGTTTATTGTCAACAAAGCATGGTAATAGCCCCTGGAAGACTCTGCGAGGAAACTAAGGCATGTATGCCCGTGACAATGGATGCAGCTCAGTGAATGGCGGGGCTTTCCTTTCCCCCCTTGGCTGGACCAAGATGCGCTCTCAGAGATACCTCTTTAGACCCTGATACAAACAAGTTACGTACTGCTCCTCTGATAGAGTTAGTCCCTGCCCCCTGACGTGGCTAGTTATTACCCATTTTCTTATACACGTTGGTTCGCTCAAAATATCTCTATTCATTACACTGTCATCCTGACCTTATCTTTCAGGAGGGGTCAGTGTGTTCCGGTTATCCTTGGGGAACGTTTTTGTACCATCCTTGATATCGGGATGTTCTGGTACCACTCTTCAGGAGTGAGTGAGTGTGTGGGTGTACGCTCTGTGCCTAGCACTTCTTAGGAATGTGTGCTTCTGCAATATTGGCCCCGGTCTTGTGAACTTGCAAGCAGGCAGAGCCTGAGGTTTGCTCACAGCCCGACTTTTGCTAACTTTGCTTTAGATCAGCAAAGCTTGCCCACGGCTTTAGCTCAGGCTCTCCTCCTACTGCACCATTCACTTCCACTGCTTGGTCATTTCACTCCAGCATTGATTCCCCTGTCCTTTGAGCCAGATTGCCCCTCCCCTGCGACACAACGTATAAACTCGCAAGGAGCCCTGAGAAAGATTAATCATCCCTAATAATAACTAACTAAAAGATGCAATCAGAATGATCTATTTGAGGCAAATAAATGCCAATTTCTGCCCTCGGTAGCACCCATTCCAACCCATTGAAGACAGCGACAATTTAACTGA
Source organism: Chrysemys picta bellii (assembly GCF_011386835.1). Taxonomy (NCBI): domain Eukaryota; kingdom Metazoa; phylum Chordata; order Testudines; family Emydidae; genus Chrysemys; species Chrysemys picta. The sequence goes on from NC_088798.1 coordinate 107,575,826, forward strand.
ATTTAGCCCTAAAATAGGTATTAAGGAGCTCCCCCAAACTCCTCTAAAAGAAAAATAAGGAGAGTCAATTTGGCCTGAGATTTGGGGGTGGCTCAGAATAGTTCTGGTTTTCTCGAAGCTGGTTTACCTCTCCTTAGTTTTGAGGCCACAATTGAAGTGAGGTGAGCTACAAGCTTATTAATAAGATACCAAACATGCTGACCAGCCCGAGTCAGGATGCTTTCAATCCTCTGTCACCTGCACGTGTTTGCTTAGCAAGTATCAAAGGGGTAACTGTGTTAGTCTGGATGTGTAAAAGCAGCAAAGAGTCCTGTGGCACCTTATAGACTAACAGATGTATAGGAGCATGAGCTTTCGTGGGTGAATACCCACTTCGTCAGATGCATGTAGTGGAGATTTCCAGAGGCAAATCACCTGTTGCCCTGAGGCATTTGAACAGGTATCCGGGAACAGGCTTCATTTCAGCTGGCAAAGAAACGTGATGGGATACCAGGCTCCAAGTTGTTCACCACTCTTCCCCTCTCCCCCAACTGGCAGCAGGCGAGACATGTCAACGTGGCTTCCCCAGCTATGGGGAATACAGCGGACATCCGGGCAGATTCCTAGTGTATGTGGGCATACCGCTGCAGCAGCCTATTGCATGGTTGAGGCAAGAGAGCGTCATGGATTTCATTCTGGTGACAACTCACTAGTGCTTTCTTTTCTGTCTGTACAGAACACAGCTCCTGCAGTGCAGCGGCGAGGGGACTCCCGCACTCAGCCAGGCTACCCTTCCCTGCGTGGATCAGCAAAGCCCCTGCTAAACTCAAGCAATGGTTAATTGTCTGCTTATTCAGTTTCCTTGACAGTGCACTCAGTTTCCATTCATTATCAGTTAATAATGTACAGAAAATTATTATGTCCTTGCTAATGACTCTCTCATTTTCATCTCTGCGCCTGCCAGAGAGGTTCAAATATTCCACACTCAGTAAAAAAAAGCTTTTAGACTTCTCCAAATTGTAGACTTGAAAATATTGTTTCAAATAGTTCTTTGTTCAGCAGTACGCAGACACGGATCTTAGTACGTCCCCGATCCAGCAAAGACTGAGGCAAATACTTAGCAAATGAGTCGTCCCCTCCGATGGGGCTAGTCGCATGCTTTCAAATGAGCAGGTACATAAGTGTGTTGCTAGACCACAGATCCAGAGAGCTTAAGGCCAGAAGGGATCACTGGATCATCTAGTCTGATGTCTTGTATGCCGCAAGCCATTCAATTTCACCCAGTTGCCTCTGTACTGAGGCCAATCACCTCTGTTTTGGGTCATGCATACCTTCCAGAAAGGCATTCAGTCCTGGCTTGAAGAATGGAAAATGTACTACCTTCCTCAGCAGTTTGTGCTAATTGGTAATCACCTTCCCTGTTAAAAACGTGTTCCTTCTAATACGAATTAGTTTGGCTTCAGCCTCCAGCCATTGATTCTTGATCTGCGTTCGTCCACTGGAGTAAAGAGTCCTTTAACACTCTCATAAATTTTCTCCCCCAAAAAGATACCGTATACACCATAGGCAAGTCACCTTTGAATCTGCTTTTTGATAATGCCCCCTAAATCAGAGCCTAAACTTCTAACGGAGTCTAGATTAGAACTGGGTGAAAACAGGTTTCCCAATCTGTGAAAGTTTGAGAGTGCAAAAAGTTTTCCCATCCCAAATCAGGACACGAAATCAAAAATCACATTTCATGAGCCAAAAACTGTTTTGTTTGGATCAGTTGCAATATTTCATTTTGAAATGTTCTTTTTAACTATTACAGATTAAATTTTGAAATGTGAAGTTTCAAACTGGAAAAAACTGGAAACTTCTGTTGAAAAGTATAAAAATGAAACATTTAGACAATTTAGAAACTCTTCAAAAAAGTTTTAAGTTAAAAAAATTTCTCAAAACCAAAATATTTTGTAGGAAAGATTGATTTGGGCCAATTTTTCTCCACCTAGCTCTAGTTTAGGACTCATCTACCCAGGGACACCCAGGAAAATTAATCCAAAATTAACTAAAGGGGTGAATTTGAAGTGGATTAGTCAAACCCCTGTGTGAACACCCTCATTCAGAATTAAAATGGCCTTGCCATAGAATCATAGGACTGGAAGGGACACCAAGAGATCATCTAGTCCCGTCCCCTGGAATTCAGTTTAGTTTAATTTACTTCCAAAGTGAAGTGAACACCACTTTAATTCTGAACAGCATCATCAATGCAGGGATTTAATGCGGTTTACCTAGTCCACTTCAAATTCACACCTTTAGTTCATTTGGATTATCTTTCCTGGATGTCCCCGTATGGACAAGCCTCTAGATACAATCCTTTCTTAGGGGGAAAGGGACTAGCTAAAAAGAATGTAAACAACCCTCTAAGGTTTAGTAAAGCAACTCCACCACTTCAGGAACTGTACTTTCACAAGACTCATGCAGGTGCCTGATACAGCCCTGCTACTCACCACATGCCTATGCAGTATAATCTCTTTACTTCCACAACAGACATTGATCATTTCAAATTTCCAAAGAGTCAAAAAAAGAAGCAAGGAAGAAGAGGAAGTAACAGAGCCCAATAGGGCAGAGACAATTAGTTCTGGCTTCTTTCAAAAGGAAAATGTCATCAATTGTAAGTTCTTGATGAAAATCGATATACCCCGAATCAATCCTGAAGTCCCTTCCAAGGATAAAGGCACTGCCCACCATTTACTACCCCCTTTGAATTGAGATCCTGAATACAATTTCTGATTGGAACCTTAGCCTCCCTTGATCAATCTGGTAACTGCAACTTGAGGACATAGGTGATTTATAGCCTGTAGAGGAACCAGGTGTGCATGGGAGGAATGATCTAACGACATTAAAATGTCAGCTTCTCTAACTATGGGAGTGCTAGCAGAACACCCTCTTTTAGCTGCCAAGCGATGACCTTATCCTTTAAAATGGATTGTGGGGTTAATAATCCTTTTATAAGTCTACAATTCTACTTTAAAAAAATATTCATGCATGCCACTATTGTATCAATAGTCTCATTTTGTTGCCGAACATCACCGTATCTTTGCACTGAAAGGTGCATTGATAGAATATATGGCTAAATGAAATCAAAGCATCTCAGTGCTGGGTCCTCTGGAGGTTTCCAGATTAAAGTAGTGGCTTAAGATCATTATAATTCAATGCACTTTCCTGCTTCAATGCAAATGATATGTTAATATTACAGCTGAGACTACAGGCAAGTGTAAACAAATTCATGCTCTCAGGCATCAGTTTTCTAGGCACTGCTTTTAAACTAATCTATGGGAGTTAAATCTGCAAATCCTTGCAAGTGGGTAAGTAGATGCCAGTACATAACGTATAGGATATTTAATCAGCAAGACAAGAGATTATAAGATCCTCAGGACTGTGTCTTTTAGATGTCTGTATAACACCATCCATCCCTGTGGGACTCCCAAAGTTATTAACAAAGGTCCAGATATTCAAATATGCACTGTGCAATTGCATATGTAAAAATACATGTACATAACTTGGGTTTGCAGCTGCTGCTGTCGTACCTGCAGTCAGTCCGGATGTACAAACTACCATGACTGCAGGTACAGGAACATCCAAATTATGTGATGTACTAAGAAAATACCTCTCTCTCTGTAGCCCGATGAATTTCTTGGGAGATGCACCAAGAGTGTCATCCTTCTTTAGGAAGCATTGAGCTTCTTAATTATTCCTTTTCTTTTGCTTAAGGAAGGCCCAATCCAGTTCCCATTGGTGTAAATGGGAGTTGGATCAGGCTATCAGTACTCTATTCCCCTAGATTTTGGCAGATGCTCTAGGGCAGGGATCGGCAACCTTTGGCACGCGGCTCGCCAGGGTAAGCCCCCTGGCAGGCCGGGCCGGTTTCTTTACCTGCCGCATCCGGAGGTTCGGCCAATTACAGTTCCCACTGGCCAGTAGGGGTATGGGCTCCAAGCCAATGGGGACTACGGGAAACGGCACGGGGTGAGGGATGTGCTAGCCGCTCTTCCCGCAGCCCCCATTGGCCTGGAGCGGCGAACCACAGCCAGTGGGAGCTGCGATCGGGAGACGCAGCAGGTAAACAAGGGCTTACCCTGGCGAGCTGTGTGCCAAAGGTTGCCAATCCCTGCTCTAGGGGATGCTTTTAATGAGGCATAAATCAGTTCAGTTTTTGTTTGAGAATGCCAGACTACCTAGATCTGAGGCCCAGGAACTCACCTGCTGGAGATTGTGTGTGCAGTTCATTTGAATTAACGGAAAAAAAATCCGTAGCAACTGTGGCCCATTAGAGAACAGTGAATTTAATCAGTCATTTTAAACTCCCAGAAAGCTGCTTCCAAATGGCACTCTGTTATACACAAAGAAGGGGGGAGGGGGAACACCACAACACAAGCAGAGTTTTGTTAATCCTATTTGAGTTTCAGCTGTTAGCTGGAGAAAAATATAAAAGGTAATTTTGAAGGAGAAGACCGAATATGTTTTTTATAGTGACAGTGTCTGGGGAACAGATCTTCAGCAAACATTCCCGGCAGTGAGCCACATACACACATGCTAGTTAGCTTTACCTACAGAGTTTTTATCCATGCTTCAAATCCTGGCAACCAGGTGCCATTAATTGAATTTTCAAATTCATTTCCTACCTTACACATCTTAGAGGCATTACATTAAAAAAAATATTCTTCAGGTTGATATAGTGGCCAAGGTGTTTTCACATGATGGACTGGATACATTCGAGGTTTTTTGTAATAAGTGAGATAGAATAAATGAGACCACAACTGATAATTGCAAAGCTCCCATTGACTTCAGCGAAAACAGGATTTTTCAGCAAAACTGAAATTCGTCAAACAATAAAAACAGCTAGATAAAGATTATTTGTTTGAGTGACTAATCTGGAAAAGAGCCACAGGTGATAATCTCCTCAGAAGGTTTAAAATGCACTTATTTGAGCCAATCCCTGTCCTTTGTGTATCTATCCAGGTTCCTATATTGTACCTCATCACCATGGTATCCGAGCTCCTTCTGCCATAAAGGTGCAATTCCAATTAGTTTGGTAGGGTTGCAGACATGTAACCGAGAGCAGACTGCAAGCCACTGTGCTAGAAAATAATGCTCCAATTAGTTGTTCACTCTCTCTCGTCTAACAATGTATAAAGTCACATTGCGAGGGATTATTTTCAGGAATTTGCTGTCCGCAGTTGTCACTCTATCCTCTTCTTTTATTCTCCCCACTAGAATATTGACATCATGACTTGGCAGCCTCTCATCTGCATCATGCATGGGCACTTAAGCCATTTATGATACTCAGTAAAAATCAAGCACTGCTTATGTGCATTATGCATCACAAAATTGAATTTCTGTGCATCTGTTGTGCTGACCCAAAGTGAGGGAGGGGCACAGGCTGTAATTTTCCTATACATGCCTGTTTAAAACGGAGTATCCATCAGCTCAAACTTCTTGTGGCATGTTCTGCGAGCATAGAGGCCATTGTGAGTTAACAAGTTGCCATGTTGTCGTGAGCTGCAAACAGATGTTTTTCCCCACTTGGTGCATGCAGTATAAACAAACACAACTAGATTTCTTCACGGCTGACAAGGTGGCTGAGGATCAGAAAGATTGAGGCAACTTTGAAGATAATTCCCATCCTTAGAAAGTCCCTTTATTTTGACAGTCAACAAAAATCGGACATTCCTGATGAAGAATGCCGCACTCAACGGTTCAATTCTTTTTCCATTTGGTCCCTCCTATTCCATTAGCGTCATTATAATTATTGGTTAGGTTTAAGAACCTTCTTCCAAACAATACTCAGTACTTTTACTTCTATCTTGCAGACCCATAAACCAAAAAATGAGAAAGACGGGGCAGGGGAGGGGACTAATGTCTCTAGCAATACCTTAAACAACTACTACTCTACAAATTAATCTGAGGAGATAAATGAATGTTATGGATAGAGGTAAACACCACTCCCTTTCTTAACGTGCTCAAACATAAGCCAAGATTTTTCAGAAGAAACTAGTGATTTTGGATGCCTCAAAAATGTTGGCATGCGTAACTTGAGATGCCTTAAAAGGTCCCGATTTTCAAAGAGCTCAGCACCTTCTTAAAAAAAAATCAGACCCCATGAATGGCCCTCAACTTAAGCACTCCAAAACTGAAGGACACAAAATCCTAGTCATTTTTCAAAATCTAGAACACAAGGCATGGAATTTTGTATCTCCTGTTGTCATGTGATGCAATTACAAAGAGGCATTAATGCTAGACTCTTCTGGCATTTTTAGCCATGTACAAATCAGTACTCTAGATCTGTCAAAACACAAGAGTCATTGGGATATTTCCAGCCTCATGAGAATGGAGTACATGGTCCTCAAAGCAGACAGAAAAATGTTTAAGGAGTTATGGCCCAATTCAGTGACCATTGAAGTCAGGGAGTCTCTTTTCATCTCCCTCAGTGTGGTCTCTACAAAGCGTCAAAAAGAGAGCTGGTTTGATACCAGAGAAAATCTAAGGGAATAAGTTCTTCTAAAAATGTTACCATTACTCGTTAGTTGAATATTACAGGAGCAGAAGCATAGACACTTGAGGGAACAGGTTTGAAATCTCATCTATGGTTTACTGATTTCTAGTAATGGTTCAACATACATTCAGTACCTTGATTTGTTGAGGCAAGGATTCATTTCCCACCAAAAAAGTTTCTCAGACAAAGTTATCCCCTTGACCTGATGGCACGCACATGAAGAACACAGTATGGACTCCGATCCCAAATGAACTCCATAAAATAAAACACACAACTGTACACAGTTTAATTGGTGGGGTCAATTTCTCTGGCATAAATAATGTGGTCATGATTAATTTTTTAAAAATATTATATGAAAGTAGTGCCTAGAAACACCTAGGTTGTGTCCCCATTATGCTCAATGCTGTACAAATGGATAGCAATAGGCAAAAAAGAATTTGAAGAACAGCTAGACTCAAGACTCAAAAAGTAATAGCAAAAAAAAATTTAAGTAAATCAGAAGCAAGAAGCCTGCTAAACAACCGGTGGGGCCACTGGACAATCGAGATGCTGAAGGAGCACTCAAGGACGATAAGGCCATTGCGGAGAAACTAAATGAATTCTTTGCATCTGTCTTCATGGTTGAGGATGTGAGGGAGATTCCCAAACCTGAGCCATTCTTTTTAGGCAACAAATCTGAGGAACTGTCCCAGATTGAGGTGTCAGAGGAAGTTTTGGAACAAATTGATAAATTAAACAGCAATACGTCACCAGGACCAGATGGTATTCACCCAAGCGTTCTGAAGGAATTCAAATGTGAAATTGCAGGACTACTGACTGTAGTCTGTAACCTATCATTTAAATCAGCTTCTGTATGAGATGACTGGAGGATAGCTAATGTGACACCAATTTTTAAAAAGGGATCCAGAGGTGATCCCGGCAATTACAGGCCGGTAAACCTGACTTCAGTACTGGGCAAACTGGTTGAAACTATAGTAAAGAACAAAATTGTCAGACACGTAGATGAAAATAATTTGTGGGGGAAGAGTCAATGTGGTTTTTGTAAAGGGAAATTATGCCTCACCAATCTACTAGAATTCTTTGAGGGGTCAACAAGCATGTGGACAGGGGGTATCCAGTGGATATAGTGTATTTAGATTTTCAGAAAGCCTTTGACAAGGTCCCTCACCGAAAGCTCTTAAGCAAAGTAAGCTGTCATGGGATAAGAGGGAAGGTCCTCTCATGGAGGATAGGAAAACAAAAGATAGGAAACAAAGGGGGTTAGGAATAAATGGTCAGTTTTCAGAATGGAGGGAGGTAAATAGTGGTGTCCCCCCAGGGGTCTGTACTTGGCCCAGTCCTATTCAACATATTCATAAATAATCTGGAAAAAAGGGTAAACAGTGAGGTGGCAAAATTTGCAGATGATACAAAACTGCGCAAGATAGTTAAGTCCCAGGCAGACTGCGAAGAGCTACAAAAGGATCTCTCAAAACTGGGTGACTGAGCAACAAAATGGCAGATGAAAGTCAGTGTGGATAAATGCAAAATAATGCACATTGGAAAACAATCACAACAATATATTATATACACACACACACACACACACACACACACACACAAAGATGGGGTCTAAATTAGCTGGTACCACTCAAGAAAGGTCTTGGAGTCACTGTGGATAGTTCTCTGAAAACATCCACTCTATGCGGAGTGGCAGTCTAAAAAGCAAACAGAATGTTGGGAATCATTAAGAAAGGGATAGATAAGAAGATAGAAAATACCATATTGCCTCTAAATAAATCCATGGTACGCCCACATCTTGAATACTGTGTGCAGATGTGGTTGCTCCATCTGAAAAGAGATCTATTGGAATTGGAAAAGGTTCAGAAAAGGGTAAGAAAAATGATTCGTTGTATGGAATGGCTGCCGTATGAGGAGAGATTAGTAAGACTGGGACTTTTCAGCTTGGAAAAAAAGATGACTAAGAGGGGATATGATAGAACAAAATCATGACTGGTGTGGAGAAAGAAATAAAGCAGTGTCATTTACTCCTTCTCATAACACGAGAACTAGGGTCGCCAAATGAAATTAATAGGCAGCAGGTTTAAAACAACCAAAAGTTAATGTTTAAAATTAAATAGACACAAGTTAAGAGGGAAGATACTGTACCTCTGGGGTCAGGCTTGAGTTATGAGGGATTACAGGTATCAGTTACAAAGATCACTCGGTACATACATATCACAACCAGCATGGACCCAGATTGGGGTGCGGGAGTTTTTAAAGCGTCAGTGGATAAGTGGGCTCAGGTACGCCACCCATGGAATGTATTAAGAGTCCAAGTCAGTATCGGTGTAGCGAATAAGTCCATGGGTGGGGTGCGTCCCTCGGTTCGTCAGGGAAGGAAGTGGGTTATTTCCCTGGTCGGTGGTCTCGATTACTCAACCTGCACCCTTGCTCTGTTCAAATCCTGCTCCAGACCCACTTTTTAAAATGAGAGATTCGGATCCTTGAACACAGACGCTGCCTGTGGCAAAGTCTGCTGCTGACCGGCGCTCCCCAGCTGCACATGGCTCTGAGGAGCACACCGTAAATTAAAATAACCTTTTACTCTGCTCCGAGAGGTGACCCTTATCCACCAGTGTCAGTGTAAAAAAAAAAAAAAAATCAACAGGATGCGGAGTTACAAGCAAGATTATAGTGAAGAAGCTGCGTCTCCAAAAAGCACAAAGGACAGCTCAATGGAAAGCCCTTGGATTTCCTGAAAAGAGATTAAGGCAGCGGCTCTCAAACTTTTGTACTGGTGACCCCTTGCACATAGCAAGTCCCTGAGTGCAACCCCCCGATAAATTAAAAACACTTTAAAATATATTGAACGCTATTATAAATGCTAGAGGCAAAGCAGGGTTTGGGGTAGGGGCTGACAGCTCGTGACCCCTCATGTAATAACCTCGTGACCCCCTGAGGGGTCCCAACCCCCAGTTTGAGAACCCTTGGATTAAGGACCATGGATTTTTAAATTGGTTCAAAAAAGTGAACTAACAAAGGGCCCATATTGTGCAAGTCCCTACTCGCATGAATAGCCCACGAAAGCTTATGCCCAAGTAAATGTGTTAGTCTCTAAGGTGCCACAAGGACTCCTCGTTGCTTTTGCTGATACAGACTAACACGGCTGCCGCTCTGAATCCAACAGCACTGTGAGGGCGAGTCACATGGGAAAGGACTACTCACGTCCAGCACTGGAAAGACACATTCTTCAATTCAATAATTTCATGAAAAACGACAAAATCAATTGACTAGTGAATCTGATTAACGGTATTTTGCCAGCTCTGTTCCCAAAAACAAAGGCATCTCGGGTGAGGCCCACACCATCAACATTGATTGTAAATTCTCCCTCATTTAAAATCCAAAAGCCGTTTAGGGTCAGATTTTCAAAGATGCCTTGGGAATTGGACACCCAGCGCCCTCAGGTAGTTCTGAAAATCTCAGCCTTCATCTCAATCAGAGGGGCAGACATCAACACTGGTATTCTTTAGATTCAGCTATAATTGCCTTCTGTTTCAATGAATGTATCCAAACACTTCACAAATCCAAGGGGGAAACCAACCAGTAGAGGAACGGCCGTGAGCTGAAGACAACACAGCAGAAGGCCACAATCATTTTCCATCTGCAGCAGTGAAGGCCGGTGCTACTTTACTTTGACATTTTCAGAGTTAGGCATCACATGGCTGGAACTCGGCTTATTAGCTGTAATGGCAGTCACATGGCGAACGCTTCACGCAGGGCTTTGGAGCGGTAATGGTTTGACTGAAGTGCTACAAAGTGGGAATGTTTGGTTTGAGAAAGAAATTTATAAACAATCTGAGTGACTGTCAAAATGACATCTCAGTGCTCCGTATTTATTCTCCATCTACCTCCTTCCTTGCTCAGTTCGCCTGGTTTACAATTTCACACAAAAACTGTGTCTTGCTGCCCACAGCACAGCCAGCGCAGTTTAATACAGTAGCTGGAAATTAAGCTGTATCCTTTCAGCTTTGTGCAGCATCACCACCAGCAGTAATCAGGATTAGCTGGTAATTGGTTGGTGTGAAGTAGGAGACAGGCTAGAATACAGCTTTTCCACGTCAGCAACTAGCCTGCCTCTTTGGGACCAACAATAATACAAATGTTTTTCAACAGACTAAGCAGACACTATTTGGAATGCAGCAGGGCTGAAGTCCGTAGTAAAGCTCCCATTGATTTCAATCAGACCAGGATTTGATGCGCAAGGAACAGATCAGTGAGATGCCGTGATGGTGCTATTTTACTCATCAGTCAATATCACCCCGCTCTTTGTTTATGGGGGAATCCTAACCCTTTGCTGAGACCAGTAAGAGGAGGGGATATACAATCCCATAACATACAAGACCCCTAGGATATTTAAAAGTTAGATTGCACATAAAGGTCGTCGTTTTCTCTGGGTGCCATTCATAGAGAAAAGGCAAGCTAAACAGTCTGTCAAAATTATTCATAATACTGATCACATGGAAGAATATATTTTCTGTATAGCTGTGAGATGTCTCATTAAACTCTAGTGCCCATATTGTATTGCATATAAAGTATTGGCGGGGGCGGGGGGGGAGGGAAGAGAGTTTTGGACTTCCAGAACCATGTTAGTTTTGATAAAATGTCATTAACCTCTCAAGCCTGTTAAGGAAATTGCATATTTCCTGGGACCATGGGCTGTGGTTATTATATTATACACACACACACACACACACACACACACACACACACACACACACACACGTCAAGACAAATGCTCAGTTTATTGATGGCAGATAGTTCGTCCCTTTAACAGGAGTTGCTACCTGAATAACTTTTACATATAGAAGACATATGTGACAGAGGAAGCCTTTTTAAAATGACCACATGACATGAAGGATCTCCATAATTCCTCAAAAGAATAATGTACATGATAAAATGAGACTAAACGTCTGATTTCCACTGAGAATCCTTAACACAGAAATAAAGAATCCGGAGTGACTCCATTTAAGTCAATGGAATTAGATCAGCGTAATCCAGTGCAACAGAAATGACAATCAGAATGAATGGACAAGCCAGTCATGTTATTAAAAAGCATCGGTGTCCAGTTTTTGCACTCAGGTTCACTCGTCACGCTTTCGGAAACCTTGGCCCGCAGGCCTGGCATAACACACCTCTTCCTTCTGTACCACAGAAAGAGAATTGCTGATTGGTGAAAGTCAGTCTAACGGGTGAGCAAAGCAACAGCATCTAAAGGGGAGGACACCTTGGATGAAATCAGCAAAAGAATGAAGAGGTCAGTATTAGAGTCCATCCCTGGCCATGTGCTTCTAAGAAGCACAAGACCTTGGCAGTTGGGCTAAACTAGGGAATGGGGCTAGCAACGGGGTTTGCTACCCTGGATATCTAGCAAATGGACAGGCTTACCACATCTCCCACAAGAACCAGGAATGTCCCAGTTTCCAGGGTCTGTCCCAAGCTCTGTCGATTTTGCATAAGCCTGGTGTTTTGTCACCGTTTTTGCTCTTACTGCTTCAGGGGCTGGCTAGCTGCAGGGTAGATTGAGCTCAGGCTGTCTCTCCATGCAATGCAGCGAGAATCCTCCCTTACAGACTACCCAGACCATAGGTGCAGGTGCACAGGGGTAGGCAGGGCTACTTGTCGGTTAACTTCCTCCTTCAAGCAGGTGGACAGCGGGAAGGGCGGTAGTAGCATGGAGACTTGGCTCCCCACTCACTGGCCAGGGTAGATGATGCAGAGCAAGGCTGAGAGCCATAATAATTTGCGGCTGGTATAAGCTAGTGGTAAATTACCAACTCCCCACCCCCGCCCACTCTTGAGAGGGTGTCTCAAGTTAGATTGCCCCCTAAGATGGATCCATAACATTCCCTTGCCTAAAGTCACATAGAGAATACACAAATTGAGCAGTAATGTCTATTACTTGCAAAGCTTTTCATGTCACCACTGACATACACAACACGAAACAGGAAAGAGAACTAGACACACTTCTATTACGAACCGTTCCTTCCCCTTCACTGGGCTCAACCTTGTCCGATTTGGCTGGGCTGAAACGTCCCAATCTTCTTACTCTTTATTAGCCTTTCCCCCGGTCTCATCCTATATGGTAGTACCACAGATAAAAAAGGGTCAAGCCGGAGAGTGGTGAAGGTTATTCACTGTTGACCCCTGGCCTTAACGTTGTACGTGCTTCACCTCTACTCAGGTTTGATCATTACCTGGGAGACGACAAAAATCAGACATTTCAGCCTGAAAAACGTTGAGTGTCGCCAATGAGAGCTCTGAAGTAGGACACTGTCAGACAAAGGGAAAAACGTGTTTAGCACCACAGCGTCTCATTGACGTCCAGGTCACATCTGATTTTCTCTGTCCACTTAGCCGGGGCTTCCCAGATAGTCTAGTGCCTTATTCCTCCAGGAGGGACAGCGGGACTGATTGTGGCTGATTGACAACAGCCCTGAGCCTTAGTCAGTTGATAATAGCACTGACTACAGCAAGGCTTACTCTCTAACATCCCAGCCATACTCCTTAGCAATTGGAGCAGTGGCTCTCCACCTTATCAGACTCCTGAAAGGGGCAAGGTAGTCTGGATTGTCTCACGCACCCCCAAGTTTCACCTCACTTAACAACTACTTGCTTACAAAATCAGACAACTGCAAAAGTGTCACAGCCTCACTAGTACTGAAAAATGGCTTATGGTCTCATTTCTAGCATGTAATTATAAAATAAATCAGTTGGAATATAAAAATTGTACTTGCATTTCAGTGTATAATATAGAACAGTATAAACAAGTCATTGTGTGAAATTTTAGTTTGTACTGACTTTGCTAGTACTTTTTTTTTTTAATGTAGACTGTTGTAAAACTAAACAACTCATCTAGATATTTTGATGTATGCCCTGGAAGACCTTTGCTTACTCCCAAGGGCACACGTACCCCTGGTTGAGAACCACTGAACTAAGGGACTTAATTCCTGAATTTTGCATTCTCTTCTACGGGGCACACTGTGTGACATAAGACATCCCTAACCACCAATCACATTCACTGATCAACAGAAGTGTTAAACATCATTGTCAGGAGGGAAACAAGGGAGCGAATATGCTGCTAACCCCTGTACCTTGGTTGGGTTATGGCTGTTTTCCTTTAGCTTTCATGCTTGGCATATTTGCAGTGCTTTATGTTGATAAAAATCCAAATATTTTGCCTAATTACATGGTTATTAACACTCCCAGTGCCTCTGGCATCAGTTCTAATTTAATAAAGTGAATTTGTTTTTATTCCTAATAATTCTTCAGCAGGTTGTGCCAAGGCAAATGGCTAGGCCATGGTATCCTGGCTGTTCCGATATGTGAACATTAGCAATTCTAATTGTGAAACTCCTTAAAGTGTTACTCTACTGGAAAAAAAAACCCACAATGTTCTCTCTCTCTCTCTCTTTTTTTTTAATAATTAGGCAAATACCCATGTTCTAAATCTCCAGACACAGCCCAGCTGTTCACTTACAAGTTTACAGTGGGAAAAAAATAACACACTCAAGTTATCCAGAAAGTGTCGTGATATCACTTGAAGTGTTTGAAACAAGCATTTCATTTAGAATTAATAAGATGGCAATTGTTGAATAAATGTACTCCATTTATTGTTAAAACATGCTGTGGCTGCTGTTTTACTACTTCTGTTTGTATCGGATACTCCATGACAGGTCTTTCTGAATGCAGAATCCTTGGGGAAAATCCAATTTCTCCCTCACACCAAGGGTAATTTGGGAATAGTGACTGAAAGCATGCAACCAGAGTGTTCTGCTGAGGATGTTTCTAAATTAGGGGGAAGGTTCATGGATTGGACACTGTTTGATCTCAATAAAGCTGCCACCTTTTCCTCCTTCACGTGCCTCCTCAAAACACACGTCTGGTGTAATGCTTACAGAAAACTGCCATAATGGCTAGACAGGTAGTGTGAATTGTGATCAGGGCTCTCTGGTTGGTTAAACAATGCACACAACCTTTATTTTTGTTACCTTCTCCCCCGCTTCCCGCCCCATTTGTTTGCCTCCTCTATTGAGTAGGAAAGGTTCAATTTATCAAGTGGAACTCCTTGCCTGAGGAGGTTGTGAAGGCTAGGACTAGAACAGGGTTTAAAAGAGAACTGGATAAATTGGTCTGACCCAGTACGGCCATTCTTATGTTATCTAGTCGCCATTTTGGATTGGTAAAAGGACAACCTGTCCTCCATCTTGGCACTCCTTCTCCTTCAGCTCTTTGGCGCGCTTTTTCAAGTTTGGCGCCAAAAGCCAGGAAAAGGCGGGAAAGGTGGTATCTTGTGGCAGTAGAATCTGCCTAGCAACAGAGAACACATATAAGAGAGTGTCACCCTTGGAGGGGCGCTCTGTGTCTCAGGATGCTGTGGTAGCTGATCATCCCATTATTAAGTATTTGTTCTTCATTTTGGATATTTCCAGACTGTCACCCCTTAATCTTTTCTTCGTTAAGGAGCTTAATCTATTTATCTTGAGTCTCTCGCTCTAAGGCATGTTTTCTAATCCTTCTCATGGCTCTTCTCTGAACCCTCCCCAATTTATCAACATGCTTCCTGAATTGTAGGAACCAGAACTGAATACAGGATTCCAGCAGCGGCTGCACCAGGGCCAACTAAAGAGGCAAAATAACCTCTAATCCTACTTGAGATCCCCCTGTTTATGCATCCCAGGATCACATAAGGCAGCTCTTTTGGCCACAGCATCACATTTGGAGCTCAAATTCAGCATAACGGCTCTTGTGTTTCTCCTGTCTTCTGAGCTGGATAATCCACATCTGCTACGCAGAGTTATGTTCTCCCGAACCAGATATTTTAAATGAAATCCCAGCCTTTTGGCAGCTAATCTGAATCATATTTGCTACCTCATGGTGCTAGATACACTTGCACCTTCACTACTACAATTAAAATTCCCCATCATCATTATGTTTGTCAGTGCTCATTGAAAAAGGCATTTCTTTTGAATGCCACTGTTACGAGGGTACACTGCTGAGAGATCCTTGAATACAAGCACCGGTGACGTAAGAGTAAATGTACAGCATGTGGAAAGTATTACCAGAATTACATTAAAGTGTTCTGGGCCTGCCTTCTTCATGGAGATTTTTAAAGTAAAAGCAGCGGGAAGAGTCTGGTTTTGATCCATTTGATCCCAATGCAGAACCACAGTTGAGGTCCATAATAACGTCTAGAAATATACAGGGCGTCACCAGTTTGTACGACACAAAATAAAGTTATGTTGCTTATTGAAAAGCTGATAAACGTTACAAAATACAACTGTCTGAATGTAAACCCCTCTCAGGCCAATGGTGGGATTTGAAGCATGGAACCTACTGAGCTAAAGGCATGAGCTTGTACGGCTTGGGCTAAATCAGGGTTTCCTAGGACCCAAAATTGAGTCACTAGAATATTTCAAAGGGTCGCGTGGCAGCTCCTGTCCCATATGGCTGGCTGGGGTCGCCTCCCTGCGCCAGACACTGCAACCTCTGGGGTCCCAGCACCACTCAGGTGTAGCCCAGCCGTCATGACAGCGGGAGCCCGGCGAGGCCACATTTGAGCGAGTGGCACTGTAACCCCATGAGCCAAGTCACAAATTTGGTCCAGTCAGTGGGGCGGGGCCAAACCTGAGCAGCACTGCAACCCTGGAGGTTGCAATGCCTGGAGCGGAGAACCAAATACAGCCAGCCCCACACCACAAGAGCTGCAGGAGCCACTACTGTGGGGTGGTTGCCGGGCAGGACTCCTTCCCCAGGGGACAAGATCTGACTGAAACCACCCTAGGGTCTCCACCTCAGACTATTTCCTGGGTTGGGCCAGGCCATAAACATAAACAAATCGCTCCTGAACCCAAAAAGGTTGAGAAGCCCTGGGCTAACCCATCAAGCCCATCAGCTGGAAGCAGCAGTAGACTCAAATCAGCTTCGGTGGGTTGCACAGCATGCCAGGAACGCAATAAAAGACCCAATATTTCATTCTTTGCATGACACAGCCACCCACTGGCTTTGATGGGAGAGTTTCTGGAACACAGGATTGGGTCCAAAATATAGGGGCCCTGTCCTGTAATATGCAGAGCACTCGCAACTCCCGTTTTGAAGGCACTCAGCACCTTGTGGAGTGGGCCTGTGGGGATGGCAAAGGGCATATTCAGGCCCCATTACAGTCAGTGGGAGTTTTGCCATTGACTTCAAGAAGGCCAGAATCTTTCACCCTAATACGGTATTTGATGGAAACACCTGTTCCTTACAAAGTGGAGGGAGACCAGCAAACCAGTTTGTTGAGCAACCTCAAGAGGGTGGAAGCATTTACTCATTACCAACTTAGGCTCCACTTGAACCAGCTGCTGAGAGTCTCTGTAGCCCATTGTCTATCCCGCCAAGCTGTCTGGTACCTCAACATTTGTGAGCAGGCAAACTGTTTTTACATGGTGCTAGTGGGGGGATGTGCTCAAGGAAAGAAGACATAAGAGTCATAAGTGTCCAACACATGTACATTTGCCCTCGTTAGATTTCCCCCTACGTACGGCATGTCCTTTGTTGTCTCTTGGTATGACACCTCCAATTTGGAAGCAATCACAGAGGAGTAGGTTGGCATCCTTACAATATTATGACAACCAGTGACTGTAAAAATGCGCAGGCACTGATCAAATTCCCTGGAGTCAGAAAGGCCTGGAAGAAAATAGCCATCTAGTCTGAGTGAACTGCAACTGCGGCAGACCTTGGATAGATGGTATCTGCAAAACATTTGTTAATTTTCTGCTGTAAAACGTAAAGTAAAGCAAAGTCCTGAGAAACGGCCATTCGGAGAAGGAGAACCTATAGCTGCTTAAGCAGTATTTGTTGGTGCTTAAATGAAATTCATTCAAGACCCCCTTATGGTTGCTCAGGGAGAAGAGCAAAGACTCACTCATCAGAATTTATCCTTGGTGGGAGAGTTGGTCCCATTCTTAATGAGGTTTCATTGTATTATGCAGCTAAACCAATTCTAAATAAATAACACCAGCAGACAAGAGTCCTTAGGAAGCCTGGATGAGCATTAGTCTCCAGAGCTGAGTGCAGCCTGAGCACACGGAGATTTCCTCTGGGTTGCTGCACAACTGACAAAACTAGCAATTAAACAACAGTGCTGGCAAGTTCCAGGAGGGGCAGAGATTCAGTTCAGTGGCTTTTCTGAACATGGAGAGGGTTCGCCTATCCTTCCCTCCATCTCACTGCCTCACCCAACCCATCCTCTCACTCCCACCTCCCCCCACGCCTCTTCCCCTCACATTTCCCCAATAGGATTCCCAGGCTTCCTCCGGGCTGCCCTGCTCTGGATGAAGATATTTGCCGGGTCCAGCAAGTTCTCCAACTGCTGCTGCACTGAGGTGCCCTGGTCAGAGATGCACAATAAACTGAGAAATGCTCCTAGCCAGGGAGGCCACAGAGCTCACATTGCCAGGATTGTGGAAGTCTGTGAGGAGCCCCAAAAGTTAGGGGAAACTCAGGGGCAGGGTGTTCTGGTGGAGGTGGTGCACCAGGGGAATCATAGTGGTCACCGAAGAAGGCACATTGTGAAGAGTATGAGAGAGGAAGGACAGGCTGCCCTGGTGGAGATTCAGACAGCACAGGGGCCCCTTGCTGAGAGGATACCCAGACAGGGCAGTATCAGGGAGCAAGTTCACAGCCGCCTCACCTGGGAAGCTAATTGAGGACCCCATGAGGGAGGAAGACAAGAGTAGCTAGAATGGATAGTCTATTCCATGGAGGACTGGGAAGAAAAGCCTCTCCTGGTGTTCAGAAGGGGTCCTTCTTTGGGGGAACCATCCTTCTGGTTGATCTGGGCCCCACTTACTAGCCCTGGAGGTGAAGAACCATTTGGATGCTGAAATGATGGAGTGGGAAGCTGGGAACTCCCTAGAGAAAGAAGAGGGGCCTGCCTGAGGATAGGACCATCATTTCTAAAGGAGCCTCTAAACGGCACTCACAAACTGTGTCTCTGCCAGCGAACTGTGTGCACAGACAGGACACCACCATCGAGATGGAACACCAATACCAAACCCTCCACCTTCTGAAGGAACTTCGGATTCATATCTCACCCAGCTCCAGGCCGTCTGACTCAGGCATCATGGGCCAAACCAGACCAGCAAATCCAAGCAACTCCAAAATCCGTGGCTCAGGTACATCTCTCTTAACCGCATCCCAACCCCTGTTCACGAACTCTGATGACCCCTGTTGTTGCAATTCTTTACCTGCTCCAGTAGCAGCTTGAAGCTCTGTCGCAAGCAATTCTAAAATCCAGGGGAAAGAGGCCTAGAAAACAGGTTTGGGCAGATCGGAGTTTACTGCACAGAGCGTATTGACCCCCATGAAGATCTTATTGGCTAAAGAGTACGCTGAAAACGTCGTGCTAGCAAAGGCAGCTTTATTCATATGCTAGCGAAGTGCTCTCAGGTCATTCCTTTCTGAAGGGAAGGTATAATTCAGACCAACCTAGCCCTGCAGTGAGATTTCTAATATAACTTGAAGTCAGCAATACTTGATGTTATCAGTCAAAAGGAGGGTTTTTTTGTTTTGTTTTGTTTATACATAACCATAAAGAGAAATGGGTTTTTCAGGGCTGTATTGGCAAAAAGAGAAAAGAGCTCAGCATCTCCACTTGGGAAATGCAGCCACCCCATTCTCTGGGCTGGTGGTGGTGGGGGGGGTGTGGCGCCAGCACTGGACCGCAGAGGATGGCCCAGATGCCTTCATACCACTTTTACATTCCTGTGCCTCTGAGGCCACACTGAAACTGGTTGGTGCAACTTAGAGCAGCCCTGAGGCTGCCCCAACAGGCCATTCCAGCAATGGGGAATTGTCAGCTCACACTAGCATCCTGGCCACACTGCCTTTTTTCAGCCCTTGCACCTGATATCCGGGACCGAGGGGAGTGTTGTGTAGAGCCATTACACCAGCTCCTCACCACTGGTGATCCCCCCGACACTAGAGGAATACCTGAGGAACTGGTTAAAACATTTTTACAGTCCCTTTGTAGAGCAACAGGAAAGGGTAAAGATTTTTTCCTTGTATATTTTTTAAGCAAATCTGACAGCGGTCACTGAGAAGTCCGCGTATAGAGCACAGGGGGTGGCGACATTAAGTCATTCAGGATGAAGTAATCCAATGCCCTGTGTTTAAAAAACATTTATTTTTTACCTACAGTGATGCTGGATACTTACTGTTTCCATGGATACGGTTGGTCACGGCAGCTTTACAGCTTACTTCTCTCCTATACAATATGGGTAGGTTTCCACCACCCAAGGTGGCGTTGTCTAGTGGATGGAGCACTAGATTAGCACTCAGGAGATCTGGGATCTTTGCCACTGACCTGCTATGTGACCTTAGGCAAGTCACTTCTCTCTATGCCTCAGTTTCCCCATCATGAAACGAGGATAATATCTGATCTTTTGTAAAGTGCTTTGAGAGCTCCTCGTGAAAAATGCTATACAAGATACAGGCACTATTATTTTTATTACTCATACCAGCAGCCCAATGATATGGGTAGCTCCTGTCACAGCCAATGGGAGCTTCTTGTATCCTGCTACTGGATAATTGAGTTACCGTGGTTTTGTTCCTAGGTTTTATGGTAAGTGACGCACATGACTTTGATGTTATGCTTTCTAATGTGATGTCCTGCCCAGCTGTTTGGTCTGAGTATTTAGATACTTGCAATTCACGTGTGGGTAGGATAAATAAGCGTTTTAGATACATTCATAGTTGTTTCATATCCAGCTCTTTTATAGTCAAAAAATTAACAAAAATGGGAAGATTTACCACCTTATGATGGTAAGAACAATCCATCTGCTTTCCATCACTTGCGCTTCAATCTAAACTAAAACTTCCATCGGCTCAGGCCATGTACTGCATGCAACCACAGTAAGCTGCAGGGGGATTGTTCATGGAAAACTGGCCTTGCACACGTGTTACAGGAATACAGCGCTCTGTACACTAGTAGGAGGCATGTCCATTGTATTGACAGCCATCTGTTAGATCAGCTAGTTATCCAGATACTACTGAGGAGAGTCTTATTTCCTTCCAATGATATTCTCCAAATAAAAAACAGGAAGCCAGCTCTGGATATATAGGCTACTCTAGATCCTTTGCTATACATCTTTCATTGTTTATATTGCAGTAGTGCCTACGGGCTGCAATCAGGACCCCCTTGTGCAAGGCGCTGTACAGGCATGCCAGAAAGAGACAGCCCAGACCTATAGAAGCTCACGCTGGGTTAGGTGGTGGCCTCAAGGTGCAAGGCAAACTGGGCACAAGGCTGCACGAAGAAAGTCAGAGAGCCAGGGCAGGACGATGAGAAGGTTAAAGAATTCTGGAAGATCCTGCCTTCTGCAATAGGCCACTCACGGTCTCAGAGCTGCACCAACTCCCAAAGGAGGTTATTTAGCAGTGCAATAGCAGGCCAGGAGCGGTGATCTCTCCTCTCCTACTGCACCACATAACACACATTTTTCCCTGCTTAGCCATCCAAAGACAGCATTCATTCCTTCGGCTACCAATTGGGTTTTTCCGGGATCTTTGCTTAAATAAAGGAAAAACTTCAACTAGATATAGTTACATTTTTAAAAATTTGTGTGAACGTCGTCCAACTTGGGTGCCTAAAGTTAGGCTGGGGCAATCTGGCCTTAGGAGCTCATCCAGTATACAAGTGATCTTCTAGCAGGCACAGGGGCTCTTATGCCATGCACCTTCCAGCTGCCAGCACAGCAGAGGAGCAGGGGCATAGCTGGAGAAAAGGCAGCAGCGCTGGGATGACCTTCTGCCATACTCATCATCAGCTGCCTTTTCATCAGTCTTGCCCAGCATGAGTTGGCGCAAATCTCAGGCTTCTCAAATGTATTGGGGGGTGGGGAGGGGGCGCGCGCATGACCTTGCAGAGAGCAGGATCAGTGGGCTATAAGGAGGAGCTTCAAACCACCTTTGCAAACACCTCTGTCTTGTGGTCTGTACAACTCAGGTACCCGCCAAGATCTGGCCCCAAATATGGAAGTATGTGCCAATGAGCAGTGTCACAGATGCTAGAGCAGTGTCACATGTCAAATGCACACACAGCATATTTGTACAGATAATCCGGGATTCACGTTCTTTTCCAGACGAGGCTCACAATCTCGGCCTCTGAGACTTTGATTCCCCTCCACATCTACCCCACATCCATTACTTGCCAGTAGGCCACTCACCGCTTGTTCAAAGTCCCTTTTGTGCCCTTCTGTTTAGTTAAATTTGGTCAGACTTTTCTGCTGCCCTTTGGACCACGACAAACCACTCGTGAGATCAGTCTTGGTGTGGTTTAGAGAAAAGGAACTGCAGTGCCATCTCCAGACCAAAAACAATAACGCACATTATCCCCTTCATCTGTCTTTATATCTGCATGTTGTACCTTGTGTGGATGTCTAGACCTGGCATGCATTCGGGCACAGCTTGCATGAGAAGAGACGGTCCCCAGCAGAGAAGCCCCTGCTTCAGTTTCCCCTCACCCAGGGTATAAATTAATCCTATAAAGGTCTTCTTGGACTTAAGTGTGCCCTCTTCAGAGGGTCTCATTTATTTAACAGAAAAGGACATTATGAAGCAACCTCAGGCTGAATTCCCTGCCTGGAACTCAGACCGCTGCTGGGCATTTAGCCACTCTTCCCATGACTGCGCATCGTTCTCTGCTAAGCCAGTCCCTAGTAACCCCCAGGAAGTTTGACCCAGTTTGGTCTCCTGGGCCTCTCTGGTCCCTTGCCTGGGAGGATTCTCTCTCTAGACCCTTCTCTCCAGGAGACACCCCTGGGAGCAGCTTCCTAACCAGCTTCCCTGTGGAGTCTCTCTCCTCCAGAGTTTCCTCTGCTCTACTGCTTCCTGACTGAGCCCTCATAAGCCTGTATTAGGCCCAGGTGCTCCTTATTTAATTAACTGCTGCCCAGCTCCTTAGACCATTAACAGGCTGGTTCATCCTCGGAGCCTGTCATAGGTAAGCTGGTTGCCTGGTCCCTTCAGGGGCCTGCTACCCTGTGTCACCTGGGTAGTCAGCTATTTGAACTCAGCTGATACACATGCTGTTCTTCTGCCCACAACCTGGCTGCACATAAGCACCGTATCTACTGTCACCCAAGTCATAGGAAAATTCCTGTCCTTTGAAATATATTGGTTCATTTTCTACAGCACCCACTAGGATATTCAGTGGCTTTGTGTGAGCTAAACACGGACAAGTGATAAGATGGCAGTGACGACATGCTAGCTTCCAGGGTTCACTCGAGCCCCTTTTAGGGCCTGGGCCTGCCAAGTCCTGGGCTCCCTCTTGCCTGCGAGCTCAAGGAGTCAAGAGCACAAAGAACCGTATCGGATCCAAGCTCCTGCTTCCTTGTTTCTATATAAAGCCCCCTTACCTTGTATTCACTGCCCAAAACAGGCAGGACACAAGTTCCATCTGAATCCTGCCAGTGCTGATTTGGTGGTTATTTATTTTGAGATATTGCAGCCAATAAGAGCCCCCAGCCACAGCTCCAGCCAGGTACCCTGGATATCCTGTTTCAGTCGTACAGTTATACGAGTCAACAGCCTCCTGGATCACTCCCCGACTCACCACAGCTCAGCAATAAACAACGGCATGAAGGGTTACACCCCCTCTGCCCTCTCCCATCCCCAATCGCCAGAGAGAAGAGATGGGGTTTGCAGCCTGCCCTGAAGGTTCACCAAATTTAATTGATTTCAGCCTGGGACGGGAAATGAACCTGGTTTTGGCTGGGGGTTCAGCTAGACAGCAGCATGAGATGCTCCATTCCTCCTCCCACGAGGTCTCTGAGCTCCATGCTCTTCCCTGTCCATCTGGAGAGAGACTAAGCTCAAAACACCCAACTCTGATCCTGCCACTACAGCCACATCTTCTCTTGCCTCAAACGCAAGGCACTGTCTCTGTAGCATAAGCTCAGAAGAACAATCAAGGGTTAAATTTAGATTTCATAAAGGCATTTACTGCTGTATGTTAAATACCAATTTACTAATGTAGCCATTATTCATTACAATTTAACAGCTATACAATAGATATATAAATTACATTGTTAAAACATAGCTCAGGATTAACTATCAACTGGCATTTAATGTACAACAGCCTTAATAAATCTAAAGCAATGGATAACCGCACAATACAGAATGGGCCTGATACAAAGCCCATTGCAGTCAATGGAAAGACTCCCGTTGACTTCAATGGGCTTTGGATGAGGCCTAAGATGGCCATGTGCTACATAAACATACAAATACTATCCAGATGTCTTTGTTCCAGTTTTTCAATGGTGCAGAGCATTTCTAAACTACAGTAGAACCTCACAGTTATGAACTGACTGGTCAAACACACACTTCATTTGGAACCGGAAGTATGTGATCAGGCAGCAGCAGACACAAAGAAAAGCAAATACAGTACAGTACTGTGTTAAACGTAAACTGCTAAAGAATAAAGGGAAAGCTTTAAAAAGATTTGACAAGGTCAGGAAACTGTTTCTGTGCTTGTTTCGTTTACATTAAGATGGTTAAAAGCAGCATTTTTCTTCTGCATAGCAAAGTGTGAAAGCTGTATTAAGTCAATGTTCAGTTGTAAACTTTTGAAAGAACCACCATAATGTTTTGTTCAGAGTTATGAACATTTCAGGAGTTACGAACAACTTCCATTCCCGAGGTGTTTGTAACTCTGATGTTCTACCGTACCATGTGCTCCAACTATCTCCATGTTTTGGAGCAATGCTTCTGTGGGCAGGGCCGGCTCCAGGCACCAGCCTGGCAAGCAGGTGCTTGGGGCGGCCACTCCGGAGAGGGGCGGCACGTCCAGCTATTTGGCGGCAATTCGGCGGATGGTCCCTCACTCTGGCTCGGAGCGAAGGAGCTCCCGCCGAAGTGCTGCCGCAATCGCGGCTTTTTTTGGGGGGGGGGAGCTGCTTGGGGAGGCCAAAACCCTGGAGCCAACCCTGTCTGTGGGCACTCTTCAGCTAGATCTGGGTAGTGTCACAGAACCCGTCTATACCACTCCATGCATATTCCATAAGAAAATGACTCCTGGAATTCCCCTCCTGGTCCTAACATCTGAACTTGGAACCTGCTCTTGGCCAGGCCTCTGTTAACATTTATGTTCATGTAGGCCCTGTTTACACTAGAGATACAAATGCACAGTTGTTATAACTGGGTCCTTTGCAACATAGCTATTTCTGAATCAGTGCGTCTTTGGGAAATTTGGACAGCTACTCCATGGTGCCTCAGCAAAGCACAGAGCGTATGAAGGATGTGCATATAGCAACACTAGAAGCATGTGGGACAGTGCCCTTTGGGAGACCACAGTGGACAGAGAGCTGGGAAGAAGGAACACGGACCAAGCCTCACAGGCTTGGTTAGGAGAATACCATCTACTGCACAGAAACAGCATGCTGATCTAATGTAAGAAACCCTTAGAGCTAGAGGAAAAGTTTGAGATGGAACATTTTTCCATTGGAAAATGTTTCATATGAATTGACACTTCCCCACTGGAATGTGTCCATTTTGACAATTAAACACCCCCCCACCCCCAAAAGACACGACACAAAGCATTTGACCGCATCAATGGTTTTGGAATGGAACATTCCATTTGTTTTGGTTTGAAAACTTGGTTTCAAAATTTTATTTTACATTCTAAAAAATAAAAACGATGTGTAAAAAGTCAAAATTGAAATGAAACATTGCAATTGATCCAAAACATTTGTTTAAAGTTGAAATTTCACATTAAATGCTAAAATTCTTTGGTTTCATTCCAATAGTCTGAAATTTTTGAATTCCCCACTAAACAAATTCTGATTCCCGCACAGCTCCAGCCACCTATGCTATCTGCAGGGAGAAAGTCCTGTTAACTGCCAGAGTGGTAGCAAAGACCACCATGTAGGATTCTTCTAAATGTGCTTTGTGGACCCACACAGCACATTCATGATCAACCACACCAGTAACTTGTTACAAATTCAGTTGAAGGTTTAGAGCTCGAACCGCAGCTAATATAAGTGATCATAGATCTATTGACTTCGATGGGCCAATCATGGAATTTACACCAACTGAAAGTCTTGCTGGTTGCATACATGGGTCCTGAGATGACCCTTCAGGTCATTATTCATGCACACCTCTCCCCCAATCTTTCAGGTATGTCCACTTTCTTACAGACACTCAAAAGCAATTCACAAAACAAAGGCGACCACTAAAAAAAAAGGGATTCTCCTTTACAAAACAGCTGCAGTACTTCACTTTAAATGTGGAACTTGCAGAGAAGGATGGCAAACACCCACCTAGATTTCTGCCAAAAAAATGAACATGAATGTCCTGATTGTGTGGAAAATCCATAAAAAGTAATAGTATCTTTGCGGCGTTGAATTTCAAAGCTTCAGGAATTCAGAGATGGATGTGTGGGTGTCTTAACACAAGAATGTGGAGCTGTGGTTTCTCTTCTGAGTCTTTGTGGTTAAATAGTATCACTGACTTATCTTTGATAGAAGGGGCTTGATACTAGAACAGCAGAGAGGCTAGAACTGTTGTGATTCATAAATTCATGGATATTTTCATATGGTCTTTTCTTGAACCTCCCCGCAGAATTAAGGGCGCACTAGGAACCGTGTGTAAACATTATCTCCCTTCTCGTGTAACCAATAATATTGACATAAAGCAAAAGTAAAGGGCAGGAGGATTCAGTTTTTCCTCGACAAATAAGCATGTTTATGAATGCCAAGCACATGGCTGACTACTGGAAAGAAATGATAGGATAAGACAGATATATATGAGAGAGAGATTGGTGTGAGCCCAACAATACAGCAGTCTGCCACTCTTACACACATTGAATAGCACCTTACTGCACGAGCAGGGACTCCACACAGAGTAAGAATGGCAGAATCCAGCCTCAGTTCTGAAAAAGTTGAGAGGAACAGAAAAGCCCTTCCCAGCAGAAATTAGATCTATATGCCTCAGCTCCGTCAGGTTTAATTATCTTGAAGGTATTAAGAAGAGAGAAACATTGGGATGGGGTCCGACAGCTTCCCACTGGAGTCTGTGGTTAGTTTATCCCTTGTTCGCTTCTTAGTGAGTGTTAATTGCCGCAAGAACAATAATGTTCTCACACGTGCTGGACCCCTGACTCCCTGCACCAGGCTCCAAGTGCCACACTTCAGCAGTTTGAAATTGATTAAAGCATTGGACTCTGGCTGCTTTCTGAACTAATTGAAGCGGGTTCCTGGGCCCAAAAGTGCTTGTGCATGATTCAAGAAGATAGGTGGGCTTCAAAGTAAACAAATACAGGAATAAATAAGTGACCTCCAGCAAATGTACTCAGTCAGCAGGGGAGAGGGTCACCACAGGGCGCAGTGTCCTTTAGACATAGATATTGAAAAGGAATGTATAATGTCTTTCCCTCAAGGCTCTCTCACTACTTATGTTTACAATTTTCTTCCCAGCAAGGTACGATGCAGAAAGATGAGATTTTCCATTTGCTGACTCCAGCAACTAACAAAACCTTAATAAACACTGACAAAGCTAGGACCCCCCTTCCCCTGCGAATGTGTTTCTTAAAACCTAAAATATAGTCTTTAATTAGTGCTAATCTAGTTAATTCCCTGGAACAGAGACGTGAATTTGCTACAAATCTTGTAAATGCTGCAGAAGAATTTAATGCTACTGCCACTTGCATGTAAATCATAATTCTCAATTGTGTGATTACGATGTGGATGTAATCGGAGAAGCTACAGCAGCTCTTTGGTGGAACAGCCGAGCATGTATCATAGTTGTAAGAGAGAAGATTGAAAACTGGTTGGCGCGTAAGTGGGATAGAGACTCAGCTTCCAGAAGGTACAAACTATTCCCTCTCAAGGTATAGATATAAAAAAGAAGGGTTTTGTCCATTCATTTCAGAGCAGAAACCCAAAGCCTTCCCAAGAACACGGACCAACAACCAAAACGAGGACACAAAAGCATGAGCAGATGTCTGCCCAGCAACAGCTTATGTGAGAAACCGGACGAGTTATTTACCCACTTTTTGATTCTAAGCCAAATGTCAACTTGGAAACGGCTCATGTGGAGACAGTTTGGCTCTAAATCATAAGAGGGGACGTATGTAGCAACGGCCATCAGAAAATATGGTGAAGAGATTATCATAGGTGGTCCTATTCTGCCTAATAAAGTCTTCACCCGACACTGGCTATGGAACGTCACAATGTGACCATTTTATGGTTAGGGTGATCAGATGTCCCATTTTGAAGCCCTCCTGCAGGTTTTTCTTAAAAACGAACAACTTGTCCCGTATTTTCTCTGTCTCCTCCTCATCGGTACAGGTGGGTCCTGCTGCTGGCCGGATCCCGGCTCGCCAGCCACCCGCTCACCAACAGTGTGTGTGGGGGGGGGGGGGCGGGGGGAGTGGGAGAATGTCCAGTGGCCGATGATGGGGGTGGGTGTGCAAGGGGGGGAGGGATAGCTCAGTTGTTTGAGCATTGGCCTGCTAAACCCAGGGTTGTGAGTTCAATCCTTGAGGGGTCCATTTAGGGAACTGGGGTAAAAATCTGTCTGGGGATTGGTCCTGCTTTGAGCAGGGGGTTGGACTAGATGACCTCCTGAGGTCCCTTCCAACCCTGATATTCTATGGTGGCAGGCGAAGATGCAGTGCACGGGGCTGGCCGCTCCCCATGCTGGTCACTCAGCGCAGCCCTCGCTGCATGCCAGCTCATGGCCAGCAAGGTCCCCCCCCCCCGTCCCATTTCTGGAGGGCGTGCGCTGTAGTGGTTGGTGAGTGCAGGCAGGCGCCAGGCAGCGGCCAGTTATATTTCAACTCTGCTGCCCACCCATCAGCCCTTTACGTGCTTCCCCCTCTCACAATCCTCTCCCTGCTTTGCCCCTTCACTCCCTCTCCCCCACCAGCCCCACTGCTCCTTCATATCCCCACCAGTGGGACACAGTGTGCTCCCAGGGCTGTGTGGACAGCCAGCCCCTGGTCAGAGCACTCAGTTCTGCAGCAGGCTCCTTCCTTCCCCCACTGCCACTGCCTCTGGCTGGGCTGGTGCCCCAGGAAAGCCCAAGACCCTCTAGCCGGGGGTGCTGGCCAGGAGGAGCCAAGCCCCTAAAGAAGGGACACAAATTACCGTTGCAAACAAACTGCTTCTTTCTGGGTCTCGGGGGTTTTTTTGGATTCCATGGTACTCTACAATTTTTTTTTTTATTCTAACTGTTACCTGGAAAAGTTTCCTGGAGACAATGAGCTATGTACATGCACTGCACTGCTGCTACAGCACCTCATTACTGTGATCAAATCTTTTTTAGAATGCATCTCTTGGGTGGAACGAAGGGTGCACATCACAGCTTGCACGGCCCATGGTGGTGCCTATTTATTACAGTAGCCCCAAACTGGAAACCCCACGTACTAGGTCCTATACACGCACACATAGCTGAGAGTCCCTGCTGCAAAGAGCTTACAGATTAAATAGAAAAGGCAGATGAAAGGCGGGAGGGGAAACAGAGCCACAGAGAAGTGAAGTAACTTGCCCAAGGTCACAGAACAGGTCAGTGGCAGAATAAGGAGTCTGAATTAAAAGGTGTTTTTTTTTTTTTTTGGAGTGGTGACAATCTTTAGTTACTCATCCAATTTCCTTGTGCTCTTTGAGTTCAAAAATTTAGCCATCCTTTCAAATTAAACCATAACCTTCTAGAACCAGTGACTGAATTATCGTGGAATACCTGTGTAAAGAGATCAAAACTGATTGGAATAAATTGGCAGTTGTATTATTTTTAATACAAATTATTTGGTTCATGAGGTTTTGAGCAAATTAACCCATGACAGAATTAAGTGGAAGGCTCTTAGTGGTAAATGTCTTGTGAAATCCCAACGTACATAAAAACACAAGGAAGCATTTATCCATGGTTTACTCAAGGTAAACAATGCCATGTATGTCTGGTTAGAAAAATATTTTAGCATAAGTTCTGTAAATGTTTTTCTCCTCAAAGATACGGCGAAAAGATGGAGTTCATTTTATTGGCATTATCATCTCTACCCACAAAACCACTCTGCTGTGATGAGAACACTCTTGCACCCCAGAGAAATGAGGAAGTGGTAATGAACAAAATGAAGCAAGGTTTCAGAGTAGCAGCAAGACACTGCATCTGCTGTTTGAAATATTGGAAAATAGTGGCACCTAATGGCCAAATGAATACTATATTTCCATGGAACATCTCTATCTTTCTACTTATTCTTATTAAATTAACACAATGTATTGTAGCTCTGATCAGGGTTAAGGTCCTACTGTGCTAGGCCCTGTACAAACACATACAAGCCACAACCCTTACCTCGAAGATCCCTAACTTTTCTTTCACTTGATAAAGATGGTGGCAATGGTTTTCTAACCATCTCATGCATCTCATTCCTGAGAAAAATAAGAATGTATACTGTGTAAATACTGTCTACATGTATTCATAGCATGGGGTTTGTTAATCCTGCCACTAGATATTTTGTTGTGTGTGGTTATATGTAGCCTAGTAGTGACATTTCACATAGAACACGGATTCCGTCTTCACACCTCCGACACCTCTTTGGAGAGCCTCTTTGTGGTGTGACATGGCATTGTAGCAACCCAACCCCACTCTCCTCCTCGGGACTTCAGCAGTCTGATACTGTGGTGAGGTGGACCTCTGGCCAGATCACACGATAGTTCGACTCCTTTCAGGGTATCAACATCCCAAACAAAGAACATCCAACAAAATAATGGCAGATACCAGTGTCTTTTGCCCCTCCTCCCCCGTTTCACTCTTCTTCCAAGACAGTGGCTCACAGGGATTCTGCTCAGAGTCCCTCAGCAAAATCCAACCACCTGACAAAAATACAAGTTAAGCAACTTCCACCCATCCCAGGCCAGAACTTTGAGTCCATCTTAAGTTCTCCTCAGTGCTCTGCCCTTCTGCCAAACGCCAACCCACACGAATACCCACTACAGGAGCTAACTCCACTCCTGTACTTCTCCCATGGTTCCCACCCACCAGGTTCCTGTCAGGCCTGCTCCACAGAGGGGGAACTCAAGATCCCCTCTTTCCTAGGTCTCCTTCTCTAAACTGAACTCCTTTTTAACTCCGCCTTGAGCCCGACACCCCCTCCTATTGGAACAAGGTGAGGCTAAAAGTGCTCTCAAACTGTACTTACCCCCTTCTCAGCCAGTGTAGAGTTTGCATAGCCCATCAAACCACTTTAGAGTGACAAAAACAAAACAAAAACCCAGGCTAGCATTTAAGTGCCAACGGTGTGAAATGTGTTGCTGATCTCATTCTGATTTTCTAGTGGTCAAGTGTCAATAGCACCTAAAGGTCTAGGGAAAGCTTTCTTGCATTTGTGTGTATAACTGTGTGCACACTTTGCACGTGCACCTACAGATGGGCATGTGATTTGTGTGCGTGCACCTCATGTGATAGATACCTGTTGAGTCAGATGTGCTTGCACACGGATTGTTAGTCAATGACAGTACATGGGCTTGTGTAACTGAGAACCCCAAATTGCCATTCTTGATCAGACAGTAATCCAGCAACCTCGCTCGGACAGAAGCCAGTACAAGAAACCCTGCAGTAGGCAGTTTTGGGATAATTTTCCTAGGGGCTGGTTGTCTTCCTAACCTCCACTAGTTAGAGGTAGTTTAAGTCCTGAAGCATGAGATCTGGTCCCTTCATATAGGAAAACCACTACAGAAAACCCAATTATATTGCACCATACAACTGTAGTCAAAAGCTAAATGCATCTCCAGAACACTCATTGTAATGCTTATTGCATAATGTTAACTCAGAATAAACTGTTTTTGTTTGCTTTGCATGCCTTAGGCTGAACAATTAAGCTATTCCACAAAAAACCCACCTCTTATTAACATACCCCTAAATACTGAGGGGAGAGTCTTACTAATGATTATTTTGTCTCGTTCTGTCTCACAAACACACAGGTATGTCTACACTGCAGTGTAAGCCCACGGTTAGTAAAACTCGAGTTAGCAGACCCAGGGTCTGCTAACCTAGGGCTCGAGCATCTACACTCATTTGTAACCGCAGGTTAGGAATTGTTGAACCTTAGGTCCTAACCTGGAGCTTCAGTGCTTGCACCGCATTGTGCGGGCCCAAGTCCAAACCACTCATATCCCAGACTTCCTAGCAGTCTCCCAAAATGTGGTTGCTCTAGGCCTTTGTTCATGATGCAGTGTGGGAAAACATGACTGTCCAGAGGACAAAGAAAGTTAGTCCATAAAATTGTGGGATACTTTCAACAGACTCCCAGAGCATGAGTCTAGTCGTGCTGTGTCTACATTGCAAAGCAAAAGGATTGAACCCTGAGTGCCAGCTTGACTCAGGCTCAGATCCTCCATCCCTGCTGGATCTGGGTTAGTGCAATTTGTGTATGGACAGAAGCTTGGG
Organism: Chrysemys picta bellii; assembly: GCF_011386835.1. Lineage (NCBI taxonomy): Eukaryota > Metazoa > Chordata > Testudines > Emydidae > Chrysemys > Chrysemys picta. The sequence goes on from NC_088798.1 coordinate 107,607,801, forward strand.
TTAGGCTTGAGCCTGACTTTGAACCCTGGGCTTACATTTCAGCGTAGACATATCCAGACATCTAAATACAGTTAGTTAGTTACCCTTCAGCAGCCCTCCACAAGGGGGGAGGGGGGGAACAATTCCATAAGGGGCGGAAACATTGATATTTATTGTATAGGTGTTTCATATCAGAAAGACTTGCAGATGTAAATTCTAACCTTCTGAAAAAAGGGTATAAACAATGTTGCTGTAGTGCCCAGAAAAAGTGAATGACTAACTCAAGTGCAGAGCATCTCATTTCCACTGAAAGCTCTTGTTGTTTTAAAAAAAAACAAAAAAAACCCCCAAAACACTAACAACAACAACAAAAACCACCCACACACCACGCGGCATTTTTGTCCTTGCTTAGAGGTTGCTTAAAATCATGGAACCCTCTCAGCCACACCAGCAAAACCCAGACTCCTACAAGTTAAGGGCTAGGTTGCACTACCTTTACTCATTCACATAAATCCCTGTTGAGTAAGAGCTTGCTCACATGAATGAGAGTTCGTACAAATGAGTTCCAAATATCTGCCATTTCAGAGAAGCAGATTTACTTAGGTTTTAAGCTCTTGGGCGTAAAGGACCATCTTTTTTGTTACATCTGGTACAACAAGGTCCTGATTGTGGCCCTTTGGTCCTAGTGCAATATAAACATCCAAGCTTGCTGGGAGCTGTGAGAGCGGGGAAGTGAAAGAGACCTGGGAGTGGGTTAAAAAATTCAGATATCATTTTGGGTGCAAACCTAATGATCTGCTGTAATTTCCATGAAAGTCCTTCCTGGTAGGTTATTCACAATGTCGCTCTGTTCTCATCCCCAGGACTGTTTAGCGCTATGTCTCAAAAAAACTCTTTAATCAGTTACTTTGGTCCCATTTTCCAGCACAATTATTTCATGAATGATGAACTGCATTGTAAAGCTGTATATGAAAGGAACTCATTTGCACAGATTAGGGCTGCCACGTTGTGGGAAAGTTAAGGTTCTTTTCCTCTACTCCCCAACTCTTCCGAGTCCATGGTCAGTCAAGCTTCCCATATAAATTGAAGTGATATGCTCTTCTAAAACTTTAATTAAGTGTATTTCTATGGAATCTCAATTTGATCATAAAAAATTAATGTTTAAACTAGTTTAATGTTCAGCTGCCTTTCTGTGAAGGAGATGGATGAAATAGTTTTGATTAATTTTTCCATTAGTTGCCTGTTAATTTGAATCATGAAGACAGGTGAGAAGGAAACTTACTTAACGTACCCATCCTGAGAAGATGAAGGCTAGATTCTAGTTCCCTTGCTGGTCCTCTCCCTTCCTCCAGCAAATCTATTTTCTGTTATCAGAAAGTGGGCCAACAATGTAAAAACTTGCTTGTTAGTGCTCAGAATACGGATACTCATGAAGTGCAACTGGGCATAAACCATCAACATCCTTCTTCCAGAAAACCTGCCTTACAGAGACAGACAGAGACACTAAAGCAGCAAAATCTGTTTAGTTTAACCTTCTCTTGGCTAAGAGGTGGCTCAAGTATCCACAAGGGCAAAAGACTTCTATTAGTTGAGGGCTCTTTAAAATTTAGCAGGGAAAAACAAAAAACAAAGATGACCCAATGGCTGGAAGATGAAGCTAAACAAATTCAGACTAGAGATAAGGTGTGATTTTTTTTTTAATACAGAGGACAATTAACCATTGAAACAACTTCCTTAGGAAAGGAGTTTCTCTTCATCACTTGAAATCTTTAAATCAAAGAGATGCTCAAGCAGAGCAAGAAGTTATGTGTTTGATTCAAGAGTCGCTGATTAAAATTCTATGGTACGCAGTAGGTCAGATTAGACCACCAGAACAGTTCCTTCTGGTTTTACCACTAACTGTATCACACTGACAATTTATGTCTCCAATACAGCTGCTTTATTCCAGAATTTATTAAAATTTCACACCACATCATCTGGAAATGACATTTAAAATTTGCTATGGACAACCGTCATCAGAAATTCAGGAAGCCTATGAATTCCTTGCACTTAAGTTCAGAGGTGCCGGAGTATTCTGGATCCATTTAGTCCAGTTTCAGATTCAGATATGCTGCTGGTAATGATGAACTGGGAGGTGTATTGTGATTCTACTTGAACATATTTGCATAGAAAGTGTCACATGGGAAAATTAGTAGTTGGAAAGCTTTATTTTTAAGCAGTCATAAAAGCAATAATTACTAATTACAAGGCAAGGTAGGGAACCACAGTGAAAGCATCACAGCGGAAATGATTGGAAGTCCAGAGTAAGAACAGAGATACCGCAGATGAAAACTGAAATGCAAGAAATTAGTGTGTTAACTTCCAGGACCTTAGAACAGGTGCACAAAACACCCACAGGAAATAAGCATGCCATCTGAAATGGTGCTGTCTTTACACCTAGAGTGGAGGCGGCAGAATTCTGAATGGCAAAGTCAGAGGATACTGTTTCAGGACATCTTGACCTCATTTCCAGCCCAAATAAGGATAATAAAGACCTGACCAATTTGTTTGATGAGCTGGAAAACAAAAGAATTAAAAACTGGAGTGTTCTTGGTGCTCCTAAAAAGGATAAAGAGGATTATCAGCGAGGCTTTTGTGCTCACTCACTACCAGACTTATGAAGCCCATCAAGGGGTCTAGGGAAAAGACGTATTTACAGCTGCCAGAAGACTCTTTGCTGAACCAAACCAAGATGTCCTTCCACTATTTCACTCTTTTCTGTCCTGTGGCAGAATTCAGGAAGCTGCTGGAGTGGTTGCATTATTAGGATCCTGGGTTTTGATAGAAATATTCCCACAAACTAAACCCGATCCCGCAGTAGTGAAGGCTGTTTTGCCACAGTGTAGAAGGTGCTGTGTAACAGCTCCTTTACTTTTATTGTTAGGTGTACAGAGAAAGGGAGAGGAGCAGGGGGGGAGGAAGAAGGGGTCATTTGGCCCCATCTATGGTTTAAGGAGAGCCAAAACAAGAGATGTGGCTACTGTTGCCCAGCGAATCCAGCCATGGAAAGTTTTGATTCAGTGAGCATGCTTGGTAGATGTCTGAAAGTGTAATGAGAAATGCCAGTGTAGGACAGTCGTTCTGCAGTTTCCTTGCATATCTAGTCCAGGAAGATGAAATAGGAGGAAAGGCATCCTGAAAGGAGATGCACCTGAGACCAGGGAGACAGGCTGGCAAAATGGGTCAGTGCTACTTTGACTTCAAAAAGCGCATGTACCCCAGCTGTTCTCTGATGAGAAACCATGCAAAAATAATCCAAGTGATAATGCAACACCATTTTCATGGACCTGAAGTAAGCATTGGCCAGGAAAGGTTTTTTCACACTCCGATATGAAAGACACCCCGTGTGGAAGGTTCCATAGTCAATAGGAACTCATCCCAAATTAAGGCTAGAAAAAGGAGGAGTGTACCATTATTTATTGGCATTAAAATAATGCTTAAAGACCCCAACCAAGATAAATATGCCCAATGGCCTGTGATAGGACACTAGATAGGGTGGAATCTGAGTTACTACAGAGAATTGTTTCCTGGGTGTCTGGCTGGTGAGTCTTGCCCACATGCTCAGGGTTTAGCTGATCGCCATATTTGGGGTCGGGAAGGAATTTTCCTCCAGGGAAGATTAGCAGAGGCCCTGGGGGTTTTTCACCTTCCTCTGCAGCATGGGGCATGGGTCACTTGCTGGAGGATTCTCTGCATCTTGAAGTCTTTAAACCACAAGTTGAGGACTTCAATAGCTCAGACATAAGTCAGGGGTTTGTCACAGGAGTGGGTGGGTGAGATTCTGTGGCCTGCGTTGTGCAGGAGGTCAGACTAGAAGTTCATAATGGTCCCTTCTGACCTTAAAGTCTCTGAGTCTATGAAGGCCCTATTGTGCAAGGCACTGTACCAGGTAAGAGATAATCTCTGCCCTGAAGAGCTTACAATCAAATGGAGAGCAGTTCATAATGTAGGCCAAGTACTGTACACCTGGAAGTGACTCAGTGTGGTGCCTCCTCTTGAAAATTCCTTAAATGTCACTGAAGTTTGGCTGAGGGTCAGGAAAGGTAGCATAATAAAAGGGGAGCAAAGAGCATTTGTCCTCAACTTTCCCAGATCCAGCCACCTGGGACAGCACTTTTTACCCTGCAAATGTGTTTCCTGTGAATGGGAGTCTAGAGGAGATAATAGCGTTTGCATTTGATGAGAACAAGACCGAGGGAACGCACAGAAAAAAGTCTATTTCAGGTTCGGACAGAATGTGACTGCTTAATGGATCAGTGGGATGCAAGACCTATTAAGGGAAAGTAGAGCTATCACTACTACGTCAGCAGACAGAGGGTAGACGACTGTGCTAATGGACACAATGGAATACCAAAATGTGGTACGAGATAAATGGTTAATGCAGGGGTAGGCAACCTATGGCACATGTGTCGAAGGCGACACGTGAGCTGATTTTCAGTGGCACTCACACTGCCCGGGTCCTGGCCACCGGTCCGGGGGGCTCTGCATTTTAATTTAATTTTAAATGAAGCTTCTTAAACATTTTAAAAACCTTATTTACTTTACATACAACAATAGTTTAGTTCTATATTATAGACTTATAGAAAGAGACCTTCTAAAAACGTTAAAATGTATGACTGGCACACAAAACCTTAAATCAGAGTGAATAAATGAAGATTCGGCACACCACTTCTGAAAGGTTGCCGGCCCCTGGAGTATTGTATTGGTTTATCAGAAATGCACAGGTGACCCAACATTGCAGTATAAAATGGAAATGAAACAATATGATAATGGGAATTTATAATTTGCATTGGTTAGGACAAAGGCATGTTTCATACACAGGAGTAGTCTCTTCCCTCCACCTCCTTCCCCACAAAAAAGGCTACCGTGCTCCATAAGAAGTATAAATCTTTAATCAGCTCACCAGAGCTAGCCCTGTCATTCCTGGTATAGATTCACTAGCACAGCCTGCTTCTTGTTTTATGAACTATTTCACTCGTTAAGAGATTTACATCCTATTTCCAGGATACAGACTTATTGAAAGACCAGATCTTATCAGATCAATGCAATATTTCTAATCTAGTTCCACATCGATAGTCCCTAGAGTGAAGTAGAAGAGCCAGTTACAAATATTTTAATTAGGTCTGTCAAGCAATTAAAAAAAATTAATCACGATTAATTGCATTGTTAAACAATAGAATATCATTTATTTAAATATTTTTTTATGTCTTCTACATTTTCAAATACATTGATTTCAATTTACAACACAAAATACAAAGTGTACAATGCTCACTTTATATTTTTGATGACAAGTATTTGCTCTGTAAAAAACAGAAAAAAATGTATTTTTCAGTTCACCTAATACAAGTACTGTAGTGCAATTTCTATCATGAAAGTTTAACTTACAAATGTAGAATTATGTACAAAAGACTGCATTAAAAATAAACCAATGTACAATTTTAGAACCTGCAAGTCCATTCAGTCCTACTTCTTGTTCAGCCAATTCCTCAGACAAGCAAGTTTCTTTACATTTGCAGGAGATAATGCTGCCTGCTTCTTGTTTACAATCTCAATTTCAGGAGACAAGAGGTATTGTCATGGGACTATTGGAGCCAGTGTCACAAGATATTTACGTGCCAAATTTGCTAAAGATTCATATGTCCCTTCATGCTTCAACCACCATTCCAGGGGACATGCGTCCATGCTGATGACAGGTTCTGTTCGATAACAGTCTAAAGCAGTGTGGACCCACGCATGCTCATGTTCATGTATCTGAGTCAGATGCCACCAGCAGAAGGTTAATTTTCTTTTTTGGTGGGTTGGGTTCTGTACTTTCCACATCAGAGTGTTGATCTTTTAAGACATCTGAAAGCATGCTCCACACCTCATCCTTCTCAGATTTTGGAAGGCACTTCAGATTCTTAAACCTTGGGTCTAGTTCTGTAGCTATCTATAGAAATCTCACATTGGTACCTTCTTTGCATTTTGTCCAAACTGCAGTGAAAGTGTTCGTAAAATGAACAAGATGTGCTGGATCATCATCCGAGACTGCTATAACATGAAACATATCGCAGAATGCAGGTAAAACAGAGCAGGGGACATACAATTATCCCCCCAAGGAGTTCAGTCACAAATTTAATTAACGCATTTTTTTTTTAAATGAGCGTCATCAGCATGGAAGCATGTCCTCTGGAATGGTGGCTGAAGCATGAAGGGGCATACGAATGTTTAGCCTATCTGGCACATAAATACCTTGTAATGCTGGCTACAAAAGTGTCATGCAAATGCCTGTTCTCACTTTCTGTTGACATTGTATATAAAAAGAGGGCAGCATTATCTTCTGTAAATGCAAACAAACTTCTTTCTTTTAGCGATTGGCTGAACAAGAAGTAGGACTGAGTGGATTTGTAGGCTCTGAAGTTTTATATTGTTTTGTTTGAGTGAAGTTATGTAACAAAAAAATTCTACATTTGTAAGTTGCACTTTCACAACAAAGATTGCACTACAGTACTTGTATGAGATGAACTGAAAAATACTATTCTTTTTATCATTTTTACAGTGCAAATATTTGTAATAAAAATATACACTTTTGTAATTGAAATCACAGAATACATGAAAATGTAGATAAATATCCAAAATATTTAATAGAATACCAATTGGTATTTTATTGTTTAACAGTGTGATTAAAATCACGAATAATTTGAGTTAATCGCATGAGTTAACTGCAATTAATCGACAGCCCTAATTTTAATCACTCTGATAAATTTTCAAAAGGAGATCCAATACCACCCAATGTGACCCCAAACTTTCCTTGTGGTAGTGAAAAGAATAGGACCACAGTAATAAGTGTCTCTTTGTGCACAAAGTCTGTGAAGAAAGGGTGGATTCACACCATACTTTACTATCACAGAGGCTATGATTAATGAGAATTAACAGCTAATTATACAACACTTGGATGTTACAGTTTGTAAGAGAAATTAACAGATGTACTGAGTACGTTTCATAAATATTTGTCCAATAACCATTTGAGGAATGTTGCTACTTACGGAATATATTATTCCGTATGTATAATTATGTATAATTACATACATATTTTATATCTGTCTATCACGGGATGTGAAAGCACTTATAAACCTAAATAGATATCAACTATATAATGAGATCACTAAATCCATCACCAAAAATGCAGACACCTTTGGAGGAGAAAGGCAGCAGATGTTTAACAGCACTGAGCAACATTGCATAACCGTTAATTCTGTTGTAACCACATAGAGAATTGAAGTAGAAGAAAGTAGCTCCTGAAGGTAGAATGTGGTGAAGACTGGAATTAATACCTCTCCTTTCCTCTCCTCTCCTCATATGAAGAGTGTCAAAGCATCCTTAATGACCACAGGTGGTCAGAACTCCACTTTTACAGGTGACCCCGAAAGAGATTACTATCAACGTAACACTACTGAAAAGAGGACTGAGGAAGTTATGTGTGAGGTTCTCTGGCCTGTGTTATGCAGGAGGTCAGATTAGATGGATCATAATGGTCCTTTCTGGCCTTAAAAGTCTATGGAGTTATACAAGACTCTATTGTAGTGTTGACTTTCTAGAATGAATAGCAAATACAGGGCAAAAAAAGAGCATTTAAGTATGCTAGTGCATATTTGGGAAAGATGAAAAATTAGTAATACATTTAAAGAGCTGCCTCTAATTTCACAGACAACAGGAGAAAAATTATTTTGAGTTGTGTTTGGTAGAGAAGTCCTAGTATGTCCTCTAAAAGTCACTTGTATTCCACCACTCTACCAACCTTCGTATTTTATAAGCTGCTCCATTTATTAACAGGTAACCAGAATCCAACAAACACAACGTAACAATCCTAAATTTCATGATTTGAATCTACATGTAGCCCCTGAGCATGCAAAAGGCACCTAAGTACAGTTGAGGATCTGGACCTTTAAACTGCAGGGAGCTTTGAAGTAAGTTTCCATATGGGGGAAAAGCAGCAAATCAGTTGGTGCAATCAGCAATAGTGGTCCCAGCCCATTTGGTTGACGGGGAAGGTAGTCCCATCCCGGTGAGCTTTTTGTCAGGCAGCGAGAACAACTTTTGCTTAATATTGGTGTTTGGGTGAATGTGGCTTTCTTCCGGCTAAATTAACTTGGTGGCCAGGGTGGACCTACCACCCTTCTCTCTGTTCTGTTGTAAGCAAGATGATAAAGGAGAGTTTATGTTCAAATGTAGATACCAATGAACAATTTCTCATCTATTAGGAGCAGAAGAAAGCTGAACTTCTCTGGGGTATGTAAAGGTGAACTGAAATGCATTAAAAAAAATGGATTAAAAAATCCAACAGAATTCAAGCGTAGCTTGACCATGATGTGTTTTAAATGAGAGAGTTGAAAGTTAGTCTCTCCTAACCTATCAAGATCTGGCCTCAAAGAGCAGTGCCAATAATGAGGTACACCTCTACCCCGATATAATGCTGTCCTTGGGAGCCAAAAAAAAAAATCTTACCGCGTTATAGGTGAAACCACTTTATATCGAACTTGCTTTGATCTGCCGGAGTGTGCAGCTCTGTGTCCCCCCCCCTCCCCGAGCACAGCTTTACCGCATTATATCCAAATTCATGTTATCTTGTGTCGTGTTATAATGGGGTAGAGGTGTAGTAGATTGTACACATCCAAGGCTAACTTTTAAGGGTGACCACTGTATTTACAGTTTTTAAATTCTGCTCATGTATTCTGCTAGTGATTGAGGGGAGAAGTGTCAGATAGCTGGTTTTTATTTTACATTTCTTAAAAAGCATTTTATTTCACCTTCATCGGTCTTAAATGGCCTTTCAGAGTGTACCCATGTGATGGAAGTAAAAATTAAACAGCGATCAACGATAGCTGCAGAATCACTTAGCCAGATGAGTTAGTGGGTCACAGAGAGAGAATAAAGTTAACCAAATAAACGAGCAGTAAGTGTAGCCTCCAAAATTTGCCAAATGAAGCCATTGGGATGACAATCCCATCGGAAAATAACCAAAAGGAAACAGAGTGGATTGAGTCTTTCATCCTGATCCTTGCTTTTTCATTTATCTTATCTCAGGCAGACTATTTATGCAATTGGTTGGTTCTATTGGAAGTGTTGAAGGCAAAGATTAGTGAGGGGAGGTGGAGGAATAGGGAACAGGTTGCCTGAGATGGATCACTCTGCAAAGCTGTATATGAAAAGTACTGTTCATATCAATAAAGGCGGGGTTTTTCAAAGGGACCAAAGGGAGTTAGGTGCTTAAGTCTAATTGAAAATCAATGGGAGTTGGTTGCGTCGCTTCCAGTTATACTTTTGAAAAAATCTCCCCCATTAATATTTTCCTCATTCCCCCCCTTAAAAAAACCACATGGCAATTACCGTCTCTCAGTTGGCCTGGAATCAGCGAAACGTGCAAGTCTGAAGGCCGGAAGTGAGGAGTTTGTGGTTTTAAAGGCTTGTTTTGTAGTCTCCACTACTTCCCTTCCAGAAGAAGGAAAACGACTAGGACATCACCTCGAGAGGGAACAAGCCTCTGTCCAACGTTACTCAACGCCAAATGGCAACTGACGCAGGAATAAATGCCCCTCCCCCAGGCAGGCTGACTCCCCTGCATTTAAAGGTGAAAACAGTGTGGAGACTAATCCTTTCCATTACAAAGCTTCATCCGCCGAGCACTCCTCTTTAAACCAGTCGTTACATATCGAGCTGCAAAAGGAGACAGAACAAGTAGGGTAAACTCCTCTCTGCCCATCATATACAGCTCAGGCCATGGGAGGGTGCAGCAGATAGGTTATTTATTTCACTCCTCTGCTTGGCTTTCACCGAGGGCGTGCTTTCCCTTAAAAACCCCCAAACATTCTCCCATGTGCTTCATTCACTCCTGACAGGGTCAGTTTGTGGCATTTTATATAAAACTTTACTGTTCTGACTTTCCAACCAGTTAACAGCCCTTACCAGCAAATAAAAGCCTCTGGTGGCAGGTGAGTAAAGCGATTGAGAAAGCCATTAATAAAAAAACACCCTGAAAAGGAGGAAGCCGCCAGTCGTTTAAAATGAGTCTGATCCTCTGTACCCCCAAACAAACTCCCTGAGTAAATATGGAGAGCTAACGGGTTTATTATCCTCTCTTTGGTTGTATGTCATTATTACGGCATTGTTTTCACACATACCAATTCCATCTTCACTCATACCTGCCATAAAACAATGTGTGTGGGTGTCTTTTTAAAGAGGACTAGATACAGCTGCCCTCGGATTGGAGACTTGTAAGGTGGCTGAACATTGCTCTGCCAATTTCAAGTATGTGGGCACGGAATTGGTCTACGATAGCAGGACGGAGCTTTTCTGGGCTGTGAAGCACAACGGGGCAGGGCTTTCATCGATGAGAGGGAGTGGACACAGCCACACCTCCCATGGGTTAGGGATGATGTTGAATAAGGCAACTGTGGCCAGCTACAGAAATATTAAGTGTTAAACTATTGCATGAATGATAGTATTTCTCAAAATTCATGTGTTGAGGTTCAGCGACTTTGATCCATTGGTAAGGATTGAAGTGACCCTACCTCCAAAGGCTATGGGGCTAAATCAGCATCCCTCCACTGACCACAACGGGGTGATGCTATTTCACACCAGTTAGGGAGGTGCCTCTTGATTTAGGGACACCACCAGTTTAATTTAAACACCTGCCCCCTCCCTCCGTCCCTGTTAATACGGTGCAGCTAGCCCTGTAACGGACAGTAAGGCTCACGCTACACCACTCTGGCAGCCCACAGGGGCTTTAATGTGGGTGGAAATGACTCTCTAAGTCCCAGAGGAGGGGACCTCCCCTTCCCCCAGCCAGTGCAGAATTGGCTCCAGGGTTCTCCACTGGCCGTGCTCCCAGTCCCAAGCTTACGGGCAAGTGGAGGACTCATCCACGTGTGCCCAGCGTGTACATTACAGCTTTTCTCTGTAGCCCGGGGCCCCTGGAAACAGAGCATAAATTAGAGCAATCTCAGCACTGCTCTAACGTGGGTCTAGGCACAGACCCAGAATACAGAGAGCTCAAAAGAGGCTTTGCCCGGTCATTGCCCCATGTGCAAAGATGGGATAGCTGAGCACCAGGCCCACTGACTGTCCCTAGGAAACCACCACAGACATTCTCTTACGAGCATTACTTTTCTTTTCAGCATGTCTGTTGGCTGCTATAAATGGAGCAGTCACTATTTCTTGCCAGCACCATTTTTGGTGAAATGCATGTTGGGATAAACCTACCAAGTCCCATGGAGACTTTCAGGCTGACAAGGAAGAACCAACCCCATTGGGTGAACAGCAGTAGCCATCGGGGGCTTGTTTGGCAGTTCCCCCCTGACCTGGAGAGCTCTTCATGTTAACTGTAGTTATTAGGTCTGCATTTGGTATTCATTGCAATCTTCGTGAATTTCTGCACTGTTCATGGGGCTCTCGCATCCTTTTCTATCAGTATCCTATCGCTGTAATTTATCATTAGTTAAGAATTAATAGACACTTGGAAGTATGTTACTTTTTCCTCTTATCTTCTGGCGCTCAAAGGCATTTCCTGCAGCAGATCAGGCATTAAATCTGTCATGTAAACACATTATTTTGTCATGTAATGCATTATGATCATACGCTACCAGGAAAATGAACAGCTCTTAACAGCTTGTGTTTGATGTGTACTGTCACCAAAACCCAGGAAGAATTTATAAGGTGTTGCAGTTTAATGTGTACCTGTTTAATAGGGTTCTGTGTATAATTCAAAATGTGGTTCTTACAAGAGGTATGAGATACAATGAATTTCAATGTGAATTATAAAGCTTAATCTAAATCTCCATGTTTTCTCATGCTGCTGATAATAAGATACAGGGAGTTGTTTATATGCAAATAAATCATGACTCTCATTTTTGCCTCGGAACGTTCCTCTCTTCATCAAGATTTGTGAAAGTATAGACATCACACTGAAAAGTGCCACACATCATTACTGCATGAAAGTTCAATTGTACTGGAGAAATTGATGAAAAACTGGAGTGGGGAAGTTAATTGGAGAATGCTGCCCCTATGGAATAATATTCAGCCAGTCAGGCTTGGCAAAGTGCAGAAGAAAGAAGTTAATTAAGGGCCTGGAGAAGTTGTGGTGAGTGGGTTTTGTGGGGGCGGAATCTCCATGCATTGTATTCACATGTGCTTCCTACAGGATTTACCATACAGCAAGTGATATGAAAAAAAATCTAACAGGGCTTCCTCGGCTGAGTCCAAGAATATCAAATGGTATCTGGGCATCTAACTCCTATTGAAGTCAATGGGAATTAGGAACCCAAATACCTTTGAAGGTCTGGGCCTGACAGCCAATATGAAATACTAATATGGTCATCATTAGCACCTGAGAGACGCAAAGAAGTAGTGTTTTCTTCCTTCCTTTAATATTATATAGACATCCACAGGAGACATCCAAAAGTGAGCCAGGGATTTTTGCCCTTCATGAGTCTGGAGTCACTGTCACAACCACAACCTTTGCAAGGTCTTATTCGCTAGTCCTTATCCTCCTGCAACCCTCACTTGGTAGAAGGTAGAGCAAGATCAAATTTTCTGTTTGCCTTCTCCAGCTAATGGGCCACATGGTTTTATTGACTTAATGAATTTACAGATTTGACACCACTCATAGATGAAAGTATATCCCGCACAGACTCTGAAAGTGGTCTAGTCCTCTCCAGGTTCTACATTCATCACTATGTCCCGCCTTGGGCATCTCTCTCATGAGAACTACTCAACAAACCTTACAAACCAGTTCCATTGATATCACTGGCACCGGAGAGTCCGGTCTCCAAAGCGATGGAAGGGTCAATTCCAAGGATCAGAAGTTGCTGCAGTAGGCGCTGTTGTGAGTCACTATAAAACTAATGGCCCAGCACGGTGCAAGATGGGCAGTGGGAATTGGTTGGTTGGCGGTGCTCTCTCTCTCAAATTCCTGACTACATTAAGCTCCCATATCCTTTTTTGTAACAGGATTGAACTGAAGTAATGTCCCAGTCTCTCCTAGCATGCAATAGCCGTGGGCCCTGCACAAGACCACAAGTAGGGAGTGTTCTCTTCCACCCATGGAGAGAGGGGCAGCTGGAGCTATAAGTTGCTTGGGAAAATAGAAATGAAAACATTGTATCCTGCTAAGGTATGTTCCCTTGGCACCTACAAACAAAGAGAGTGGGACAACACATGTGATCACTCACAATTAATAAGGGAGGAAAACGCCTAAATATAAGAGCAAGAGCCTCTGATAAATACATGCTGTTAAGAGCTGCTTTAAAGATTTGCACACGAGGAACAATTTGCAGTGCACAGAACAAAATGCTTTATTGGTCCTACAAAACCCAGGAACAATGCTGCATGTGTTTGAGCACTATTTCAAGATACACAAATCTCCCTATACATCACTCCTCTGACAAGGGCCAGGCTTCAAACACTCAGTCAGCACCAATTTGCACCCCCCTCCCCAATGAACACATCTCGGGCCTTCACATTCTCCATTGCCAGAGAGATGGAGAAGTTTAGCAGTACCCCGCTCAATAAATCTCAAACACTGGAGAGCAGACTCCTCAGAATCCTCCCCCACTTTGGGCTTTAAATTAGATACTGGCTGACCTGGAGAAAGGAGAGGAGACAAAGTAGTGGTCAGGGCTGGATTCCTGGGTTCTCCTGACGGTTTTACCATTTGTTATTCAGTGATAAACAGGTTGTCCAAAGTCAGAGAAGCTAGGGTTCTGAGAGATCTGTAAAATACTGAAAGTGCTTTACAATAATTCATTAGTCTCTCAACACTCTTGAGAAACTTTAATGGACGATTGTTAAGCACTTTAAGATACTCAGATGAAAGATACTACCAAGAATACTTGGGAATTCTTCAGCACCTTGGAATAAAGTGTGAATGACCTTAACATGAACATTTGGAGGCCAAGAGAGTGATGCGGATTTACATCAGCTGGGCATCTGGCCCCTGACTGGTAGGCTAACCTTTTACGAAAGATAAAGAAACAGTTAAAAAATGCACAGTGCTATATGATGTACAGTGCAGTCTTACACATATTATTAAAGAGGTTTTATTTTTAAATAGGGTTGCCAGTTTTGGTTGGATGTGTTCCTGGAGGTTTCATCAAATGGCATTAATCTTTAATGAAAGATTAATCTTTAATTCCTGGAGACTCCAGGTCAATCCTTGAAGGTTGGCAACCCTATTTTTAAAGCTAGGATGCCATAACTGATGGAGGACATCTAGTCCAACAGCTAAACCAGGGAGTCCGAGCCCCAAAGAGAACTGCAGAATTACCAACCACGTCAGTGTTAGCGGGATCGGATCTGAGGAGGTAGCTGGAGCACATTGTGTTTCTAACAATGGTTTTAGAAGCTTTATCAGTGGGAACAAGAACCCCAGCAATCCGGGGTGCTGAAAGCCATTGAACTCAACTGCAAGCCCGGTATATGATGGAAACCACTTCAAGCCAGGAGGTGCGGCTGCACCCCCAGTTCCAGCAAGGGTATGTTATTTTCAAACCAGTTGATAAAGGAAAGGCCTCATACTATTAGCCCTGATTCATATGCAACCCCCCTTTGACCTTTTGGGTTTGTAGAATGGGGTCCTAAAACCCTCTTCCAAGCCCTTGGGTTAGAATTCAGCCTAGCTTGAGGCAATTCTAAGATGTATAACAAAGTTGTTCACATTTTACTGCTCCCCACATTTCAAATTAATTGTGCTTATGTATTCTGAGAACATGGATCACCACGAATCTCTTTGGTATTCAGGGGGGTGGGATTTGTGCATTTCCCTAATTACCTCCTCAGCTTCTACATTAGATAGATAATGGACCAAGGACAAACACTGAGTGGATGCGGCTTGTATTCCACTCCCAGCTCAGCCGAGAGAGAGATTCCCCATTTCCTGGGAGTGGATTTAACAGGGCGAGGGGGGACTAGCTTAGCTTTCATCTCTGGGCCGATGAGTTTCAATGTCAAAAGGGCAAATGGTTGAGAACCTGCCGGTGAGAGTTTTGTACATTTAAGAAGTGGATCCAGTGACCAAGTCCTCATCTGGTGTAAACGGGTACAGTAGTGGAGCTCTATCAATTCATGTACATTGACAATCTGGCCCAGCAGTCTTTACCCTTCAGATTCTAACAGTTTTAGAAGTAGGTTTAAAAAAAAACCACAAGGCGTAGGTGATTCACAAGTGCTCCTTTAGCACTCGAGCGCTAAGCAAGGTGGATTGCCAGGTCTACCATGCAATAATGTCAGGCACATGGGTTTTGTTTCACTAAACGAAAACTTGACATGATGCAAGGCTAGGTCAGCCCGAACTCCATGAATAATTCAATGGCAGATTAAAAAAAAAAAAAAGATTTTGTGTACATGAAATCATCTCTATGTATTTAGGAATGAATCTGAACAGATTTAAAATTAAACAGCTTAATTCACTGCCAGGCGAGTGGTCCAAAAGTCCAATAAATAATTCATCCTGGCAACAGCCGCCGTTATTCAACCAGGTCTATGACGCAGATCATGTCAGGGAGGGCTTGTTTTGTCTAAGAAAGACAACTTAATTCAGTGCAGAGTGAATAATCCAAAATCCCATAAATGATTCATCACTGGATTAAAAGCTATAGATTTCTCCATAGAAATTCTCTGCCTTGCATTAAATATGCATGTGTGTGTGTGATGGGTATTATCTACTGTACAGCTTGGCTAAGATTGATACCAGCTCCAGAGTTCTTGGGAGTAATTTTGAAGCCATTAATCCTGATTTGATGTATATCAAGGTATGAAAAGGGGTTACCTTCAGGGAGCTGTGCTCCAGAGTTAGCAGCAAATGAGGGGGAAGGGGGACGTGAAGAGAAACTTGGCTAATTTCAAAGCATACCACGAAAGTTACTCAGTGAAAGAGAGAGCGCTTGATTCTCCTTGCCTTCCAACTCTACACTGGTGTAACACTGTTGATTTCAATGGAATTACTTCTGGTTTGCACCAGCATGTGCAAGAGGAGAATCAGGCCCCCTGAATTTTAATTTCATAGAACTGACGATACATGATTTTTAACTGGTTCTGCCGTATAATGCTCTGACTGTGCAGGGTGCTTCAAGTGGCTGGAAGATACGGTTATGTACCTGCCACAAGGGCCTGATCCAAATTCAAAATCCAGCAGCCTGCTTGTTAAGTAGCATATCTTGCCATGAGTACATTAAAGCGGTGCTCCATGATCTCTTCTGGCTGCCTCTTGCTTTCCAAGCTGACTTTCAGGTGTGGTGGGTTGTTGTTTTTTGGGGGTGGGGGGAGGAGGAGGAAGGGGTGCAGAGAGAAGGGGTTGTTACTGATCATGACCCAACACAGGGGTGGGCAAAGTTTTTGGCCCGAGGGCCACATTGGGGTGGCAAAACTGGATGGAGGATCAGGTAGGGAAGGCTGTGCCTCCCCAAACAGCCTGGTCCCCCACCACCTATCCGCCCCCTCCCACTTCCCAGCCTCTGACTGCCCCCTCAGAATCCCTCACCCATCCAACCCCCACCACTCCTTGTCCCCTGCCCCTAACTGCCCCCTGGGACCCTACTCCCATCCAACCCACCCTGCTCCCTGTCCCCATCCACACCCCCACCCACAGGCTCCCTGGGACCCCACGCCTATCCAATCCCTCATCCCCTGACTGCCCCCCAGAACCTCCACCCCATTCAACTGCCCCCCAGGACCCCCCACCCCTTATACAACCCCCCCGGCCCACTTTCCACACTGATCGTAGCATGCAAAGCAGCATGTCTGGCAGCCGCGCTGGCCTGCCACTCTGCTCGAAAGGACCATGCAGCTCCACTGCCCAGAGCGCTGCCCGCACGGCGAGGAGGCTGGGGGGGGGGGAAGAGGGACAGCAGGGGAGGGGACGGGGGCTAGCATCCCCGGCTGGGAGCTCAGGGGCCGGGCAGGACGATCCCACGGGCCAGATGCGGCCCACGGGCTGTAGTTTGCCCCACCTCTGACCTAACAGGTCCTGAACTAGAGTTGGCCTGACAATGGGAATATTCCCTTTCGGAAATAAAATTAAAAATACCACAGTAAAACTAGTAAGAAAGAAGAAGGAAACCCAAAAGCTCCCCCCCCCCCGCCCCCTTTTGACGGTTTTCCAACTGGAGAGAAAGAGAGATGCTCTTCCTGGGACTAATCTTCCCAAGAGACCTCATCTCTCCATGGGCCATGCTGATGTAGCTATAATCAGCAAGGACCCTTCAGCTGGAGTGAGAACACTCCTGCCAAGGCACTCACTGGGGGCAGAACTGAGTGAAAACTCTTAGACGAAGAGTTTATTTGCAAAAGCATTTTCAGGTTGATCAAAACTATTGTGAATTTGGGTCAAACTGGGTAAGTAGTTTTGACCTATAAAAGGGGAAATAGGTCAAAAGTCCAGGTGGTGGAGGTACTCTCTTTTATTGGACCAACATCTTCGTTTAGAAATATCAGAAATTACCTCCCCTGCCTTGTCTCTCTAATATCCTGGGACCAACATGGCTACAACACTGCATATGAAAGAGTCAAAATGTTTTGTTTCGACATTTTCTAAACGAAGCAATTTTACTTTAGTTTCAGTCACGATGTTTAGAAATGTAGCTAGATTCCATTTTATTTATTTAAAACAAACACGTTAAAACTAAACAAAATGAAAGACATTTTGGGTGGAACACAATTGTTTTTTGGTTCAGCCACCCAACCGAAAAAAAAAGAAATTATTTTGCTCAGCTCTCGTTTAAAGGCCTCTCATCTCTGTAACTCCCCTCCCCTCCCCCCAAACACTCAGCCCTCTGGCCGGATCATTTTAACATCTCTCCCTAATGGGGTATCTGTGTCCCATACCAACAGAGTCCCACACAACACTGATCATTGCTAGGATGTTCCACCC
Source organism: Chrysemys picta bellii (assembly GCF_011386835.1). Lineage (NCBI taxonomy): Eukaryota > Metazoa > Chordata > Testudines > Emydidae > Chrysemys > Chrysemys picta. The sequence continues at coordinate 107,625,718 of NC_088798.1, forward strand.
CAGCAGGGCTCTCTTTCATCCCAATGTGACAGACTAGCCTTTCAACAGAACTCAAAAGCACAACAAAAGCAATTTCTGCCCCTTCCTCACATTTAAGATTTTAATCCCTCCTGGGTCCTCTCCTAGCAGTTTTTCCTGCAGAACTCTGACTCTCCAGAGTTACCTCCCTGCAGTCTACCCTCTACTCTGGATCGTCCACTGCTGTCTACCACCAAGGACTCCTCTATGGATTCTACTTCACCCCTCCTATACACCCCGGTGCAGGTCCTGCTGGGAGAGGAAACTCCCTCTTGAAGCTCCTCTTCAGTTGAGCACCCTCCCTGGGTTTCTTCTCTGGAGGTCCAGCCTGTTGTCAGGGCTCACCGCTGGAGCGTGCTCCACCAGGTAGCTTCTCTGTATCTCTCTGGGCTCTGCAGTACTTCGAGAGACTGCAGCCTTCTTCCCTCTTTCCCTGCTGCACCTTCTATCCTGGGCTTCCTCCCTTTATGGGAGCCACCTAGGTCCTCCCTCAGTTGGGATTCATCTTTGACTTGGGCAAGACCCACCCTCCAGGTGTGTTAACTGGCTGTCAGCTCCCATTAATCTTTTCACCTCCTGCGTGGGGAGTAGACACCCTGTCACAATAAGATGCTGAATCAGACTCTTTAATTGGGCCAGGGCAGCCCGAGCCATGGATAGCGCTGCTCTTCAAGGAGGTTAGAAATCAGGAGAAATAAAATGAGGAATAAATCATGCAATGCATCGCTCAGACCACGGACATAGGCAGGAGCTCCAGGAAGAAGTTGCATCACTGAGTTGTGCAGGAACATATTTCATTGTAGTATTAGCAGAACTAAGACAGCCAAAGGAGCAGGCCCCTGAACCGAAGTCAGTTGAAAGATTCCCAATTAATTCAACGGGCTTTGAATCAGGCTGTGCTTTCTACAACCCACTGAAGGCACCTCATCGACCCTACGCAGCGTCCCAATCTAACTGGGGCAAGTCTGCACGTCTTGTGTTCAGTCACAGTGAATGCCTAATGCAGGAGCAGCCTCGTCCACCCTAGTCATCCTTGCTGCTCCGCAGTGAAGTTTATATGGCTCATTTGTGCCACCTGCTGTTACTTGTGAAAACATCCTCCAGCTACTCATTTCAACGAGGGTTGAAATATTCCACTTTCTTGGATGCATTGTTTGTTCGTTCCTTCCCCACTGCCTGGGATGGTGTTTATTTTTACTCCTCATTCCCTATGCCCTCACCCTCAGCAACATTCTTGTGTTATTTCTTAACCTGCAATTATAGGCCACGCTTTGAAACGAAGATTTATTTAAGCATCTAGAAGAGAACATTAAGGTCAGGAACCAAGGACAGGGAAGTAATGAAATACACCACTAAGATGGAAAGGGACCATAAGCCTATGACGAGAGGTCTCTTATTAATCTTAAAATAATCTTTTCATTTGTTCCTCTGGTTTCTTCTTGGGGGATTTTTAGTCCTATCTTAAAAATGCAGACAAGCCAGACAGTGGTTCTTTCCTGTTTCCCGATTACCCAGTCCTATTCCTAAATATACCTCCGCTTTTAATTCCTTTTCTATACCTCCTCCATACTAATTGGTATAGTTCAGACATTATCTTCTCACTTCAGACTTCCTTTAGCCAACTTAAAAATTGGTCATTTTGATACAGCCAATCATCCACAAGTGCTGAGTCCATGTAAGATTACTATGGTAAATCCTGGATTAATTAACCACATCGCTTCATGGAGCAGCGCCATCCTCCCTTTAGACCTCCCAGATATAAATACTATTTAGTCCAGACATTGAATCTAAACAAATCAAAACCCTCTTAGGTCCAACTGCAGCATCCCACTGTAATGCCATCATTATTGCAATAAATTCAGCAATGCAGAGTGGTTGGGGAGCATTAAAGCTGGAGGAGATTTTGCTAATTTAAAAAGGTGGTGATGCGGAAAGTCTTGTGGGCTCTGTGGTAGACACATGCCAACGTTGCAGCAAACCGCTTGGCTTGCTGGCAAGCTGAGATGAAGGAGTCTCTTAAAGCCCCTAGGCTTCTACCTTTCCTTCCACTAGGCTCACCCCGGCATAGGCAGAAAACACAATGAGGACTGTGCATAATGATGCCTGGAGAGGTGCAGTGATGGAAGGTGACCTGCTCAGAAGGCCAAACCACAGTGGCGGACATCACCGCAGGACTGTTCTTTGTTAAAGCAGGAAGTGGGTGTGTCGGTTGGTTGACTTTTGGGAAGCTGGAGGAGGAGGAAGGGGCGTAGACTGCATAAGCATCATTGCCACCCCCACTGTCCCTACAGGAGCTGCTGCACCAGCAGCAGAGTTGAGTGGTCAAATATTTTTGATAGACCAGTTTACTCTAAAGTGAAGCCTCCTGCAGGAGTGGGTTGTTTTGGATGAAAAGCAGCCTAAAATGTTTTCTCTCAACAGGGTTATGTTCCATTTTGTTCTAATATTTAATAGAATAGTTGTTTTTAATATGAAATTATATACAGACCACCACCACATGGGCTGCGTGTTCCAGGTTGGAACAAGGCGTTGCAAGTGTCCGAGTTCCCATGGAACAGAAACTCCAGTTCCTGAACAGCTCTACTGTCGAGGATCGACTGGCTGCCCCTCCTCACTGTCTGCCTAGTCAAGGGTGGGAGTTGGGGAGAAGCACCGATCAGAGACCCAGCGTTTGAGGAGAGAAAGCTGCCAAGTCTCCTTCACTGCAAGGGTTTTCCCACTGCGGTCAAAGTAGGAAAATGCACCTGGCTGCTCCTTTGAATCTGACAGCTCATCTGCATGTTTTTGGCCCCCAGTTCCTGTGACAGTCCATGGAACAGTTATAGAAGGAAGGTGTTTGGCCAGGCTGGCACTTGCATGCCCATGGGAAAAGCAGGGAGCCCCATTTTTGCCAGGCACCAGCAGAAGTAGCAAGTGGGCAGAGACCCTCGAGAGTTGGGTGTGGAAAGGCTGAGACACACCTTAGAAGGAGCAGGAGATTGAAAGGGAGTGACACTATGGACTAGTGGGATCTCTCCAGCAGACTATCACAGGAAGACCCTTATTCAATGAAAAGACATTAGATTTAACACCCCACCAATCACTTTACAGTGTTTCTGGCCTCCTCGGAAATCTGCCTTTTCCAAGTTAACTCCTTAATGGCAATCTCAAATATTGGACAGAGTAAATAGTGTTTCCTCCTGCATCACATAGGATTTTAAAGCACCACCTTAAGTTAATTTTGCCAGCAATGCTTTGTATTACCTTCACGCCTAATCCTCCTTCCCTTGATCCGGATTCTTCTCCAAGGCTTTCTAAAAAAAAGTTTCCAGATGCTTATGGCTCATTTTTTAAACACTTTTTCCTTTCTGAAAGCTGCTGCTTTGATCTGATTTTCCCCCCCTATTCTGCTCTGGGATTGAATTCCTCAGGTTTCGGTTTTCTTTAGAGAAAGGCACTGCTTTCCTCGTCATCTCTCAAAAGACTCCCTTTAACTTTTCATTAAATGCACAGACAGCTGGTATCAGCTCCTCATGAATTAGTTCAGCACATTTCCATTTCAATATGTCCCACCTGACTTCATTAAAATTCCAGCCAGGTTCCTTTCTGTCTTGTCATTTCCTTTGTGCATTCAAATCTGAGTAAACAATGAGGGGTGGGAGGGAGAATTGTTCGAAACCCAAGTTATTTATAGCTTCTCAGTTGCAGTTTTGGGATTTGCTTCCACATGGGCAGATTAGATCAAACTGACTTCGTTGGCTAAGTCCCTCAAGTCTAGTGCTGTGCCCCAAAGTGTTATAAATACAACCGTCATCACACAGAGAGTGCGAGCTCCTCAGCTGGTATACACTGGTCTCACTCCAGTGAAGACAGTGCTCCACTGAAACGAGAGATTCGGATTTAAACCAGCTGAGGACCTGATCAAACCCTTAATTGGTAGACCCTGGTTGAAATGAAAAATTGACTGACTTCATCATCAGAGGCTCCTAGATTTTTGTTGTTTAAGGAATTGCTTCAAAACCAGGAGCCCCCTCCTTATCCTTTAAACGTGAGAGCGCGTCTTACTCACACCACTTTCTGGAGCCAGGCATAACATCTGCAAACTCCCCATGAACAGCTCAGCCACAATACCCCAGCTATTCTAGTCCAGGGCACAAAAATGGTCTCCATGAGGACGGACTCCAAATTGAGGAGTTTGATCCCGGAGTCAGGACCTAAATAGCTTTGAGACTCATTCCCCACTTTGTTACTACAGTTCTACTTCGCTGTCCTGCCCCTGAAGGTGGAACAGCAGAGTAATGAAACTGGCATAAACAACTGGGAAGGGAAATCAGGCCCTGTCAATTCAAGTAAGATGTTTCTTCCACTCAAATGCCATTTCCAGAAAGTCACTTTCCATTAAAACAGCTGCCACCTGAAGCTTAAAACAAAACAAAACAAAAAAAACACACATACACACACAAAACAAAAAAAACACGTTTCCCCCCCCTACACACACACACACACTTAACTTTTCACACAACCAAGAACTTCTCACTGTACCAGCCTCAATTCATGATTCTTTCCTTTAAGGCCCAAATGTTTCATTGGGTAATCTATTGTCCTGCACCTGAATTTCCACAGAACCATGCTACTTACATCAATCTACTGCAGACCTGCATTCGCTTCCAAGCTGAGAGTATAAAATGGATCCCAATTTATCAGCCACCCAGCCAAGTTGATTATGAGAGCACGTACAAATTTAGCTGAAGACGAATGCTAGTTGAAAGACAGACAGGCAAAAGTACCATGTGAACAGAGGTTCTCTCCCTGCTGATTACTGTCGAAAAATGACGCACTTCATTCTATAGCAATGTATCAGCCAGGTGGCCCTGGAGCTATACAGGGGCTACAATTGCAATAAGTTGACTGGAAGAGAGGTTTAACAGTGCACCGCTTCCATTATAGTCCAGGGAGAGACCGCATTTTCAGGGATTTACACAAAGGAGAATTTAACCTTATCCCAATACTGACCATGTCATGATACCTTGCAGTGTTGTCCTAGTCCTATAATGTAATACCACAGTGAGCTGGTAAGATAAGTGTTTGTTTCATTCTGTAGCACTGTAGGTGTCTAGTACTTGTGTTAGTGGCAAACAGTCACCCCCTGGATTTTCAGACACAGGAGACTAAGTCTGCAAATTAGCCCCCCAGCCTCAATCCTTCAGTAGTGAAGAACTTCAGAGAGCAGATCTGAGTTTGAGAGGCATTGAAAGGGCCCAATCGGCATACCTGTCCCCTGGGAACACCTACAGAAGGCAACAGGGGGATATGCATGGGGGACTTGCAAACAAAGTCTTACTAGTTGTTTCACCCTGTAGAAGGGTTGACTCACCATGGGTGCGCCCCCTCATGGCAGGGCACGGTGTAGCAGCCCTTTCTGCCCTCATTCCCGCTGCCAACAGTCACTCTGGTGGTCTCTCTTCTTGCCGCTCAGCCCTCCAGCCAGGTCGGGTTTTAATCCCACGCTTTCCAGGGTAACGGAGCATTCAACTAGTAATCCTGTGTCAGGTCTGTGGCCCCTGACTCTGGGCCCAGTGGTCCTTATACCTTTCTCTCCAGGCTCTGAGTTGTCCTTATCCCCTTACATCAGGGGCTCCATATTGCCTTCCCCCAGTGGCTGGTGGGGAAACCCAGGCCCCCCCTTTCTGCTGGGTTCTAGACCAGGGACTCTAGGACAAGCAGCCACGGTCTGCTCAGTCAGACACCTTGCCCCTTCCTCGCTAGGCGCCTTCCTACCATTAGTCTTTCCCGAGGATTTTCCCCCAGCCCCTTCCTGGGCTTTGTGTAACAAGCAATACCTCCTAGGGTCTCTCTCTCCATAGGGCCAGTTCCTGCTCCTTCAATCAGGGTCAGCCACAGGAGCGGCTCCAATCCTGTGTCTTCTGGATATCTCCACTTATCCAGTGCCCGGAGAGTCACTGCAGAGCTCTTCCCGCTCCCCCAAACTCCAGTCCAAACGCCCCTGAGGCTTTCCCCTCACTGCCACTAGCTTCCCCCTGGCTCAGAGCTCTCCAGCTCTGGCTTCTCTCTCTGCCTTTAGTCCAGGAGAGGAAACTCCCAGCTAGGTGTCTCCTCCCTGCCTTCTTTCACTGCCCCGTGCTGCTTTCTTTATGGAGAGCCAGCTGGGTTTGATCCCCCATTAAGCCTGGCCCACCCTCCAGGTGCAGCCAGGTTGCATAACGGGCCTCTCAGGCCCAGATTAACCCTTCCATTCACTCTGTGGACTACGCACTCATTAAAATGAACCAATAAACAGGGCTTCACTTAGTGACTATTCACTGCCCAACCTTCCCAGAATCAGGGCTGAGCGTGTCATTTCTAAAAGGCCCAGGGGCTCCCATCAGTACTTTGGAGGTGATGCTCTGCTCTGCTCCCCTTACACCACTTGGGCTGTGCAATGGGGAATGGAAACCACCCCCAAGCCCTTGCTTGGGTCCCGCAGTGGGGGTGGGGAATGTGGAACCCCAGTGGGTGTAACTCAGTGGTTCCCAAACTATTCAGGGTCATGCCCCCCTTACCCCTCCCCCCTGGAACCGGGGCCAGGAGCGGGGCTGAGGCTTGGGGGAGGAACATGGATGGGGTAAGGGGGCTGCATCTGGGAGTGGGGCTGGGTGTAGGGACGGAGCCAGGGGCCAAGGCTGGGGGCAGGGCCGGCTCCACTCACCAGCAGAGGAAGCTCATGCCTGGGGTGGCACATGCTAAGGGGCAGCATTGCGGCCATTCTGCCATTCTTGGGGTGGCACAGTCACAGTCCGGGCAGCTTTTTTTTTTTTTTTTTTTTTTGCTTGGGGCAGCAAAAATGGTAGAGCTGGCCCTGGCGGGGGGTGGGACCAGCGGCAGGTGTGGAGCAGCGGCCAGGACACAGTCATCAGGGGCTCAGGCTGGGGACGGGGCTGGGGGGCTGAGCCACAGCCAGGATGTGGTCAGGAGTGGGGTTGGGGGCGGGGCCACAGCCAGGATGTGGTCAGGGGCGGGGCTGGGGGCGGGGCCACAGCCAGGATGTGGTCAGGGGCGGGGCTGGGGGCGGGGCCACAGCCAGGATGTGGTCAGGGGCGGGGGACACAGTCAGAGGTTGGGGGCGGGGCCAGGCATACTGCTGGGAGCTAGGGCAGCAGCTGGAGGTGGGGTTGGTGCAGAACTGGCCTCCCTCCTAGGGTGACCAGACAGCAAATGTGAAAAATCGGGACAGGGGTGGGGGTGTAATAGGAGCCTATATAAGAAAAAGTCCCAAAAATCGGGACTGTCCCTATAAAATCGGGACATCTGGTCACCCTACTCCCTCTTGACCTGCCGTGGGGGCTAGTCCAGGCCCTGTTGTGCCCCCTCCAAATGTTCCTCACTGCTCCCCTCAGGGGGTGCGCCCCACAGTTTGGAGACCTCTGGTGTAACTGATTTACACACTTCAGTTTTAAAGTCTCACGGTGCAGCCCAGGGAACCCAGTTTCAATTTGTAATCAAATACAAATTGTTATTAACCTAGGCACATTTAAGGCCATGATGTCCAGCCCAAGGGACAAAAGTAGCCCCAATCCACAATTTGGTCACATCTGATTTAGACCGTCAGCAACCTCATCTCTTAATTTTTCTTTGATTCTGCAAAAGGAATAAGAGTTAATGTTTTGGGTTTTTGACATTGCAAAACTATTAATCATCCAGGTTAGTTCTTCTCTTTATTATTGCTCACGCCACAGCATGTATTCAGGCAGTCAGGTTAGGAGAATATAGAGAACGGTAAACTCTATTCCAGCAGTAATACAGCACCCCCTGACTTCAAGTGGTTTCCATCACATACAAGGTTTAGAGTTTGGTTCAATGGCTCTCAGCACCCCCACTACACAAATTGTTCCAGCGCCCCTGCTGTTATTAGTAAATACGGCTCAGATCCTAAGCATATGTGTAGTCCAGTTGACTTCAGCAAGATTACTCATGTGCTTTGAAGTTACTCATAAGCAAGCAGTTCCAGGGTTGGGGTCAGGGCTGGCTCTGGCTTTTTTGCCGCCCTAGGCAAAAAAGCCACCTGCCGCGCCCCCCCCCCCCCCCCTCCCAGCGTGGCAGGGGAGGGCGCCGAGCCTGGCTGCGGGTCCGCAATCCCTGACCAGCCGGAGCGCCGGGGGCAGGGGGGCAAGCCCGCCGCGGCTCCGCTCTCCCCGGCGGCCAGAGCGCCGGGAGCAGGGTAGCGAGCCCAGCCGGGGCTCTCCGCTCTCCCCAGTGGCCAGAGCGCCGGGGGGAGGGCAGCGAACCCGGCCAGGGCTCTCCGCTCTCCCCGGCGGCCAGAGTGCCAGGAGGAGGGCGGAGAGCCCCTGGCGGCCAGAGCGCCGGGAGGAGGGTGGCGAGCCCGGCCGGGGCTCTCCGCTCTCCCCGGCAGCCAGAGTGCCGGGAGGAGGGCGGAGAGCCCCTGGCGGCCAGAGCGCCGGGAGGAGGGCGGCGAGCCCGGCCGGGGCTCTCCGCTCTCCCCGGCGCGGCCCCGCTCTTGGGCCGGAGCGCTCCGCTGCGCCGCCCCCCTCCAGGCGCCGCCCCACGCACATGCTTGGTGGGCTGGTGCCTGGAGCCGGCCCTGCTTGGGGTTTAAGAGACTAAGAATTCTGAGATGCAAGCAATGGGTAAAATATCTTCTAATAGAGGCCACTTTATCCAGCAGTTTTAAAGATGGCTCAAGAGGAAAAGGCCCAGATCCTCAGGGAATCCCCTGGAAGTTAGGTGCCTAAAAACCTTTGAGTAAAATCTGCTTCTAGGTTTTACAGTCCCCACAGTTCAGGTGTTTGGATCTGGGTTTTGGTTTGTACCCATCAGTATTTCCAGGGTTAGCAAGGAATTAATCCTTATTTTCCAGCCTAGCACGAAAGAGCCTTTTTTAGATGCTGGATTCCACAGGATCATGACATGTTCCCTGTGATACTGAATGGCCGTCAGGTATCTGCTGCATTGTCAAAAGGGTATTCTCTTCTTCTACTCCATTGGGAATTTGTTCTCCAGATAAGTCTGAACTGTAACAAGAAGTGCAGATTATTATTGGGGTAGCAAACAAATACATGGGCCCATCATGGTGGGCCAAATCCTGAGATCCTAACTTAATCTTTGCCTGGGCAAATTCCTATTGAAGTTTGGGGAAAAGGAAACCATTGGGCCAGATCTTCAGCTAATGTAAATTGGCATCTCTGCATTGTCGTTAATGGAGTAATGCCGATCTACACCTGCTGGACCATTTCCGTTAAAAAAAAATTAATGGAGATATCCTATCTCCTAGAACTGGAAGGGACCTTGAAAAGTCATCGAGTCCAGCCCCCTGCCTTCACTAGCAGGACCAAGTACTAATTTTACCCCAGATCCCTAAGTGGCCCCCTGAAGAATTAAACTCACAACGCTGAGTTTAGCAGACCAATGCTCAAACCACTGAGCTATCCCTCCCCCCACATTAAAGTACACGTTAAGAGAGGGCTTCAAGTCTCAGGCTTGTAGGTGTAAACTGATCTCCATAGGGGATCAGAAAAGAATTTCCCCTTCTCCCATGTTCAGCACAGTAGAATTGGTCATGTGCACGATAAGGCGGATGGCTGGGGGCCGTCTTCCACTGAAAATTCAGCTACTGACTACTGGTAAACATCTGCACTTGATGTGCCAATGGTCAAATTGCTTACAGACCATCCTCTATTCTGACTAAGCAACAAAACATTTCAGAGTATGGTGAAACGATCAGAAATCTCAACTCCTAAAATGCATAGAAAGGAATTTGTGTCAATGGGATCCAAAGAGGATGCTAAACTGTACAGTAGCTGTGAGATAAAGAATTAGAGTTGCCTCACTCCTCTATTGAGACCTTCATCACGCATAGTATCTTCTTTTGCCTCTTTGGCATGAACACCTCTTCACTGTGGACTGAACATGAAACTCTTATGTTGTCATGTGTCAGCAGAAGAAACTGTTTTCCTGGTTGGGCACAATAATGGGCCAGATTCTGCCTTCACTTGCTCTGGTGTAAATCATAACTCACCCCATTGAAGTAGTTGGAGTTATACTAGTGTAAAAGTTGTGCAAGTCAGAGGAGAACCAGGCCAGTTGTGCACACCAGATTCTCTTCTCTCTCGTTTACCCCAGTGTAATACCAAAGGGATTGTTCCTGATTTACACCCATGTAGCAGGTCAGTCAGGTCCTTATGTGCCATTTCCTCAAGGTGTTCGATCAAATCCTCAAGTGGGTTATTTAGTTCACTGAACTGAAGTCGCTACATGACATCAAGCACCACCATTAGCAGTTCTTCAGTGTTCTGGCTGTCTATTTGTTACTCCATTATGTGCAATTTATAAGCAGCAATGCTGGATTGTCTGGAGTAAAGTGGTCTGGAGGTCAGTGTTCTAACACAGCATGTGCAATCTGTCCTGCTCCCATTGCAATCAATGGCAAATCCCATATTGCCTTCAGTAGGATCAAGCTTGGACGCTTTCTTGGGAAATGACAAAACAGATTACCTTTTTATCATATGCAGTTGATACTTCCTCGAGCGTTTATCTAGAAACAAAGCAGTGCTAATTAGAATCTGACAAGGAAAAACAAACCCATAATTCTTATGAAATTCTAATGCACTCCGACACAAAGACAATGTTGCAAATGTTGCAAAATGTGTAGCAGCTGAGCAGGGACCAGTGCCCTGACCTAAAAGGGTGCGTCTACACAGCAAATAAAGACCCATGGCGGCAAGTCTCAGAGCTGCGTCAACTGACTCAGGGTCGCCGGGCTTGCGCTGTAGGGCTAAAAATAGCAGTGTAGACATTCAGGCTTGGGCTGGACCCGCACTCTGAAATCCGGAGGGGATGAGGGTCTTGGAGCCTGGATCCAGCCCCAGCCTGAACATCCACACTGCTGTTTTTAGTCCCACAGCGTGAGCCTAAGTCAGTTTACCCCAAGCTTTGAGACTCGGTGCTGCTGGATTTTTTGCTGTGTAGACGTACCCGCAGTTATACCGGCCTGTGTCGGGAGTAACTCCAGTAAACTCAATGTATTTTCACAAGTGCTAAACCTGTGTCAGTCAGATCAGAATCAAGCCAGTTACATGCATGTGTGATGAACGGGCTTTGGCTTCTTAGAGGTTTCTTCCTACCATATCACAGTGAACTCCTCCTAAACTCTTCCAGTCCTGCCTGTCAGGAAAGCAAACCTCCACCAAACGAACAGGGTGACATGATCTCCAGGGGAATAAAGTACACTGAAGTGTTTAAAAGTCAACGCACATGGATACGTGTGTAAGCAGTAATGTTCTGGAGTGAAATAGGTTCATTGCACTTGTACAGAAAAACGTCACCAGTGCTGGTTTTACTGGCTGCCAATTCATCAGGATTCTCCTCTCTCGTGGAATCAAGGTAACACCGTGATAAGGTTAATTCCCCTAGCCACTTGCACGAGAGATCATCCTTTTGATAAGCAATAAGTACTGTGAGCCTCATTCTCTTTTCACATTGCTTTTCCATTACACAGGTGTTACTTCATTAACACCACTGGGAGAAACAGGCTCTGTATAGCCACCAAACTCTGCTTCAGTTGAGTCACTCCAGATTTAAATCACTGTAACGGAGAGCACAATTTGCTCATTGTACATATCTATATCTCGAACTGCTTCCAAGAACAAATTCTGTAGTTTTCTAGTGCTGTTACTTATGTATTAAGCTTAAGTTTTTAAGCATCCATTTCCCTGTGTCTGGATTTGCAATTCAACATCAGCCTTCCGTTATGCATCTCCAAAATACCTTCAACCTGATTCTCCTCTTTAACGTCAGTGGTGTTACATCCGTGTAAAACTAGCATGAGGTTAGAATCGAGTTCCTTCTCCATAGTGGGTTGGTTATGACCAGACCCCACTTTTGGCCCAGTTTTCACTAAATAAGAACAAATTGTTTTCACATATTTGCAGGCATCAAGAATCAAAAGCACTCAGGCAATGAACAGCAAGATAGAATGTATAGTTCATATTTGCCTTGTGTCAGCAATTCAATATTTCAGTTCAATATTTGGAGGACAGAAAGATGCAAAAGAGATCCACATCAGACCAGCAGCCAATGCAGAGCATTAAGATGGACACCTACCCTCAAATACTTACATGTCAATAACACTACCAGCAAGAATGTGAAGAGAAGAATGACCGTCACTACCACACTGATGATTACTGTTGGAATTTCATTCTGTAGGTGCTAATGGGGGGGAAGAAAGCAGAAAAGACTTTTAAACTATGATTTTTCTCTGGTAAGTTTAATTGAGGTCTGGTTGGTCTAACCAATAAGTACTCTGAAATGTCTGCAATCAGCAGGAGTTTGCAACGTAAATTTCAGGATGGATTTTCTGAGCCTTCCTCATGAATACTGAAGAAAAATCAGGAATTCTACGTGCAACTTTGTGGTATGTTTTGAAAGGTAGTTGGAGTGTGTATTGTGGTAATTCCAAGCTTATTTTTGTTTTGCATATGTTGGAGATTTGGCAAAACTACAGGTTGCTTTTGCAAAATCTCCTTGGGTGGGTTTGGTTAAGCAGACCCCAAACCCAAACTAGGCCTCAGTTTATCTGAACCCACAGGGCCAGATCCTGGCCCCCATTATGAAATGGTTGTCTCTTCCAACCAACAATATGCAGTGTTGCTTTAGCCATGTCGGTACCAGGATATTAGCTAGACAAGGTGGGTGAGGTAATATTTTTTATGGAACCAACTTCTGTTGGTGAGAGACACAAGCTTTCGAGCTACATAGAGCGCTTCTTCAAGTCTGGGAAAGGTACAGATCTGTGTAGCTCGAAAGCTTGTCTCTCTCATCAACAGAAGTTGGTCCCATAAAAGATATTACCTTAACCAACTATAGATTTTTAGACTTCACTAGCCAAGAAGGGAAAAAGTCCGATTCACAGGTTGTAGCACAAAGCCATCAGTGAACACCACTGGCTGAACCTCAAAGATGGGTTACCTGGTATTTGTCCCTTTCAAACACTGCCCTGTTCCCATGGAAGCAGACAGAATGGTTTGAATCTGAGGAATTTTATCTGCAAAGTACATGAATATTTTATACAGTGAGAAAAATTTCATTCTGGAACAGAGGGGAGGCAGCAAAGAATCATGGTGCCCAGCACATCTGGAACCAGGGCCGGCTCCAGCTTTTTTGCCGCCCCAAGCAGCGGCAAAAAAAAAAAATAAAGCCGCGATCGGCAATTCGGCAGCCAGTCCTTCCCTCCGAGAGGGACTGAGGGACCCGCTGCCGAATTGCCACCAAAGACCCGGACGTGCCACCCCTTTCCATTGGCCGCCCCAAGCACCTGCTTCCTGCGCTGGTGCCTGGAGCCGGCCCTGTCTGGAACAGTTCTGGGGTGCGAGACGGGGGAGGCATAGGAACTTTTCCTTGCCACTCACACAGCCATTGGAATCTGATCTTATAAAAATCTGTATGTTGCAGTTGGTCAGACTCAACATGACACACACTCTAGCCCTCTCCCCTTTCATGTCAGGTCAGCTGGTACAGGTCATCCACACACAACTGATCTGTAAGGACAAACTAGCCGAAAGGCTGCTGTGTGGAACAGTAGAGGACAAAAGGTAGGTGAACATGAAAAATGGCACAACACATCAGCCAATGTTTCTTGCACCTTCCTTTGAACCATTTGGCTCTGGTCACTGTCAAAGACAGCATACTGGACGAGATGGACCATAGGTCTGAGCCAGTCTGGGAATTCCTATGTTCCCATGTAACAATTTTAAACCACCTACCATGCTATTTTGCAGGCAGTGTGAACTTAACATAAAACACTATTTAAAAGACTGACAGGTCAGGCAGGCTGTTAGCTAATCAGACATTTCTGACCAGGGCTGGGCTAATAGCAGATTTTTGAGTTCTGTGGTTGAGCTGAAAAATAACAATCAAAGCAATAATTTTGTTCAACTCAAAATACATTTTGGAAGATTTTGTTTTGTTTTCCAGGGTTTTAAAACTTTCAGTTTTTTACATTCTGGCACAATATGTCTTTCTGAAACCAAAGGCAAAATGTTTTTGACATTTCCAAAAAATAGATTTTAAACTTTTTTTTCAGCTCAAACGCTTCATCGAATGTGACCTAAATTCACAAATGGTTTCAGTCAAACCAAATTTGCATTTTTTGGTGGAAAAACTGTTTGCATGAAAATTTTTGCCCAGCTCTGCTTCTCAGACTTAGAATAGTTTTTACCTGTGCTGGATTATCTACACTTTCCTCCGACTGGAGTTTTGAATCTTTTGAAGTCTCTGACAACAGAAAAAGCAGAGAATAAAATGAGTCTGATACCCTTGTCGAACAGAACCTAACTATATGAAGTCAAATTTGTGAAGGTCTTATTCACTGTGAGTAAGCATGTCAGAATCTGGCCCCAAATAAAAAAGAAGCTTTAAATTGTAGGATGAATCTCATTCGTAGCTTAGGAATGGCAGATATTTATCAGGAAATGTGTCAATATTCATCAGGAAAGGGTGAAGTCACAAGAACTAACAGTGAAGAACAGCAGAAAGAAACTTACCTTCCTGTGACGAAATTTTCACTCCGGTGAGCATGCCAGTAAATCAGACGTGGTGAATAAGGGCTAAGACCATTCATTTTAATTTCTGTTAGAATTATGTGTTACCACGGTAATTTGAAGATGCTGATACGATTTAAAATATCACAGGAAAAATCTGTAGTGTCAGGTGTTTTCCCACAAATGCCCCTGCAATTATATTGCAGCTTGATCCGTCTATCTGAGTGTCTATATGGTTTTAATTACTAGGGTATCGGAGCATCTCACAATCTTTAATGCATTTATGCTTACAAAAGCCCTGTGACATAGGGATGAGGTATTATCCCCATCTGTAAAACTGAGGCACGGGCAGACTAAGTGACTTGCCCAGGATCCCACAGAAGTTTTTGGTGGAGTAGGGAATTGAACCCTGAATTCCTGAGTCATAAGTTAGTGTCCTAAGCACTGGGCGGGCTTTCCTCCCTTGCTCTTAAGCAACATATAACCAAACAACGTTAAGCAATGTTAAGAGGGCCTAACATGAAAGTGCAAACTGCTGTAAAATGTAAAAAGCGAACAATGTTAAGAACCATTCAGAAAGGGATAGATAATAAGAGAGAAAATATCATAATGCCTCTATATAAATCCATGGTACCCCCACACCTTGAATACTGGGTGCAGTTCTGGTCACCCCATCTCAAAAAAGACATACTAGAAATGGAAAAGGTACAGAAAAGGGCAATACAAATGATTAAGGGCATGGAATAGCTTTCATATGAGCAGAGATTAAATAAAGTCTGGGACTGTTCAGCTTAAAAAAGAGACAAATGAGGGGGAATATGACAGAGGTCTATAAATCATGACTGGTGTGGAGAAAGTGAATAAGGAAGTATTATTTACCCTGCACATAACACAAGAACCAGGGGTCACCCCATGAAGTTAATAGGCAACAGGTTTAAAAGAAAACAAAAGGAAGTACTTCTTCACACAACACACAATCAGCCTGTGAAACGCATTGCCAGGGGACGTTGTGAAGGCCAAACCTATAACTGGGTGGAAAAAATTAGATAAGTTCCCCCAATGGCTATTAGCCAACATGGTCAGGGACGCAACCTCATGCTCTGAGTGTCCCTAAACCTCTGACTGCCAGAAGCCGGGACTGGACAACAGGGGATGGATCACTTGATAATTACCCTGTTCTGTTTATTCCCCCGGAAGCGTCTGGCACTGGCCACTGTCAGAAAACAGGATTCTGGTTTAGATGGACCATTTGTCTGACCCAATATGGCTGTTCTTATGTAGTTTCTTTAGCTTGTAAAATAAGGAAACTGTGGTCCCAACACAGTGAATTTCTATTGCATCACAAAGTGCAATGCTCTGCAAAGCTTTGTTTGCTCATTTCTTATTTAAACCATGTTCACAGTGAACTTTAAATCACGCCCTGGTGATATAGTGCTAGCAATGGACTGGCCTTTGTTTATAATGGACCCAGTTCTGCAAGGTGCTGACGTCTTAGAGTTGAGAGCAGTAAACTCCTCACTTAAATGCCTCACAGGATCGGGACCCTTGTGATTAAAGGGCAGCCCACTGAACTCAATGCGTTACTGGGTTGGACATGTTAATATTCAAACAGACTGCTGCCGTGACATTACAGATCATGCTCGGAAGGCAAATGTGTGATATAAAAAGTAACCACATGATCTATACTGGCAAAAACATGCTGATGCCTGAATGAGTCACATGCACATTCACCCGTACATAGAAAAAGACTTCCTAAGACTACATGTGTGGTAAGTGTTTGAGCGTGGGACTTCACTAAATGGTAACTTAACTGACTACCATTCTAGACTCAAGCCAATCAATGTGGTGAACAAGAGATCATCCGTATTTCAATTTATAATGACGATTTAGATGGATGTGAGGGAACGTTTGTTCTTTAGAATTTAATTACTGTGCTGAATATAATTAAATTTGTTATATTAAAAAAATGAAGCTGTGTTTTTATATATATTAAATCCCCCATTGTGGACAACAGTTTTCCTTGTACTTCTGATATAATATTCTGTCCTCTTTGCTCCCCCTGGAACTGTTTCCCTTTGTATTTATCTTGAATGAAACAAAAATAAAAATTTTAAAAAGACAGGTGAGTGGAGCAGTGGAAAGGTAGCTAATAAAAAGGGACCCGATTCTGACTTGACTTACAACTCCACTGCTTCCGGACTGGGCCCCTCCTAATACAAAAGGTTTTATCAGTTGGGGCCTGCGTCTAGCATTCTTCTGATCCAACTTCAGGCTACTGCGTTCCACCACCTTGGAGTTCATTAATTCCAGAAGCACATTCCTCCAGGTGCTGCTTTTGCAGGAATATACAACAATGAATGAAATGATGTGTGATGCTTGTCATTAAAACAGTAGGGAGCAGTTTGCAAAACTGGCCTCCTAAATTACACATGCAAATGTAGAGTTCGCCAGTTTACGCGGGAATTTAGGTGCTCAGTTAGGTGGGGATATTGGATTTGTGCATGCAGGTCAGCTGGCTAGGTTTGAGAATTTAGCCCACAGAATTTGAAATTTTTGTTTAGACAGAGAGATCAATTTCAATCCTCGCTTTCACTCCAAGATTTCACTACCAATGTACTAACCTTAACTTATACCACGCTTAAAGGGCAGTTTGCTTTTAACCAATGTATTGCGTTGAACACATCTGTTCACAAAGGACCTAATGCAATGGCATGATAAATGGAATTAAAGCCAGCGGCAAAAATTGGCCTCTCTTTTTGTATTCAATATCATTCAGCTGCTCTTCCGTGTTTTGTCACTTACCTCTACTTCACTCTGTTCTTGGGAGAAGTAAGTCATAATTCCTTTGAATGGGTGTGTGAGAGTGTGACTCATTTAAACAGTGGTGTGTTGTTTGCTGGTTCAGGCTCTGTGGTTGCTCTTGATACCACACTGTTCCATTTAGAGTTCCAGCTAGAACATCAGCAGGGCAGCCCTTTTGTAAAATAATGTACTCAACACAATAACACATTGACTGCATTTCCTCCTGCGTTGGGTCAGGGCCATCTGTGCTGGATTCCCATCCCGATCAAAAAGCAATAGTCATCTGATTTCTGGCATACATTCCTCCTTAGCTATACTAAAGAGGCTGCTCTAACAAAACATGCCTTCAGCAAAGGACCAATTATCCAAGGACCTACTAAAGTAAATGAGAACCATCAGGAGACATAGTACCCCAGTAGGCAGAATACTGCAGGTCTCAATCCAGCAGTCCTGCTACGTGATAAATACCAGTAGTGGTCATGAGAATGGCTTGGATCATTGTATTTAATGTCAATAATGTTCTCCCTACCCACAGAGCAATCTTTTTTAGGTATATAAGAAATAGATGCACTTTTATTCAATCCTTGTGACTAGCAGGTGGAAAAAATGTGGTCACTGAAACAAAATGGATGTTTAAAAAAAATACAAAATGTGCCACCAAAACCTAGAATTAATTCAAATATTCCATTCTCATAACACCAACGAGACAATTCAAAGAGCGGGCATTATGGGTGTTCACTAAAACAGAGAGATCCAAATTAGCTATCAGATTGAGTCTCTAAATATTGGACAGGCACTAATTAAGGCCCCATAGTAGTTAAGTTAGGAATAGCCTCGTGGTATGAAATAAGAGATTACTGTACTGGCCGAGCGAAGAGGGGAGTGGGGGCACACGGAGCCCCTGGCATGGGAGGGAGGATGGGGATTATGGTATAGGGGGAGGGGGAAATGGAGGGTACATATAGCCCTTGGCATGAGGGGCAGGGGGTGCAGAGTGTCCCTGAAATAGAGAGGGATGGGAGTGTGGCACACAGGTAACTTGTGGAGGTGGGCTTGGGGGGGGTGCAAGAGGCCCCTGGTGTGTGGGCAATGCACAGCCTACAGAAGCAACAATCCCACTTCTCCTTTCTACAGGATGTAGCAATACACTCAGGGACAAACAATGCTTCGCTGGAGTCGTGGCGGGGAGGGGCTTGCCATCGACTTCAGTGCAATCAGGCCTTTGCCCTAAATGAATGGCTTGTGAATTTAAAACTGCAACAATAACATAGACAGAATAAATGTGCCTCTGAACTGCTCAGCAACCACCTGCAGAACCGTGCTGTGTTCCATAGATTAGGCTGTGGAGTGCAGAGATGAACTATTTAACCAGAAGATGGTACGGGCCATGCATCTATATTGAATTTCCTGCCCCAACCACAGGCTGTTCTTATGAGGAATAAAGCAGTGTACTTTTCCTAAGGGCAGTAGAAAGATTTGAATTCCATGGGTCATATTCGGCTCTCAGTCAGATAGCTTTCAGTGGAGTTACCCTGCACGTACGCCTCTCCTTATGTCCCTGTTCTCTATTGTTTGTGCAGGATAATATAAAAAAACGGAACTTCTCAGCTTTCTTCCTAAACTGCCTGTCTATCCCACTTAATTAATCTCCACTGACAACTCCACTGTCCTCTGCAAACCCATAGACACCTACAAGGCTACGGCAAATATAAAAATTAATTATACTCTCCAGACCTTCACTGAGTTCCTCTTTCACCGAGTCTCCCGCAGGTGTCCAGGGAAATGTAGCATCAGAAATAGCATTCACTTCACTCGCCTCAGAGACTGTCTGGACCGTAACTGGGGGAACTGTCCCTGGAATTAAAATAAACAGAAACTTCTAACAGAGTCCCAGGACTCCTGGGGTTCACCCCAGATTTCAGAGTTTTCACAATACAGTAGGCCTGTCCTGTTATTTTGCTGAAATAAGCTGTGCTACATTTAATCAGTATGCATGAGTAGCATACTGAAGTCAGAGCCACTGTAACAAAGAGGTCCAAATACTGTCAAGTCACTTTCCACAAGGTATTATTTCTAGCCACTGATTCCCCCTAGAGCAGACCACACCCAGATCAAATCTAGCCACCTTACAGGATAATTTGGCTCATTCCCTGGAAGGCCCTAGCATGTAAACATGGCGACATTCTCTCTACCTGTAGCAAATGGATTGTCTGTGGATGTGTGAACATGATCAGGCCTCACAGTAGATGTTTGGACAGTGGCAACTGCAGTCACTGAAACAAAGCAGAAGAAGACAACAAGCTAAAATCAGTTCCTCGAGTAAACATCGCTTGGGAATGCAGAAGCTCAGAAGAGGAAGGACGGCAACACGTGATTTCATCAGTCCTGTGGCTGCCTTTCTCAGACATGGAATGCAGAAGGAAACAGACAGAGGGTAGGTCTACACGGCGTGAAAAGATCCATAGCATTGCATCTCGGAGCCAAGGTCAACTGACTTGGGCTGGCAGGACTCAGGCTGAGGGGCTAAAAATAGCCGTGTAGACTGACCTGGGCTCTGAAACTTGGCGCCACCGGTTTTTATTGCAGTGCAGACATACACCAAGTGATCTGATTATGGAGTTTAAGCTGCAATGTTTTACTATGTTTTTCTACTCCAGCAAGGTGCTTTGCAGACCATTCAGAACACGGGTTACCACTTACAGAGTAAGCATTTTCACATGTTCTTTGCACTGGATCAAATAAATCACTTTAGGCTACAGCATGGGAGAAGATATCATTCAGTGGTTCCTCCAAGTAACCTAATAAATGTTTCATCGGTCAGCTTAAAAATGATGTTTTTTACTCCAGTAACGTCCCTGCAGAGCAATGCCCAGCTGATGGCGCATAAGGAAGGAACGTGGAAGGTACAGGATGTAGGCCTGGGCCCAAAGTGCGAAAGGTAGAGCTGAATATGGAGCCAGCCCTGGATTTCAGTCTAGCCACAAAATTCAGATCAGAGTTAGATTCAAACACCTCATCCCCTCACCCTGCTACCTCTGAACCTTGAGGGTCCTACTAGCAAAGGCTGTGCAGAACGCACCTATGGTGCTTTGCCTCCATTTCGGATGCTGAAAGAACGAGGGGCTAAAAGCTCAGTGTGATGCTAGGAACTGTGTGGGCTGACTTTGTGGGTAAGCTGCTCCCACACAGCTCTACCCATCGCTACTCAGTCCTGATTTGCAACACCTCCTGCTGCTCAAGTTCTTAGCCTTTCCCAAACAAAGCCTGCCAATGGGGGCTAGTGGGCTATGAGACTTGAATGAATATCCACAAGGGCCAGCAAACTCCTGTTCATTTGTGTCTTAACCAGGGAGGGAGCTACAAGGCCGGAACAAATGTTTCCCTCAAAAAGTGAGACAGCGTTTTTAGAAAGCCCATGTTCTCCTCAGGCATCAGCTGTGTCTGAAAAAACAGGAAAGCAAAATGTGCCTACAAGAAGTGAATGAACCAAGAGAATTTCTCAGATCTGTTGTTCTTGGGGCCCTTGGGAGACAGTATGGCGCTAGCAATGGCTTTCCCAAGGTCAGATTTCCTCTTTTTTAAGCCCTTATTTGCTGACATTTCCACAAGTGGGCTATTGACATTGGGGAAAAAAATACAGGTCACTTTTCTAAGTGTCACTCTTCTAATTTGACCTTTCTGGCAGCATGTGAATTTTAACTGTTCTGTGGAAAAAAAAATCCAGGGTTTGAATTTCTTTCATAATTTGTTTCAAATCAGTTTAACTGCGAAACTATGGTGTGGTAGGACTGAAATCGCAGCCTCTATATTATTATTTGCAGTAGAGGAAAGAATTGATGGTGCCTCATGAGAAAGTAATGAGCTCATATGCAAATAAACATAGCAGTGAGAGTGTTGAAGTATGATTGGCCAGGGTGAAGGAAGCATCCAGCGTGGTCAAACCTAACATGGCCTCGTTTGTTTCATAATGAGACAAAGGATCTATTTTGCATCCCAATTATTTCTACCTTGAAGGAGGACTGGAGGTGACATTATTCGAGGGTTGTTGCTGCTTTCCGTAATCACAAGGAGTTAAATAATTTAGATAGGAGGGGACTGGTGTTGCCTACCTACTGTGTGCCACTGAATGTTCTGTGCTAGATCCAGTGCCAATGGGTGTTTTTCTTTGACTTCAATGGGCTCTGGGTAAGATGCTTCATGAGCCTGCATAACCCGCTGGTGAGTGTGTGGTACAGGTTGCCCCTGGGGCCGATCCACGCAAGCTGTGGCAGCTCCCACTTACAGAGGCTTGGCTCTTTAACTCAGGCTGTAGCAGCTCGTGCCTTTAGTTCTGGAGGTCCCTGGTTCAGTCCCTGGTGTGCTGGCCAAGAGGGCGGCTGCCACATTTGAACTGATGTCAGATCAAATCTCAGAAAGCAGGACCTTGGACCAGGACAGGACTCAGGAACAAACAAGGCCCGTTCCAGTTAGTGAAGTGGGGAACTGTTACAGCCTGACAGAGATCGACATGCATTAGAGACTCTACGGTAGTGAACTACTGGCCTCCAATTTCCATTGGGATACTAGAAACTGTGTGTAATGGTGCGTCGTCACCTCAAGAGTGCCCCTTGTGTCAGGATGCGGTGTTGCAGAGGTTTGCATCTCCAGCATCCCCTGCAGGCCTTCTGTCTTTGTGTGTCACTCAGCCCGCTGGCTGAGAAGTGGCTAGTTCAAACCCTTCCAGACTAACAAAATGTGCAAGTGTAGTCCAAAGTCCCAGAGAATCAACCTATCCTCTGGGCCACCTGTTCAACCCTTCCCATGGGTTTCCCCACCTTCCCTGGCTCAGGTATCAAACACTGTCCCACCCAGCCCAAGTTTTCACAGGAACCAGCCAGCCTTCAGGTTCTCCTTCCATATTGAACTCCCTCAGCCTATCTATATGGCCCAGGTGTCTGTTGAGTTCATCAGCTGATCGTCCTTTAGCCCTCGCTCTCTGGCTGACAAATAACGATCTAATTACTGCCTCAGTGGCATGAATGTGCCTAACTGGCCTTTAACCCTTTCTCACCCATGATGTGGATTCACTCATCATACTGTGATTTCCTTATCAGCTGTAGCATTTTGATCTGAGTCAGCATCCACAGGGACACGTGATACAGATTGTTTCCAGATGATTAAATAACTATAAATGAAGCTTTGATACACATTCAAGAACAGCCAACACTTCTGGTTATGACGACTTGTCAGAGCTCTGAACCCAGTGATCAAATGTCTTCTGCACCTGTATTATTATCACACACACCTGTACTGAGAACACCTTCTGTAATGAAAGCAGGATCGACATTTTCAGTCCTCTCGGAGATCAGTTCTGTAGTTGGTGATTCTGTAGTCATGGAGACAAAATAAGATGCTTAAAAAGACCATTTTTTTAAAAACATGGTGTTCCAAATTGCTGGTGCAATTTTGAGCTGCTAGCTAAATGTGGGTGAAAATTTGTAGACACCATTTATGTCTGCAGTTCAGGTGCCTAACTATGTTAACTTACTTCACTGGCAATTCTGGTGCATAGTCATCTAAATGCATTCAGCTGTGGGCATACTGAATTGTGCCTGCCTTTAACTGTGGGGACAAAGTTATGGGTGCAGTACTGGAGGCCATTTGTGAAAATCTGTCCCAAAATGTTCATGTTACAATGAGTATCAAACAAGATAAAAACTGGAAAGAGTTGCAAGCAGCATTGTGTGCAGACTTCAGTCTGGGGAAATGAAGTCACTGACAGATAAAATTGGAGATAAACAAGACCAACATAAGCATTAAGAAAATGAATGAAAGAGCAAGTACTTTATCAGTGCTGCCAACTAATTAATAATAAGGCCCTGATGCAGGAATGCCCTGAAGAATGTGCTTCATTTTAAGTATGTTTGTGAGTCCCATTGACTTCATCAACCACAGCAGGTGCTTAAGCAACCTTCCTCAACAGGGGTGTTTTCCTGAATTGGGGCCCAAGTTAGTACAAAGACTAGAGTGGATCTGTTGTCCCCCCATCACTCACTACCAGCCTCAGAGGCCCTCTAAACAAGAGGATCTAGTCTCCGGAAAGTCTCTAAATAGCATGGGTGTTCACACTGCAAAGGTGCTTGAGGAAAACAAGAAAGAGCAGAAGGGAAGGGAAGTGGAACTGGACTTTGTCTTGTGGAGCAGGGAAGACAGCACCGAGAGAGATGTATGAATGCAACAGGGATAAGTGTATATGACACAGAAGAGTCAGCACTACTTCTGGGCACAGTGAAACCTACAACATTCATTCCTAAAGTGCCTTCCAGGAGAGAATTGAAGATGATGGAGTTACTGTAAATTTATACCAGTATCAGTGAAAAGACATCAAAACGAAACAAAGTTACATAAAAGTTACACACCAAAGTAGACTGAAAGCATCCCTCACTTAATAGATAAAAGAACAGGTAATTCATCAGCGTGTGCTGGGGTAACAGGAATGCTCCATATTAAGGTATGTTTTTCTGCCCTTTTTGTGCCAACCTCGCCATGGCATAGTGAGAGAGGTGCTCAGAGCCATCTGTTTTTCATACCTGCAGTAGAGAGAACGTGTTCTGTTGTGAAAAAAATGAAATCATCATCTTCAGTGCACGCAGAAGCTGTCTGAAAAATGGTTGTCGGGGAAGGAAAGGTTGTTGGGAGGGCAGTTGTGGTTGTGGTTGGGGGAGCAGTGGGTGTTGGGAGTGCAATACTGGTTATCAGGGGCGGAGTAGTGGATGTTGGGAGGGCAGTTGTGGTTGTCTTTGCGGGAGGAGTGCGTGCTGAAACGAAATAAAGAGAAGCCGGATCAGAACATCTTCAATAGAACTTAAGTAAAACAAAGCCAAACCGTAACGGAATTTAAACAATCTATTTGCCAAAACTCTGAGAAGAGGCTGATGAACAGGTGCTTTAAAAGGCCAGTTAACTAGGTAAGAAATGAGTCCCAAATAGAGCTGGTTGGAAAACTTTTTTTTTGCATGGCCAATGTTGACTTTTTGGGGTCCAAAAATGGACGATCCAAAAACTGAAAATTTACAGCCAAAATCCCTAAAGCCGAACATTTCTGGGTTTGGAATTTTCAGTTTTTGATGAAAAATCAATTTTTTTTCAAGGAAAGCAGACACTTTCTGTGAATATTTTTGTTAAGTTAAAAAAAACCCCTCAATTTTCTGTCAAAAAAGAAAAAAAATGTTGAGAGATAACGTTTGACCAGCCATTATCCCAAGTTGTGCTGTGACTTCACTAGTTCCTCCCCATGATTAGAGGCAGCTGTGAATTTTGTAATAGTTTTTTTGTCGAAAAATGCTGATTCATGAAAATCAAGACTGTTCACAAAACAGGATTGGGTTTGATGAATTTCCTGACTCAAAAAAATAAATACCCCCCCCCCCAAAAAGTGTTAAGAAAAGAACATTTCAAAAGAGTCAAAAGGAAACATTTTGATTTTTTTTTCAAAATGAAAAATTCCAATCTTCCAGTTCAGAATGACTCTTCATTTTGAAATTTAGACTAATTAGATTGAAAAAGGTTTTAAAAGGTCAAAGTCAAAAAGAAACATTTCAAAATTTGCATAGCAAAATGTTTTGATTGACCTGAAATGGAAAAAAAAGAACAGTTCTTTGGTTTGTGAATTTTTCGGTTTGTGAATATTTTCAAGATTTTGACTTTTTGTCCTGATTCAAGACAAGAAAAAATTTCATTCTTGAAAATATTCATGGGATGAGAATCCGTTTCCCTCCCAGCTCTTGCATGATGAGGTAAGATTGTTCGCTCCTGTATGCCTATACGTGTCCGCTCATAGTTTAGAGCACAGCACAGATCACTGGCCTTGAATGTTCAGTAGTCACCAAGCACACCCCTGTTTCTCTATAAAGAGAGACAAAGAGGGTGAAGTAATATATTTTATTGGACCATGAGTGAGACATGCTTCTGAGTTACACAGAGCTCTTTTGTCAGGTCTGGGAAAGGCACTCAGAGTGTCACAGTTAGATACAAGGTGGAACAGATTAACATAAGTAGTTAGCACATACTCTAAGGGACCATTCAAGATGAAGTGCCCCATTAACACTTCTGAAGTCATAGGACAAAAAGGGGGGTCAGTGGGTTACAGATTGTTGTAATAAGCCATAAATCCAGTGTCTTTATGAAGACCATGATTTTTAGTGTCTAGCATAGTTATGAATTTATTCTCCCAGACTTGTCTTTTGGAAGTGTTGTGCAGGTTCCTTTGAGGATGAGGACTGAGAGGTCAGATATGGAGTGATCTCTTTGTGAAAAGTTTCAGAGTAGCAGCCGTGTTAGTCTGTATCAGCAAAAACAACAAGGAGTCCTTGTGGCACCTTAGAGACTAACAAATTTATCTGGGCATAAGCTTTCGTGGGCAAGAACCCACTTCATCAGATGCATGGAGTGGAAAATACAGGCACAGGTATAAATACATGAAAAGATGGGAGTTGCCTTACCAAGTGTGAGGTGAATTTAACGAGACAATTCAACTGACAGCAGGATACCAAGGAAGGAAAAATAACTTTTGAAGTGGTAATGAGAGTGGCCCATTTCAGACAGTTGACAAGAAGCCATCACCTACAGCCTCCAACTAAAACCTCTTCAGCGCATCATCAAGGATCCACAACCTATCCTGAAGGACGATCCCTCACTCTCACAGACCCTGGGGGACAGGCCAGTCCTCGCTTACAGACAGCCCCCCAACAAGAAGCAAATACTCATTACTAACTACACACCACACAACAAAAACACCAACCCAAGAACCAAACCGTGCAACAAACCCTGGTGCCAACTCTGTCCACATATCT
The DNA here is from genome assembly GCF_011386835.1 of Chrysemys picta bellii. NCBI lineage: Eukaryota > Metazoa > Chordata > Testudines > Emydidae > Chrysemys > Chrysemys picta. Next base: position 107,651,897 of record NC_088798.1, read on the forward strand.
ATTCAAGGGACACCATCATAGGACCTAACCACATCAGCCACACCATCAGGGGCTCGTTCACCTGCACATCTACCAAGGTGATATATGCCATCATGTGCCAGCAATGCCCCTCTGCCATGTACATTGGCCAAACTGGACAGTTTCTACACAAAAGAATAAATGGACACAAATCTGACATCAGGAATCATAACATTCAAAAATCAGTAGAGAACACTTCAACCTCCCTGGTCACTCAATAACAGACCTAGAAGTGGCAATTCTTCTAGAAAAAAACTTCAAAAACAGACTCCAACGTGAAACTGCAGAACTGGAATTAATTTGCAAACTGGACACCATCGCATTAGGCCTGAATAAAGATTGGGAGTGGTTGGGTCATTATAAAACCTAAACCTAATTTCCCCAATACTAATTTCCCCCTACTGTTACTCACACCTTCTTGTCAACTGTCTGAAATGGGCCATTCTCATTACCACTACAAAAGTTATTTTTCCTCCCTTGGTATCCTGCTGTCAGTTGAATTGTCTCGTTAGACTAACCTCACACTTGGTAAGGCAACTCCCATCTTTTCATGTATTTATAGCTGCTCCTGTATTTTCCACTCCATGCATCTGATGAAGTGGGTTCTAGCCCACGAAAGCTTATCCCCAAATAAATTTGTTTGTGGAAAGTGGTCACCCACAGATGATACGGTGTTTTTGTCTTTTATCATTTTTCTGTGTGAGTTCCTTTGAGAGCATAGTGATCGGCTGGTGTCACCCACATAGCTGTTATTGGGGCATTTCTACATATGTTTTTTTCTAGGCTTTGGAACTCTTTTCACTTTGCTACCACTCTCTAAGGTACATAGTCTAAGCCTCAATGGCAGAAGAATGGATTTCTCTCTACAGAGAGAGAAGAGAGTTTTGCTCACCTCTGTAAATCTGCAAATTCAGGTTTCGTTTGATATCATTGAACCATCCAGGGATCTCTATGCGACAGCAGTATGTCCCTCTGTCTTCGTGGTCCACATTCCTTATAGTCAGAGACACATCCCCTTTGGTGATAGAACCCTGGAGTTGGTATCTGCCAGACTGTTTAGATATCACCTTCTGCCCATCAGTGCGAACAATTTCACTGCTGCATTTAGATGACGGACAGATCCCCCGGCCCCAGCACATGACACGGAGGTCATGCGTTTCTCTAACGCTGTAGGTGCAGGGGAGCCTGACAGACTGCCCCACCTTCGCTCTTACTGTCATGTCAGACACACCGTGTGCTGGGGAGGAAGAGCAGGAAAAGCAAAGTCAAGACTTTTTACTCCATGGATACACAGCCCTGCTCCTCAATCTCACGCAGTACCGTATCCCGAGAACAGGACAGTCAGGTAAATATTTAAGTAAGAAGGGGAGAACACTCCTCTTGCCTTTCCGCCACGCACCTTGCATTCGTTACTTTGTTTTAATAGTGGAATAGTGACCCCTTTGGGTCATCCCAGTCTGAGCCCTGCCTGAGAGACCTTCTAAGATACCCTGGGAAAGGACATAAGCAAGTGTTATTAGCAAAGAAGATGGCAGCCTTCCCAGTCTTGACCAGAGGCCTGCATCTTGTAGTATATTAGTCTTTGCTCTCATTGTCCTGCAGTTGTGCAGTGCAGTGGGATGAGCAGACTTATGACCACCAGAATTCTCCCTACTCAACCAACAAGGTGAGGAACACTGAGCCAATTGCTCCAGTGTGGGAGGAGAAGGAGTTACAAGGTGATGGGAGGTCAATATTCACTTACCCTGAGGGAGGGGCGGGGGACAAAGACAAGGAATGCTCCCATCTCTCCTGAGCTGTGGAGAGTACTATTATTAATTATTATTATTTATTTTTTTCCAGGCATCCTGGCAAAGGAGACGCCCGAGGAGGGAGTACACAGCAACCATCTTTTAAAACCCGTGGGGTGCCAGTTGGCGGGTCTATTGGAATGGAGACGATTTTCTTGCACTTGAGCACCGCAGATTCCACAGGGAAGCTGAGAAAATGGGACCCAGGTTACTCAGGAAAAAGTCTTTCACCTTTCAATCCCAGCCCCAATTGGTCTGAAAGTGGTTGTCATCTATTTGGTGACCTGGTGTGAAATGAATTTGGCAGTCTCACTCCATCCCCATCTCTGCCCTGCCCCACCCTCCACCCCCCAAAAATGTTGTTACAATTGGATCTAAATGCCTGTCTCAGCAGTAAGCCCAAAAATCACCCAGGTGTGTCTAGAGGTGGTCTCTCCACTCAGGGTTGAGGTACATTGGCAGGCCAGTGCTAGAAACTTGCTCTGCCATTGCTTATGCTGTGCCTGTTCTGAGAATAAATAAAAGTAGGTCTTCATTCTTCAGAGCTGGCTCCACACATACCCCACCCCCCCGGCCCAGTTATCAAATGGGCCAGCACCTTTCCTGGACACTGCATTCACCTGAATACCAAGCATACTGAACCGGATGCTCCTCACGTAGCCCACTGTAAACCTGGAGTAACTCCACTGGAGCTACACGGCAAGAGCCGGCTCGGGCTATCAGTGTGTTCAGCTTCACTTTGCATTTATAGACAAACCCGTCTCATTTAGCCCCGGGTTTGTCTCCCTGCCACACAGCACCCCTGGCTGGAGGGCTGTGGGTGTGATTCTGAAATCAGAGCTAACAGGGATGGTTCTTTTAGCTAAGGGCACTATAATAAAAAAGAAGAGTTCACATATTGGGGCAAATTCTCTGCTGGCCTAACTCCATTGACTTGAGAGGACATTACCCAATGGAGGATTTGTGCCCTCCTGTCTGTTCCAGGCTGTATGATCTGCCCCATGTCCCCTGAAGTTTTAATTATGATTTCTACCTTCCTTGTATTCAGTCCCTGGTCATTTCTAGCATCGTGTTGAACAAGGGCCATAAGGAGAAGCATGTCTTTCTGGGTTTGCCTTGCTCCAGCCCAAACCCTGCCCTGCATCTGGCCTAGCTTGAGTACTAACCTGCCTGAACCCCGAATATGCATTCAGGACGGTAGCCTGAGCAACCGCCCATGCTACCCCCACGGCTATTTTGAGCAGACTACTGGAGCTAGGAAGTACCTCCCAGCGGCAGTGTAGATGTACCTTTAGTTCAGTTAAACAAAATCACACTATTGGCTGTATCTAGGGCCCTACCAAATTCACAGACATGAAAAACGCGTCACAGACCGTGAAATCTGGTCTCCCTCCATGAAATCTGGTCTTTTGTGTGCTTTTACCCTGCACTATACCGATCTCTTGAGGGAGACCAGGGTTTCTCCAAGGAGTTGCGGGGGGGTGGATCACAAGGTTATTTTACGAGGTCACAGTACTGCCACCCTTACTTCTGTGCTGACTTCAGAACTGGGCGGCCGGAAAGCGGTGGCTGTAGGCCAGGCACCCAGCTCTGAAGGCAGTGCCCTGCAGGCAGCAGTGCAGAAGATGGCCATACCATGCCATCCTTACTTCTGCGCTGCTGCTGGTGGGGGCTCTGCCTTCAGAGCAGAGTTCTCAGCCAGCAGCCACTGCTCTCCAGCTGCCCAGCTCTGAAGGCAGCGCCGTCGTCAGCAGCAGCACAGAAATAAGGGCAGCAGTACCACAATTCCCCCTACAAAAACCTTGTGACCCCCCCCCCCCCCCAAACTCCTTTTTGGGTCAGGACCCCTACAATTACAACACTGTCACATTTCAGATTTAAATAGCTGAAATCATTACATTTATTATTTTTAAAATCCTATGACCGTGAAATTGACCAAAATGGACTGTGAATTTGGTAGGGCCCTAGCTATATCTATACACAAATACTTCCATTAGGGGCTGATTCTTGGCCCAATACTCACATTAAGTAGCAACTACTCATATGAGTCCCACTGAGGTCAGTGTGCCTACCCAGTAAGTCTACTCAGTGCAATTGTTGATGAATTGCCCCCTTATGTTTAAAGTCATATAAAGGTCAAAACACAACTGAGCTCATAATTGGCTGCTCACACCATATTTATCAATGTCTCTTTTGGGTCATCGGCAGTGTTAGAACCTGTGGCCTCCAGTGCTAAAAGCATACACCTCTGCTACTTGATATAAGGGAGTAACTCCATTAGGGGGTAACTGTAATAGACTCTTTTCCTCTTATGTAGACTAGCTAGTAAAGGCGACGCAAAAATGCATATGCTTCTAGTGTGGGTTGTACGTTAGAGCTGGTTGAAAAAGGAATAATTTTTGCAAAAAAATCTTTACTTTTTTTGTTGAAAAAATATTGATTTTTTTCCCTTCCAGCTCTATTGTTCATATTTGCTTAGAGCAAGTTAGATATAGCATGAGTACCAGGTTCTCCAGGGGCTGAGTTGATAAAAGGATAAACATTGTTTGACTTCTCACTCTGTTGTGTCGAAACCTGGCAGTTCCAAGATTTAACAATGCTGAGCTAGGTTAAGATGGGTGAGAAGTGACCAATGGTCATTTTGACCCCTATGTTTCCATATAAAGATACTACTCACGCAACCACAAATGAAGGCCTAAAAACTGACTTTCTTTCAGGCTGAAGGAGTAGTGGGTAAAGGGTCCTCAGGGGCCTCCTAGTTAGGTCAATAATGGACATGGTAATGGGTTAGAAATATTTTGGATTCCCTGTGGCTGTGGCAATCCCAGTGTGATTCTGGCTCAACAGAAAGCATCAGATACCCTGGAGCTAGGTTAGCTTGCCTGCTGAATCTCAATGGGACCGGTGAAGGGGCAAAATCAATTCTGGTCTCTCACTGTTTTCTACCAATATCCCAATCTTTCCCTGGTTTTCAGATAGTGGTTTAAGAATATTGCAGTTACTGTAAGTATTAGAATGGCTACTTCATCCTGTTTGGCATTTTAACAGCTCTATACACCATGGACAAAATTTCCAAACCTGGGTGACTAAGGTTAGGCTACTCAGTCCATATTTAGGCATCTAGGACAGAATTTTCAGAAGCGACTAAGTGATTTAGGAGCACAAGGCCGACTGAAAGTTAGACTTGTGCTCTTAAGGCACATAGGCTCTTCTGAAAATTCACCCTAGATGCCTAAATATGGATTTAGGAGCCTAACTCAAGGCACCCAGGTTTGGAAATTGTGGCCAGTATACTACACAGTCTCTCGAGTTTTTCTAATTCTCCTTGTAACATGCATCTCTTGTAGTCCTTCTGCACCAGATTTTACATGGAAGATAATTAATTCTCTGCTTCCACAACGTTTTGGGTGGGATTTCTGAAAGTGCTCCGTGTTGCTATAACTCTCCTCCCACTTTACTTCCATTGGGAGTTTTACCGTTGACTTTAATCTGAACAGAATGCAGCCAAGGCAGAGAACTTTACCAAATCCCATGCTTTGTCTCACTTTATAAAAGCATTACTCCAATAATATTTAAACCTGGGGCTGGCAGCTCAGCTCAGGGCAGGCAGGAAAAGTTAGATTTACAAAAAAAAAAAATTACTTCTGTGTTGTTGTTATAGTTATCCAAAGCTATCTTAATAACCAACAGAACCTACACACAACTTTTGCATATAAAGGGGAACCAAATAGAACATCTGAATAATTAATAAACTGTTTAACTAATACATTCTTCTGCATTGGCACTAATTCAAATAATTTTTACAATCTTCTAAGAGGTCACGTATATATTTACAATCTTATATGTGTATAGGGATATACTATATATACACATACAGAAACAATGAATGTGAGTCACGTCCATGTTTACAACCTTATACATGGCTAGGGGTGTATATACAAATAGAAACAATGAATACCATTTGCTCTGTAACTTTCCAAAAATAAAATGAATCTCACTTTGTCTTCTGAAGACATACACTGGTAAAGCAAGCAAACACTCACCTATACACAGCTGTAGCACGATCCAGCGAAGCAACGGGGAATGGGCCATTCAGGCTGATTAGAAACTCCAGGAATGTACCAGAACTGACAGAGGACCAGCACGTACACTTTTCAGAAATGCTGAGTGAGCCTGGCTGTAGTATAATTTCTCTTTTTTTAGGCTTTACATACTGCAACCGCCTCTTCTCCAGTAGGAAGTAATCCTCCTCTTCAAGTCCTTCCACTAGCTCCTCTTTGCACAGGGTATGAAGAACAAAGTTCCCTGTCCTTGCATTCACAACTCCTCAACCCAGTCTATGCCTCTGACCTTATCTCTTTCTGAGTTTCCTGGTCCCCTACATTGTGCCAATGCTGCCTTCTGCTTGATGACCCCTGCATTTCCTCCTTCTATCTCCATACTTTCTTCCATGGCATTCTCCATGCCTGGAGGGCCTCTCAAAACCTGTTCAACAAGGCACTTCCTCACCTGATTCAAATCCCTCCTCAAAACTCTTGCCAGGTCACATATGAAAAGAAACATTTTTGCTCTTTTTTTGACTAGGTGACAGAGCTCTGGTTTTTGGGCCTTCTTCTCAGAGATTCACTTACCTCAGAACTTGTCTCACAAGAGGATGTATGGCGTGGCCTTCCAGTTTAATACTACAGGCTTGGATTTTCAAAGCCTCCAAAGTTCCATAGCCCCCCAACTCCCATTAACTTTCAATGGGATGGGGGTTCCTAAATCCCTTAAGCTCGTTTGCAAATCTGAACCACAGACTATTAAAAGCATAGCAGGCATATTTCTGTCAACACTAGTGTGGTGGAAATTATTGCTCTGCCACGGCTTGGGTGAAACCTCGTTGTGACTAGTGGGCATAGTAGCCGCTCCTCATTCAGGATAAATGTAAAAAAAGCAATTACGCTCCTTTCTGGAATACAGAGTTGCCACAATAGGACCCACCACCCAAAATACTGGCTGCAGGAAAGACCTGTCAGGAATCTTAGCTATGTGGGTGGAGGGCTGAATGCAAATGCAGGGGACGGGGTGTCGTTTGAGGGTGTTGTGTGAGACAGCGCAGCAGATAGGTGACAGAAGCAGACAGAGAAGGCAGCAAGGAAGCCCCAGACACAGCCAGAGAAGCACTTGTAGGATGACCCTGAGAAACCAGCTGAGGCCATGTTTACACTATGAGGGAGGCATGTGATGTCTTGCTTGGGGACACACAGTCATGCTAGCCCTCACTGACAGTGTAGCTATGGTAGCACATGTAGCAACTGCAAGTACAAACCTGCCTCAAACAAGTGGGTCTGTACCCAGCACAGCCCCACCATGTCTCTGCTGCCACAACCCATTCTACCATGGCTACCCAATGAGAGTCAGCGTGTGTACACAACCAGGGGAATCACACACCTAGCTCGTAATGTAGATGTAGCCAAAGAGAGAGCTTCTGGGTAGAGTGCTGGCTGAAGAGAGACTTGGAACTGTGAGCAAACTGCCTCCTGCTGTTTGATTCATGCTGTAGCAGAAAGAGAGAACATGAGACATCAGGCCTTGTATAAGAGGCCTGGTATGAGGCCTAAGGCAGTGGTCAAGCCCTGCTAATATAAAGCAAAGTAGTGGTCAAGCCCTGCTAATATAAAGCAAAGTTAGCAAAAGTCAGGCTGTAGGCAGAAGTCAGAGCGCAAACTCACAGAAACTGGCAAGAACAGGGCTGATATTGCAAAATAACACACATTCCTGAGAAGTGCTAAGCGCAGGACACTCATGCAAGCACATTCCGGAAGGGTGGTACCAGAACACCCTGCTACTAAGTATGTTACAAACACACTCTCCGAAGCTGATACAAGGGCACACTGACACCCCCCCACCCTTAAAGATAAGGTCAGATGACAGCGTGATGGATAGAGATGTTTTGATTAGGGTGACTAGACAGCAAATGTGAAAAATCAGGACGGGGGTGGGGGGTAATAGGAGCCTATATAAGAAAAAGACCCATAAATCGGGACTGTCCCTATAAAATCGGGACATCTGGTCACCCTAGTTTTGATCAAACCAACACGTACAAGGTAAAGGGTGGTAACTAACCACATCAGAGGGGCAATACGTAACTTGTTTGTATCGGTGTATAAAATGGAGCCTCAGAGGGGGTGTCTTTGGCCAGCCGAGGTGGGAATGAAAAGTCCTGCCATTCACTGAGCTGTGTCCATTGCAATGGACGTATACGTGCTAGTGTAACTGTAGACATTGATCCGGAGATCTAGGACTGTGCTTCGTCAACAATAAAGCTGGCAGGTGGCTTTGCTACTAAACCATGTCTTGTGGTCTTGTTGGGCAATTTGATCAAGCCTGCTGTACGGGCTACCTGGCCAGACCCAGTGCAGCACCCAGAGACGACACCCCCGGAGCCAACGACTAACTGCACATGCTGTGTTCAGGGAAACAGGACCTTTATGTACATTCTTTGCAAACAAACCAGATTGCATCAAAGAATACCTGACTCCATCATCAATTTCTCCCCCTAAGAGAAAGAACCCACAAGACCCTGAATACTGGTTAACGGCTTGGGTCAAAGGGGGGTAACATTATTTTACTAATTTGTAGTCAAATCCCTAGGGAAATAACTGGCTTCATCATTCTCTCATCTCGCTTTCCTTGTACAGTGGGATACTTTGTAAATTGTTCTCTTTTGGTCCTAAGGTAAGAGCTCTTTGTCCAGCTGAAATGAGAATTGTGTCTAGCCAAGTATGTGGTTTGAGATCAAAAAAGGCCTCTGAAAAAAAAGCATTTAATCAGTCTGTCCGTTCCTGATCTGCTCATTCACATTTCATTTCAAGTGAGTTGCTTTGTAGCTGGTCATTACAGACAGACCCAGGGTGGGGGAAGGGAGAAGACACCGAAGCAGAGCGAACAATATGAGCACAGCACACGTCACGTTAGTCCCGGGGTTGTTTTGGCAGGTGGCTTGAGTTGGGGGGGCAGCTAGATGTAAAGAAAAGGGGGATGAAAGGGACAGGGCAGAGGAGAAAAGGAAAAGAAGGGCAGGAGTGTAGTGAAACATAGGTGACGGGACTGTGAAGGAGGAGAGGAGGGTTGGAGCAAACAGCCAGTCAGCAGAAGTCCAGTCAAAACTGCTGGATCCTTCTCCAAGTATTCAAAGGATCCTGCTTTAGCTACCAGCTGGAGTCTCAGATCTTTAATGCACTGCAGGACAGAGTCAATAGGAGTTTGCAGACTGCACTCAGTTACTGTCTGCCTTATAGCGAACGGCATACAGTCAGTCACTCATCAATAACTGTATATACTGGGATCGGGCAAAACAAATACAGGACGCAGTTCAGCACAGTGTTTTGTTCCAGCCCTGAGAAACTGTGGGAATGAGGGAGAACAGCTGTGCAGACTGGAAACTGACACTCTGATCAGAGCACTCTGAAGAGCTAACCCTACACTGCTGCATAGTGGGGGCTTCTCACAGCTGGACCAGGAAATGCCAGCTTCCCTGAGGATCAGTTCCCAGTGCCTCTTGCTCACTGCCACCGTGCTAACTAACGTGTCCGTTTTTTAGAGCACGCATTAAATGAAGAGGAAGACAGCTTCCTACTGAGATTTGGACATCTGTGTTGTTGATCACTCAGGGTACATCTACACCACAAAAAACCTGCTTGGCCGAGAGCCTCGGAGCCTACGCTCGGAGACCCATCCCCCTCACCCAAACATATACTGCTATCTTTAGTCCTGCTGTTTCAGCCCCCCAATCCTGAGTCAGCTGACTGGGGCTCCAAGACTGAGGTTTGGGGTGTTTTTGCTGTGGTGGAGACATATCCTAAGGGCCAGATCCAGAGGCCACTGAAATCAGTTGAAAGACTCGCAATGACTACAGGGGGGTTGGAATCAGGGCCTTCCTTTATGTATATTTATAATGTTTTATTATCCAAATACAAATATATCCAAATACCAGATTCATCATAATACCCAGAGTAAGCAAAGAGGGGTAGGATAAAAGGAGGAGAGGGGAATGCCAGTCTTTTGTTAGCTGTGAGTTCCAGCTGTATCACAGAGCCACACATCAATGTTTGATGGGGAGCGATTTAAGTTTTTGCAGCATTAATTGTTTACTGACCAATGTTGGAATCACCCTGTCTTGTTACCAGGTAACTTCCAGGTATCGGGGGGTTCAGAGACTTCCTGCAGTTGGCATGCAAAGGCAGAAGGAACTGTGAACTCTTTGAACATTTTTATAAGCATACTATACAATCTCAGACTGTTTCCTCACATTAACAGAGATCCATTTTAGAGATAAAGGTGTGGAGTAGACAAACAGGAAGGATGCTGTAACCATAACTTTTATCTTCATATAACCTAGACATAATTTTGTACCAAGATCCTCAAAGGTGCTTCTCAGAGAAAGTTTTGTAATTTTGATTTAAAACAAACACACACAAAGATTTTCAGGTAGTCAGGATGATTTCTGGTAAGAGATGAGCAGACTCGATTGTTAAACTGTTGGAAGAGTGACGGGTTAGGACTCGGTCTGGTGCAACACACAGCTGATCCAAAGAACAGTGTGTGCTGCAATGGACATTCAGCATGGGGTTTTAAAAATCCTTCATTGGCCTAACTGCTCCTATTGAAGTCAACAGCAAGTGCTGTTGTAAGTCCTGCTGTCAGACTACGGATAGGATCTCACTTTTTTGACTTTCGAAGACAGATTCTGACTTCTCTCGCACCAGTGTAATGCAGGAGTAATGCAGGTGTGAGACCAGAAGCTCATTCTAATGTATCAGTAAAATACAGACTGGTTTTCTGACAATCCCAGTGATATAGCAAAATAATTAGGCTATTACAATTCTAATGACCAGGAAGGTGAAGTTTCTCTAAATCTCAATCTCATCCTGTGTTTCGTTTCTCATTGACAGATACCGCTGCTTTCTTAACCCAGAGTTTAGGGAGAGGGACTCCAGACCCAATTTCCTTTTTATTCTAAACACTTTCTCTGAGCCAGCGAATCTCACATACAGGATGTGATTAAAATCAACACTGTCACCATAATATTTATAGCTCAGCATTATTGTCTCTCTACAGCTTGGTGGACAATAAGAGTGAATGAAGGTCATGCCTAGTGTAACTCCACTGAAAGCAATGACTGACGATGGAAAGTTTGCTTACTTTAATTTTCCTAATCATTCCTTTGAAAGTACCCCCCACATTGGCTTTCCTGCATCACCAGCTGGATTAATTCTAATAAGTTTATCTTGACTGATATCAGGAGATATTTGGCTCTGTCTTGTACATACTAGGTCTTTACATTCTCAGGAAATCTGCTCTAGTTTAGGGTTACCATATTTAAAAAATAAAAAAAGAGGACACTCCACGGGCCCTAGCCCCGCCCATTTCCCACCCCCAGCCCCGCCCCAACTCTGCCCTTTCCCCGCCCCTTCCCCAAAGTCCCCGCCCTAACTCCCCCTCCTCTCTCCCAGCCATGCGAAAAGGGCTGCCCGAGCGCTACCGGCTTTACGGTTTGCCGGGCAGCCTCCAGACCCTGTGCCCCCGGCCAGCGCTTCCCCAGGGTGAAGGATAAGCCCCCTAACATAGCTGGTGAAAAAGTGGGTTTTAAAAAACAACTGAGCAAAACTGTTCTTCCCACCAGAACGGCCTGAACTTGTATCAGTTAGGTTGTGTTCTATTGCATGACTGTACAAAATGAAATATGCTGGCTCATCCCAATCCAGTTCATTATGGGACATCCTCATTCTTTGTTTTGCAGTGTCCCTCAACCAAAAAGCATGGGGGCCACATGTCCAAAACCAGGTCCATTAACTGGGGTGCCCGTTACACCCATGTCTGCGGGAAGCAGAATTTATCTCAGCCTGCAGTCCCCTTACATGGCTTAAATCCAATTCAAATTTCAGTACGGTTAGTGGAGTTATTTTGGATTTATACTGATGTAAGTGGAGAGCAGAATTTAACCCAACATTTGTTGCGTTACCAAGATCTCTGACATACCCTTCCAACATGACTTGGTTTCCCCTTGGTAACAGCAGTGAGAGGAATTTATTATTCATTCTTCAGGGTAGCTAGTGTTTTTTCTAGTTTCCTAGAGTTCTGGAAATGGGAGAGCCTGTCACTAATGTGGTTAATGGTATGAATCATATCAGTTTTTTTAAAAAGCACAGAGGAAGAACCGGATGTATTGTTTCCAAAGTAAAATGTGCTTAGTCATAATTAACCGAGACAACAAAATGGACGTATTCTATGTATTAAGAGCCTGACCTGCCAAGGTGCTGAGTGCCTTCTGGGAAGTGCTGAGTACTCTCCATTCGAATTGACTTCTTAGAAGTTGAGGAGTTTCAGCATCTTCCTGGAAGCCCTTAGGACCCAGCAGGATTGAACCCTCTCTGGTAACCAAGAATGAATAGATTTTGCCTTCGCAAAAACGCAGTTAAACTTTTGTTGCTTGAAACATTCACGTAAACAAATCCCTCTTTACATCTACATCATCACAACTGCCACAGCCTGCTCATCCCTGCAGATGTCTTCAACACTGGGACACATGACCAGCCTTATTTAGGAGACATCAAATTTAGTCCATATTTACTCTCCAGAAAAATTCAGTAACTATTATGCACGAATTGCTTGTCAAAGCCCCATCCACTATCTGTTAATCTCTTATTCACCTTAGTTACCTGTAAATAGGACCATTACGGTCCATTCCAAGATGAAATAAGGAACCATGGTGATAACTGAAGAGAAGGCAGAAAACGGTCTTCTTTAAACTTCTCAAGGGCTTGAGGGGGGGAAAAATGTACTTTTCCAACACAATCTTTTATTTTCACTTCCCTAATGTCACAAACGATGTCACACTTAACACACTGAATATTGCTCATAGGCCTAATCAGGGTTGCCTTTTCCTGTGGTTAGCCTTTTGCTCTCTTTCTCCGTGTCCACACGAGCAATTAGCTGTTGCTGACAGTGGGTGCACATGGTGTAACTGCAAGAGCAAACCGCTCAGAAGCATTTCAGAAGCCACGGTTACAACCTGCTTGACCATGGTTTCTGAATTACCATGGAGCTCAAATTGTCCTTATTGCCACTTGCAGTTAAACTCTGTTCAGCTGCACCTGTTTCTTACACACAAACTGTGGTGACATATAGAATATTTTTGATGTTTCTCCCTGTCCCCCATTGTCCCTGTTTGTTTAGCCACATTGCATAGATATAGCAAAAGAGTTCATATGAATATGTACTGCAGAGAGACAGATGAAAAGGAGATACAGAGGAGGGAGCTCCTAGGAGGAACATTGGTATTAATGAATTCCCAAGTGTTTATAATTCATACTACCCTAACACTTAGGCATTGTGGCGTTGCTCTCTTTCACTATCAGAAGTGGCAATTTGCATCTGATAACAAATGTAATATACTCATATCGCTCCCATTCGGTGAATGGATTCTGAGAATGGCACTAAACGGTGGGAGCCTTGTGTCTGCAATAGACTGGCAAAGTCTTAGCCTCGAATTTGTAGACTGGGGGTAGGCAACCTATGGCACGCGTGCCGAAGGTGGCACGCGAGCTGATTTTCAGTGGCACTCACACTGCCCGGGTCCTGGCCACCGGTCCGGGGGGCTCTGCATTTTAATTTAATTTTAAATGAAGCTTCTTAAACATTTTAAAAACCTTATTTACTTTACATACAACAATAGTTTAGTTCTATATTATAGACTTATAGAAAGAGACCTTCTAAAAACGCTAAAATGTATGACTGGCACGCGAAACCTTAAATTAGAGTGAATAAATGGAGACTCGGCACTGCACTTCTGAAAGGTTGCCTACCCCTGTTGTAGACACTTCTTGCTTAACTGGAGTGATGCAAGTAACAGTTTGTCAGTCCATGTGCCCTCCACCAGGAGCACCCATCTTCAGTATTCTCAGTTGTATCAAACAAGGTCAGTAGAACATATAGTTTAGAGTGCTGTATAAACTGTGCTCGTTTTGTAGTAACTGGCTAAAGCCACAGTGTTGATATGGGCAAGCATCCAATCATTCCTTAGTCCATCGTATAAATGTTCTCTTCTGCATGGACCCCAGCTTCCAACCTGCTCTGGAAGCCTCCTTGTTCTGCGTTGGAAAATGAGACCGAGCTGCAGAGAGAGGAACAGACCCTGACCAGTAAAACATAAATAACAAAACAGAAACACAAGAAACCCGATCTCCAAAGCAGCCGGTGTATTGGAAAATATGAACCATAGTAGCATTTACTATTAGACACTGGTAATAATTAATCATTATGTATTTATAAGGCACCGCAGGCCTGAAAATCTCCTGCTGCTTAATATAATATCAAGATATCAAGATATCCAACCCACGAGCCAGATCAACCGACTCATTTTCGTTTACTAAGCAATGAGGAATAGCAAGGATAATGAATTTCTCGTTTTGCATCGTTGTGTCTGATTATCTGTCCTGATATGATAAAGCCAATCAAAGGAAAAGCGTGGAGCTCTGGAAATGTCAGCATGTGTCCAGGAGTGTCTGATTGGCACATTTCTTTCTGTCCTACCAAAGGTGCAGACATTTGGGGACCTAGTTTTTGATTATGGCTACGGCAGAAATAGCATAGTGAATAGCATTTACCTTGCCAAAGTCTTCAGCTTCTGTCTGTTGGGGAAATACTCTGAGGATCGTCCAAAATAGGAAAGCGGGAGATGGAGGGAGGGAGGAGAGGAGGAGAAGAAATTAGTTTGAAAATCATTTTTTTAAAAAAGCAGCAGGTTTAATGAGAAAAAGTCAAGTGCAAAAACTGAAATAAGGGAGCTTTAAAGTGGGTCCTTTAAATATGTGAAACACCCATTATTTACATGAGGCCAAACTCATGTGTATACACCCACGTGTATACCCTGACCGAGAGCCTCCATGGGAGAAAGTCTGCAAAAGGGAACATCATGGCTGTAGTCGCACAAAGCAGCTGCAGCTTCCCTTGGGATCAGGTAAGGCCAGGAGAGCACAGTGTACCAACTGGGCAGCACGGACTGGGGTGTTGGCAGGGCCAGTGCAGCATGGAGATGGGTCGATATTAGGGCAGGGGGAGCCAAACGTACTGACCCTCTGATACGATCATCTTCACAAGTTCGAGAGCCAGGCACGACTGCTGGGGCTCGGGGCTTCAGCCTGTGGGACACGCCTGCCAGCGCTCCTGCCCTGCAGCGGGGTGGTGGGCTGGGAAATCCTGCCCCAGGGAAGGCACCTGCCGTGGCTTGGGGCTGAAGCCTCAACAGGCACCTCCAGTGGGGCAGAAGTCCTGAGAGCCCCATCCTTGTTGGACAGAAGCCCCCAGCCCCTCCACCCGACCACAGGGCTTCTGCCCTGTGGTCGGGTGGAGGGGCTGGGGGCACGCAGAATGGGGGGCTCTGAGAGCCACATTTTAACTGTAAAAGAGCTGCATGCAGCTCATAGACTCATAGACTTCAAGGTCAGAAAGGAGCTGCAGTTTGGCCACCCCGATGTAGGGCATCCTCTGAGTAGCCATCATCGTCTGAGGTCCTAGGGAAGCAGAGAAATAAAACTATCCATGTCCTTGGATTATCATCTCTCTAAAATCACTTACTTTTGGATAGAATTAGGGCCAAAATCAGGATGACTAGAAGTACCACAAAAATGCTGATTCCAACATGCATCCCTGTCCCCGTGGATTCTGGCTCTATTAGCTGACGGATTGATGTCAACACAGTCTGCTGAAACACAAAACACGAGGGCATGAGGGGCAGGAATAGAAATCATATGCAGGACTTGAAAAAATCATTTGGCTGCAAGATAAATGGTAAACACACTCTTGAGATAATGCACTCAACTTGAGACCGTGTGTGATTTCCGCAGACACGCTGCCAAGATTCCATACAGCTGGACACTGATTACGGTTGGGATTTTCAAAGGTGCCTAAAGGGAGCGAGGTGTCCAAATCCCATTCATTTACATAAAATGGGTGTACATTATATTTTATTTATAGTTTAAAGCAGCAGCTCTTCATTGCAAGAGCCTGCGTTTAGGGCCAAACACTGCAGTCCTTATTCAAGCCTTGATCCTGAGAAGTGACACATGCCTTCAGTTCCTATTGACTTCAGTCTTTAATTAGACAAAACTCCCTTTCAGCTCAGTAAGGCGTGAGTAAGGGCTCCAGGATTAACCCTTTCTACATGTCACTGGAGTTTGTTCGCATTTTAGTAACAAACGCATCAGCTCTATTTCCCGGCCACCAAACGGACAGACTCAATTTCTCTTTTCCAACCAAAAGAGAGAATGGAAAGTGATCTGCAGAGACAATACAGTCACCGTTCCGGTCTGACCACTTACTATTGAAACATCCTCAGGGGCTTCCGAACTGAAAACCAATGGCCATTGTGGGGCGATGGTGGAAGATGTGTCACTGGCATTCGCAGCAGCTGAGAAACGATAAGATAAACCAACATATCACTTAGCACAGCTAATAATTCTTTCCTTCTTCATAGCTACACAACGCCCACTTCTCTATCTAAAGTAAACGGATCTCGCCTGAGAATCGATGGGCTTTCGATGGCACTGTAAAGGGCAAGTGGTGTTGCATACAAGACTTCACAACGCCGAGAACACATTTATGTAGCACTGAGGCTGGCCACAGCGTGACAAACTTGCAAAAGCCACAGCTAGAGCATCTTGTTGTGGTGCCTATTTCCTGGCTTAAGGCACCGTACAGTGTTTAAAACACAGGGTTACAAAATGCAATATCTTTACTACAATGGTTCAATGCATTTGTCATTTGATTACTGAATAACCCCACGAGCAATAAAACCAACCCACCAATCCCAAGACTGAAAATGTGCTATCTAAGGCTCTACAATTAGCGAAAATGGAGTCCCCTCCTGTTTAAATTAAGGGGACCCCAGAGTCAAGTGCCTCCACGGTTGCAATTGAAATCCATTCCCGCATGCTCTGATTCTAAATGGGATGGTCTGCTTCAGCTGCTGTCTCTGCTTGGGAAAGGGTGGCATTACCGGGCATCAAAGTAACACAACGGTCTGTCTCTCTGCAGCTAGAGACACATCACATGCTGAGAAAGGTTTCCACTTCCTCTTCTGAGAGGGCAACAGAACTGTCTGGAAACATGTTAAAGTTGCTGAACTCACAAAATCCAGATGAATGAAGCTGGCATTTCTGGTTTGAAGTTCAAGCTGAGCTCAGAAGGCTCAAAAGCAAAATATAAAGAATAAATATTAAAAAACAAAACAGTTTTAGTGGGCTGCTAATTGTTTAAAAGACCCCTGCAGATCTTCCCATCTTTGCTTGGGGCTTATTGTTAGATCACAGGGGATCAGATTTTATAATATACGAGTCCAAGGGAAAATATTTTCAACCCCAATGAGAACAGATCTTAAATATTAAAACAAAGTTTTGCAACTTGTGAGCAAGGTGATATGTGTGTGTGTGTGTGTGTGTATGTATGTGTGTGTGTGTGTGTGTGTGTGTTTGCAGGATGGGACATTATTTCATAATTTCCAGTTAGTATTTACAGGCCCAGTTCTGATCTCAGCATATCAGTAGCATACAAGTTCAGCTATTATTTGTTATTTAGTTCCCTTCTGGGATCCCCTTACAAAGGGACTCACACACAGAGAGGTTGAATCCTTGGCTAACCATTACCTGAGGTGTGTTCAGGTGTGTAAGCGTGAGGGCCTGCAGTGGAGGTCCTAGCTGATGTTAAAAAGAAAACAAAAAACACACATATTACAACAGTCAGCAAGATGCGTCCAACAAACTGAAAGAAATAAAATGTTTTAACAACGTATCACCAGCAATAAAACCATATCCCATTATCCATCTGGTCTATTACAAGAAGAAAATTACTTTGTAACTTTTATTTGCAGGACAATACAGTGCAGCAAAAGGAGAGAGAATGAAAACCACAGTTACACTATCGATGTATCTGTCTGGGGGTTTATCCTGCCATCTATCACCATAGCCTGTCAGCTCCTTCCATGTAAAATCAACAACGAACATCCTAGTGGACTTCCTGGAGCGTCTGGACTTCTGCCTTTTGCAGGTAAAATAAATCAGCTTGGGGTAAGATTTGAGGTTTTGATTTTACTTGTTGCCACAACTGGAGTTGTACATTTTAAAATTTGTTATTTGCCAGATAAATTACTTAAGGCCAGTTGTACAAACTTGACTTATGTCGATGATCGCTGGCTCCAACAGAAGTACTTTCATGAGTGCTCCCCAAGGGCTGAAATTCACCTATATGTGGAGAGCCAGCACCAGGCCCTGGCATCATTTAACTCCTCCTCAGCCAAGAGAGACGGCTAGATTCATACCTGGTGCAAGAGCACAACTCTGAGTTCAACGGAGCTGCACCTGCTGATGCCTGGTCTGAATTTGGCCCCACAAGTTTGAAAGGAAACATGGCTGGGTAGGGGAAGATATAGAAGTTCTGTGGTATGGCGAAGAGATTAGTCTAGGTTTCTAGGGGCAGGAACAGAAGTCAGGCAGGGTCTGCACCAGGCAGGTTTCCCAGTACCAGGGTGAGGCATTATAACATTGGAATCCCAGGAATCAGAGAGAGGGCCAGGCTTTCCGAGGAGAACATGTCACCAAGGGCTCGGGAGCCCTGCAGAACTGTGTGATGTCTGTCACCACAGGCACAATAGTATCCTTTTTATTTTCATGAGTTAGGGTGTGACCCAGAGCCCATTAAGGTTGATGGGAACCTTTCTTTCATTTTCATGTGCACCGGATCTGCCCGAGAAGGAGGAACATGAACACATCTACCCACAAGAGTGGATTATTGTGCCTAACTAATGAGAGAAGCACTCTCCTGGATGCTACATGCCATATTGCTAAGACTGTTAGTAAGAGCGTTATGCCATGGCACAAGGGAACAAAACCATCATTCCAGTACAATTTTCACTTCCTCTTCTGAGTAAAGTTACTCATGTGTATGTGTTTGCAATGTTTATGCTAGGCATGAATTTGACCCAGAAGCTTTGAAAGGAAAATGTGCTTTAGGGCGCAACATGCGGAGATTCTGTGACACAGATCAGAGACTAGTCTAGGTTTCTATGTGCAGGCAAGAAAGTCAGGTAGGGGTTGGATGAGGCAAGTTTCCAGATAACAGGGAGAAGATTTTGTAAAAACCGTGTTTGGTAAAGCTTAGCTACTGCATTTGTCCAATACGTGATTTTGTTCCCTTTCTGGGGGCCCGTTACAAAGAGAGACACACAAACCAGAGATATTGAATACTTGGATAAACATTACCTGAGGTAATGTTCAAATGTTGACGTGTGAGGGAGACCCTAGCTGGTGTTAAAAACAAAACAAAAACCACATATCCTACAACAGTCTGCAAGATACGCCCCACAAACTGAAGGAAATAAAATGTTTTATTAATAATAGAAAGGTATAAAATAATAAAATAATAGAAATATATAAAAAGCAACAAAAGAAATGTCTTGTTAACAACCTGGAATATTTTAAAGTTAAAACCTTCCCTTTACTATTCTCCAGCACTCTCACCAGAATGCCTTTACCCAAAGTCTCTGCTTTAGTCTCAAGCACATACAAACACAACAGATTATAGATCACCCCCAAACAATAGTTACCCACGTTCTGGAAGGGTCTCGAGTGGTCAAACAACAACGTTCAATTGGCCAGCTATCCGCCTGTCCATGGGGATTCCAAGAGATGTCCAGAAGGTCAAATCCAAATTCCTCAGACCTGTCTACCCCTTTTATGTTAGTAACTGCTACAATTGCCTCAACAACATGTCAATCATAGAAAAACCATTAAGGAAGCACTTTTTAATCCATTAGGTAGACAGATGTGTTTTTGCAGAGTCTGCAGTCTCATGGGCCCCAACACACGCACACCAAAAGTCAGATATAGACAGACTTCCAGTTTTTCCACAGACACTTACCCCAGCATATCAGAGAGGAGACAGAGTCAGATTTACTCCATGGGATTGCTGCTTACCCCCGCCCGGCTTGCCTTAGTTAAGTTCTTGCAAAGGCCGACTACATAGCTACTCTTGGCAATAAGCAAAATAATTGATATTCCAGAACTGGCAGTTGGCAGTGGTTTGGGCACCTGGCTGGTTGCTAAAAATGCCCCTCATCAGTGGGAGAATTACTGTGCATGAGCCAGGAAAGAAACGTGCTCCATGGCCCACTCTCTTGCATGCTACACGTGGAACAGCTAAGAATGCTGATGAGTCATGTGCCATGGCTCAAAAGCCCGAAGTCTCCATTCCCGGGCACTGGATCTGCTGGGGTTACCCCGATGCCAGAGGTAACGGTACAGCTTCAATGCCATAATGGGTAACACCACAGGACATTATTACATTGTTTCTCTCACAAGCTGTGAAAGTCAGCCAGATGGCAGGAGTTTTACCATTCAAGGACACTATACAAAAGCTCTGCTCACCTGTCTCAATCACAACTTCCAGATTGTGCCGCTCATCATTGAACCAACCAGGGATCTCCACACGGCAGCAGTACACCCCTCCGTCTGCTTCTGCCGCATTCACTATGGTGAGGGACACATCCCCCTGAGCGAGATTCCCTTCTAACCGGTACCTGCTGGACTGAGGCTCTGTTACCCTCCGTCCATCTGTCCAGAGAATTGTCTGAGAACATTGGGAAGAAGGACAGCTGCCCCGGCCCCAGCACATTGTGGTGATGTCCTTTTGGTGATTAACTCGGTATTTACAGGGCAAAGTGACGTTCTGACCCACCACTCCTCTCACTGGAGAGCCTGACACCGTGAGACCTGCAGACAAAGATACAACAGTAATTGAAACAGGGCTAGGATACAATGCACAGGCTAATGGGACCTTCCTGGCATCTCCGTCACAACACAACACCGACTCTGTAAGCTCGCCACGTACCTCCACTGCAGGTGTGTGTTTCCCCCTCTCCCCCCAACAGGAGAGGATGACAGCAGGACACACAGTGCGGCCATGGTGCGTTTGCCCACAGGGTGGTTCTGTCCAAGCCCAGGAAGCACTGTTGTGCCCAGCTGCTGTCTCACCCTCCTGACCATGGCTAGGAAGATGCAGGAAGAACAGTTCTTGGATCCCCCCCACCTACATATGGGCAATTCTCTCAGCAGCTGTGTGTGCGGCTCCCTGACCTAACGGGAGTTCAGTTGTCAGGACCCAGGACAGTTTGGGAACCGTGCAAAGGCACACAAATCCATCTTCATGTGGGTGTCACTTGTTTGTGAGGGAAGCTATCCTGGCCAATCCTCCTGACAGTGGCTCACGACCCCTATTGTGTCCCTGGATGGTTCCCACAGGCAACTGTTACAGATCCCCTGACAGCAGTGACTATAACCACCTCAGCTATAATATGGCTTTGCGCATATTCAGTTCTCCAGACCCCCTCTTGACTCCTCACTCGCAGGGGTTCAGGAGAGTATGAGCCTCACCAGGACCTGTGCAAGACTTGTTCCTGCAGTACCTGGACCTGATAACTCAGACCCAGTAGTTCTTAATGGGAGGATCTGGTTGGGTTTTACTCAGTCCATGATCCTCTCCTTCCTTTCCCTGTCCTTTCTGAGCCAGAGCCCAGACACAGTGTGAGGTGGAAGCATGTTGCTGCTGCAGGCTCACAAGCCAGATTACTGCCTGTCTCTGGCTGCAGGGGTAACGAGTTTGGTTTAACAAACTAGCACAGGGCAGCTGGCATGGGCTGGTCTCCTGGTGGAGGCAATACTAGGAGAAACTAGCGAGACAGACTTCAACGGCTGAATTCACTTGCATGAAGACGCTGTGGTTTCAAAATTCCCTAGTGGGCACATATTCTGGGCTAAACTCTCAAGATAGCCCTTAAGGCATGTGAAATTCACCCCTATGCAGAGATCCAGCACAAAGTATATGTACCCCTTACATCCTGCTCACTTTGAATCGCATCTCTCATGGAAGAGCAGACTTGTGCTGGTCCTTTGCACAGGGCCAATCTTCACCCTGGATCTGCAGCTCCACCTTCCTTGAAAAATGCTGGGCCGGTGAACTTGCACGTGCACCTGATATTGTGTTTGCAAGTAGCCAGTTAAGTGGCAGAAACCCTTGGAAAATATCCTTGTAGTGAGCTAGCTTTCGCTCTTTTTCCTCATGCACGTGCTCAATAGAACAAGGAATAAAAGACAGAGCTAACTTTAAAACCCCCCATGCACCTTATAACCTGTCTTCCTCTTTGGACACATGGCATCAGGCTGCATTTCCTTTTAGAATTACCATAAATCTAACATCCTCCACTCCCACCAGATTACAAACTTCCCCATTCATCTGAATAGGGATTTCAAAACATTTCTGCCCTGCTTTTCAACTTCTATATTTAATTCACATACTCTGTGTATGTGAAGTTTTGTCTAGTCACCTAATTCAGTCGTAAAAATCCCTTTGGTTTCCCTGTAAATCGAATGGCCTCAAAACCAACACACGAGAGCTGTAGGAAGCAGCAGTATTTCTGTGCCAGCTGTACTGTTTCTCTCTGTAACAGTTCCAGGATACTGTGTATTTACTCCTCCTCCAATGCATTAAATCTTCTGTGTTAAGGGTGTTAATCAAAGTCATTCCTGGTCGGTTGATCCAGGTATCAATCAGAGCCAGCCCTTAACTGAGCACACAGAAGGAGAACTCTGAATACTTATTCTAACTCCTCACATTTCAAAGGAAGCTCTGCTGTTGATAGAACAGGTATTATAAACGTCCTATCAAATGGAACAGTAAGGTATCAATAGCCTCAATTCCTCAATCAAGTAACTCCTAATGCTACCGGGGTAGAATGCTCTGCAGTGGGTGTTAATACTTTCCAATGCAAATGGGTCCAATATAAATGGGTTTGTATGTTAAAGGAGATCAATATTAGGTAGGGGTTAGTAAAGCTAATCCTGACCTTTTCCCAGTGAAAACACAGTCCAACACCTTTAACCTTGATTTAGATGGGCAAGGTTGATAACATTAGCTAATCAACCTCTTGTCTGAAAAAAGACAGACCTTTTCAGTAAGAACTCTGCAACTTTGCCACAGTAACCTGTGAGAAACTCAGCTCTGACAACAGCCTGTATTAGTACTTAATAAAGAAACATTTTTGAATCCCACCTCTTATTTAGCAAAAAGAAATATTTTGAAATAAACAACGGGAGGAGACAGAACCTGTAATCTCACTTTACAGCATATGCACCATATCCTGCCATTTTTCATTTTTTAATTTAAAGCAGATCTCCCTGGACTGACGGCATTATGTGGCCCATTATCTTCACAACTGTTTCCATCACAGTATAGAAAGACAAATACGTTTTATGCAACTGTAGTTCGCCAGTAGGTATTTCAGCCCCCGCTGCTCATGGTTCACATTTGGATGATTATTTTTGCAACCGTAATGCCCAGAAATTTCCTTTTTATAACACAAAATGAAAGCTGGAGGAGCTCCACAGAAAGCTATTGAGCAGCTCCGGCTTGTTATTTACATTGCAGAAATTGCAGAGTCTGTGCAAACTACAACACTGGGACACATGACCAGCCTTATTTAGGAGACATCGAGTTTAGTCCACATTTACTCTCTCTCCAGGAAAATTCAGTAACTATTATACACGAATTGCTTGTCAAAGCCCCATCCACTATCTGTTAATCTCTTATTCACCTTAGTTACCTGTAAATAGGACCATTAGGATCCACTGCAAGATGAAGTAAGGAGCCATGGGGATAACTGAAGAGAAGGCAGAGAACGGTCTTCTTTAAACTTCTCCAGCGCTTGGGGAAAAAAAAGTTCTTTTCCGACACAATCTTTTATTTTCACTTCCCTAATGTCACAAATGTCATCACACTTAACACACTGAATATTGCTCATAGGCCTAATCAGGGTTGCCTTTTCCTGTGGTTAGCCTTTTGCTCTCTTTCTCCGTGTCCACACGAGCAATTAGCTGTTGCTGACAGTGGGTGTACATGGTTTAACTGCAAGAGCAAACCGCTCAGAAACATTTCAGAAGCCCCGGTTACAACCTGCTTGACCACAGTTTCTGAAATAGCATTGAGCTCAGATTGTCCTTATTGCCACTTGCAGTTAAACTCTGTTCAGCTGCACCTGTTTCTTACACCCAAACTGTGGTGACATATAGAATATTTTTGATGTTTCTTCCTGCCTCCTATTATCCCCGTATGTTTAGCCACATTGCATAAATATAGCAAAAGAGTTCACATGAATGTGTAGTGCAGAGAGATGGATGAAAGAGAGACACAGAGGAGGGAGCTCCTAGGAGAAACATTGGTATTAATGGAATCCCAAGTGTTTATAATTCATACTACCCTAACACTTGTTCATTCTTTGGAATAATGTATTTCTGACTATTTCCATCTGGCTGGCTGTGTTGCAAAAATCCTCTTGACCATCCAGATTATTAATCACCCAGATAAGACTGTGGGACCCACCACCAAAAAATATTGGAAGACCCACACTGTCCCGCTGCTGTAGCCTACAGGGAATTGCAGCATGCTGTCATTAAAAACACTCAAGTGATGGGAAAGATGACTGGCCTATTGGACGACTTCTCAGGACCACTGCTTGCCTACTTCCCCCTTCAACAGGATACAGGGAGTGCACGATTCCCAGAAAACATCTTAAAAAATGTCTTAGAGGCCAAGTCTTTAACAGATTTCCTTTTCTCATTCTTTGGGTGGGATTTTGGAGGAAGATGCTTTGCTTTTTTCTAATCTCTCTCCTTACAGGGTCAGTAATGGCATATAGAGTTGCTGTTACCGGATGATCACTAGAGAAGCTTTACTGCATGATCTTAATTAAAAATACCTACATCTAGCACCTATTAGCCCTGCCAAACAATGTTTCAGTAATCGGTTACATAATTAAATTAAACCTCTACCATGGAGTTAAATAAAAAAACCCATATTTCTGAACCATCCCCCTCAACATTTCCGTAGTTGAGGTGTGAGAGTAGTGCAAAATTCTGCTATTTACAACTCACTTGAAACCACTATGCAGGGAGGGGCTGTGAATCCCATCACTGATATCAAGCAGTGTGATAAATGAACCAGTCTGATTGGGCACGCGCCATTTGGTTTTGAAGCTTAAATGTCAAATATCAGGCTCTAGTTATTCTTGTTAGCTGTGACCACAAACCGTTCCCAATCTCTGTAATGAGGGTTAGAAACAGGGGTGAAAGTAACTTAAAGGACTTACTGGTACGCAGGGCAGCTGGGGTCCTGGGAAAGGTGTGGGGGGCACGGCTCTGAGCCCCCAGAAGGGGCGTGGCCTTGGGCAGAAGGAGCAGGCCTGGGGCCAGATTCCCCCAGCCAGCCCTTCAGCGCTGCCCGGCCCGCGCTGCCCGGGACTCCGGCGGCGATTTAAAGGGCCTGGGACTCTGGCTGCTGCCGGGAGCCCCGGGACCTTTTAAATCGCCGGACCCCAAGGTAGCTGCCCCTTCTGCCCCTCCATCAGCGACCCTGCCAGTACAGCCGGCTGTGAACCGGCAGCCACTTTCTTACCGGTACGCTGTACTGGCTTACTTTCACCTCTGGTTAAAAACCAAATAAAGGGCTTATCCAGACATTCATTTTATACCAAAAGCACAAGTTAATAGATTCCCCAGTTAAGAGACCTTTATTGAATTCTGTTTGCTACCAGAAATTGGCAACACACCAGTTAAAACCTTTGTTTTACTTCAGCAGCTATTCACCACATAAAGATCACTATGGCGATTGACCACTCTACCGGCAGTGGCAGCAGAGGTGGGCACCGGCCTAGAAAGACTTAATTCTACAGCAGTCTGTCAACCCGGAAGTTTTCTGCGCCCACTAGAATTCACTTTCATATTTTAAATTATATACAATGTCATTGAAATGATCCAAGTCCTTCATTCAGCCCAAGATACAGTGGGTGACATTTTTAAAAATTAAACATTGTGAGATTTTTCACAAGAATTAAGTATTTAATCAGAGACAGGTCTCAAGGAGTCTTGAAGTCTGACATGTCTTTTCATCTGCTTGCAAATGTAAATTGTTGGATTTTGGAACCTTCCTGCTTCTTTTGGGTGCCTGGTAACGGAGGATAAATCGTTATGGGGCGGGTGGAGCACAGAGCAGAACCACTGATGCTGGATGCTTCTCTAGTCTGAGCTGGGTAATAGCACCCAGAGTTGTTTCATTGAGAAAAGCCATAGGGATATTGCACTGACATTAACTCCGGAAAAAAATCTATGTGAGAAAACTCATAGGGACACATACAGGTGCACAGGCAGAGTCTAGCAGGTGAGAGAGAGAAAGGGACCCTGGGACATTCTGGGAAATAGCTGCAGAAAGGGTCTGTATGTTTTGCTCAACAATTGTCACTGTCTGACAGGATCTGATCCAACTCCCATTTACTTTGACAGGAATTAGATCAGACCCTTAGTCAAGAGAGCATAAAAATCTTTTTGCACAAGTGTATTTGTTTTTTGTTGGCGTTGGGACTAATTAGTTAAAGTTCACATGATGAAAAAGTGCTATGTAAATACTAGGCGTTATTGCATTAAATCCTGCTGTCCTTGCACACAGTTTGATTCTGTATATAGGGAAAGAGCCATGTTGCCATCTGGAGGGATGCCAGAAACCCAGAGTCACTATGGAGATTCAGAACTTCTGTGCAGATTGTCTTGACTTCTACCGGGATCCCCATGGTTCTCTGTGGGGACACATGAGCATTGTGGCTTCCTCTTCTCAGCTGCTCTGTCACTGTGGCACTTGCTCTCAGTCAAAGAAAAGAAGGAACAGTTTGCATCTGATAATGCTCTTGTGCTCCATGATTGAATGAACGAATTCTGAGAAAGAGGGTTTGGTTTCTTACACTCAGAGACTGGAGCCTGGGCTAGACTAGTGAAACTTTAGCCTAGAACCCATAGAAGCTTGTAGCTTGACTGGAGGTGATATCTGTAACTATTTGACAGTCACTTTCCCCAACACAGGGAGCATCCCTCTTAATTTCGCTGCTTGATAGAACTAAGAATATGTATAAACAATGATTAACAGTGGTCAGTGGAACATACAGTTCAGGGAGCAGCATAAAATGTGCTCTCTTTGTCTTTAGTGGCTAATAATACAGTTTTTCAGCTAGGACAGCTCTCTGCCCTCACACCCTCTCTATGCACCGGTTTCAGCCTGCTGTGTTGGCCTCAACCTTTGGATCTGATTCCTGCATGCTTCAATGCCCACTGGGTCTGAGCAGAGTCAAGGCACAGTCTCTGGGTTTGGCCCGTCAGGCACCCCCATCTGGGGATGTTGGATGCAGCTGTCGTAGGCCCCATGACCTCTGCTGAAGCCCCCAAGTGTCCCTGGTAATTTATGCACACTACCACAAATTCCAGCCTTGTGGCACTCCAGTTTATGTTCTAACCTTCAGAGACCATGTGACAGTTGAATCAAGGAACAATTTGCAAAGGAATTTCACACGCACACCTCTTAGCCTGCACAAGAGATTTACAGAGCTACAGAAAAAACAAACACCTGAATGCAACGGCCCC